>NC_140069.1:85448649-85907293 GCF_964194135.1 Talpa europaea | reverse complement strand
GATACCATCTTACACCAGTGAGAATGGCACATATTAAAAAAACTAGCAACAACAAATGTTGGCGAGGGTGTGGAGAAAAAGGAACTCTTCTGCACTGTTGGTGGGAGTGCAAACTGGTCCAACCACTGTGGAAAGCTGTGTGGAGATTTCTGGACCTACTAAACATAGAGCTTCCATATGACCCAGCAATTCCACTCCTAGGTATTTACCCAAAGGACACAGAAACATCAATTCCAAAGAACACCTGCACCCCTATGTTTATAGCAGCACTGTTTACAATAGCTAAGCTTTGGAAACAACCCAAATGCCCAAAAATAGATGACTGGATCAAGAAGATGTGGTACATATATACCATGGAATATTACTCAGCATTCAAAAAAGATAAACACATGCAATTTGCTGCAACATGGATGGCGCTGGAAGGGATCATGCTCAGCGAAATAAGCCAAAAAGAAAAAGAAAAATACCGGATGGTCTCACTCATAGCAGGAATCTAGAAAACTTAAATAAGGGACCAGGAAAATGAATAACTATAAGAAAGTGAAAATCAAAATCAACAAAAAACTATGAACCAGAGACACTTTTAGGGGGGCGGGGGCGGGAGGGGAGGGATTGGGGTCAGAATGGGGGGCTGCAATTGTATGGGGAATATAACAATAAAATTTATAAAAAAAAAAAAGAAAAAAAAAAGAAATATCAATATGGAGGTTGGCAGGGTTGGCCAGAGAAATGAGCCAGCATTGCTGAACAACACTAAGAGTCAATCTGAAGTTGAAAGTCATGAATTTATAAAAGGAGACTTTTATTATATTTTCTCTGACCTTTGTGTTAGCTGAGCACAGGTACAAATAAAGGAGATAGCTGAGTTCTTCCAGGACCAGGTGTGACAGGTGTGTCAAAAGGTATGGGGAAGGAGACTTTGACATTAGTGATAGATTTTTATTTTATTTTATTTCTTTGATGTGGTAGCTCTTGGAATTTAAAATGGGTGTGGGTGTAAGAGTGAGGAGAAAGGAGGAAGCTGATGAACCGGGAGAAGAATGAAGGGATAGAAGGAAGGAACAAAAAAGGTCTAAGGACAGGCATGAGAATAATTGAATAAGGAAGCTGAAGAAAATGAGATTTGGGTCAGAAAGTAGTACTCTTGAATTAGCAGCTATGAAATAGAGAACTTATAGGCCAACATCTGACTATAGAAGTATGTTGTTGAGGTCAAGAAGGAAGGAGATAACCAGAAATGAGGAAGTCAATAAATTGGCAAATGAAAGTTAGTGACCTACCTTCCATATAGATTATAAAACCCTCAAGATTATGGAGCTTCTTTAGTTTAATGTATAACATCGCCTCATTCCAGTATTTCTAACGCATCAGTCATGCCTCAGTAGCACTCCTAACATCAAGCGTTCGAAAAAATATTGGTTTAATTTAGTGAATGGTCTTTTTTAAATTAAATTATTTTATTTTTCTACCAGTGTAAACTTGTAGGGAGCATCATTTAGGAAATAGCTCTTGAAATGAGACCATATGTCAAGCAGAATTATATAAATCTATTTAAAACTAGTTTGCATTATTTTCATTATTGAGTCACTACTTCATCATCAAAATGGTAGTCTCTGACTACCAGATCTATTGTTACTTCACCCAAAATTAGAAGTGATTTGAACAGGAAGACAATTATATTTCACCCCCAGTTACAATTTTGCACCACCCACAGAGCAAAGAATTTACTCTTGAATCTATAACTCCTCTTCCTTACACAAATACCAAAGAAAGTCCAGAAAGCTTTCCCTCCATGCAAAAACATGGAGCGTTATATTTTACATGATTGCCTTCATGGGACATTTATATCCTCATTATTAAGGAAGCAAAGTAATATAGTAAATGTGCAGTTTGTGAACAGAGAAGAATAAAACAGCACAAATAGAAACAAGACGAATATCCACTTCTGAATTGCTAGCAGAGGGTGAGAAGAGGTTAAGCACCAAGCAGTTTCTAGGAAAGATTCACAGAGCTAATTCAGCTTGTTCTACTTTGACAGGAGAAAATTCAGGTCCCTGTAACCACACCAATAGTTGGGGAGAAGAGTGAGTCTACTTGCCCTACAGAGAGTAGGTCACACATATGCCAGGTAATGCTGGATTATTTAAGGGTTCATTATTTTCCTCATGAGTTTCCCCTTAGACCTTTGTTCTCTACCTTTTCTTTATTCATGTCCATGGTTTGGTCATTTCACTGCTCATTAGTATCTAAATTAGAGAGTTAGAACTCAGGTTAAGTTGGGATATGTTAGATCATTTGAAAAGAAAAAAAAAAGTTTGGAGAATAGCAAAAGGTTCAGGAATAAGGCTCAGCTGGTGATTCAAATGTACCAATTATCTTCTTCCTGCCCCCACATTTCTTCCTTGGAGAACTTCCTCATTCTCTCTTCTTAGACACTGAACTCTACACCCCCACTGAGTGGGTACTGGTTCACATGATCTAGTCCCTGGCCTTAAATGATGGAAATGGATTAAAAGTTGACGCAAAGTGAACCAATTATCACTTTCCTGTGGCTTCAGATTGTATCATAGCCACATTAGCTATTTTTTTTTTATTGGTATCTTGACTGAAGACTCTGAAACCAGTCCAGTTTGTGACCTCCATTTCATACCTAAATGGAACTAGTGTTTACAAACAGGAAAACTGAAGCAGGTACATGAAGAGGAGCAGGGCTAAGACACTATACAGCCTGAGGAAAGAGTGTAACAATTGACTTTATAATTCCTAGTTCTTCAAACTAACAGCATCTGCCATAACGCTGATAAATGTTGGGAGACTGACGCCTGAACCTTTCTCACCAAGTCCTGCACCTTAGCTCTCTACTTTTTTAAGTAAGTTGAGTTCTTTATCTCTAAAGATTGTTGTGTATTTACAAGTCATGACTGGAATACTAAGAAAACTTGGAAAACTAAGAAAACTAAGAATACTAAGAAAACGTATCAGTATTAATGACATCTTTAAATAAATTACTGCCTCATGGTAGGAAATGATACTGTATTATATATTAATTAAAGGGTCACTAATGATTTTATTCTATATATATATCCTATATATTCTATACGTAGGACTGAGAAAGGGTTTTAAGAGGAAAGAATCTAATATCTCTGAGGGATGAATTGGAGGAAATGTCTAAACATTTGATTAATAAGTTAATAAATTTGATAATAAAGCTTAGCACAATATAAATTTAGTTTTGATTTCATAATCAATTAAACATTTCACTTGGGGAAAATTTTAAATTGCATTATGGAAAGAAATAAAATGTGACAGACATAAAGCATTTGAGGAATTAAAGGATTTGAGGAATTAAAACAAGTCAATCAAGGAGGAGAGTTACATGAACAGGAAAAGAAATATCTTTACCACCCAGAGACATCTACCTTCTTGCCGTACCACAAGCGTATCACCACTAATTCTTTGAATAAGCAGAAGAAACTTTGGACTCCAAATGGAGAATTATTCTTTTTTTTTCCCTCCCAAATGATAAATTATTCTTAATAACTAAAAGGAATGCAACCTATTATCTACTTACATTGCAGGATGCCCACCACACCCCAATATCCACTCTCTACCACTGCCCCTGCCAAGATCTGCAAAATCCTTGCAACCCTAAGTTCTATAATCTCTCTCTCTCTCTCTGTCTCTCTCTGTCTCTCTCTGTCTCTTTTGGTGTCACACACACACAAACACACACCCCACCCACACCACCACCACCACCACCACCACCACCACCACCACCACCACCACCACCACCACCACCGCCATCACCTGATATGTTGAATGCTATCCCCTCTAACCATAACTATGTTCCTGCTAGGGCCTGACCTATGAAATCCCTGAATAACATTTACCAACAAGCTTTCTCACCTACAAGATAAAATCTCAACTATTTAGCATGACATAAAGATCCCTTGCAATCTAGCTCCTGCTACTTCTCCAGCCTCACTCTATTACACTCTGGCCTTGTTTAAATGATCTTAATTGACAGAACCCCAACCCATTGAAAATAATGTACATTCTACTTAAACTATCCTTTCCCTTTCATCTCACCATCCCTGACTATGTTACCTTTAAAAACTCAATTCAGAAATACTTTCTCTTGAGTTACTCATAAATTTTATTCCATCCACCTTTTCTGAAATTGGACTAGGCATAATTACTTATTGACTATGCTATCTCCTCTGTTTGACCACATCCTCTTTAGGAAAGGGATTATGACTTTGTTTTCTATATTCTCAACATCTATCAAAATATTTAGCCCTTAAAATAAGATTAATATATGTCAACTTGATGCATATTAATTTAATTAATTTATATTTAGTTTGCATAGCTGATACTTCTAAGTAAGTTCACTTTGGACTTTTTAATAGGATTAAAAGCTATTTGGATCTTGCTTTGAAGCTGACTTTTATTGAATTACTTTTAAAGATAACAAAGTATATTATTGATATTAATTCCTTCACAATGCAGTCATTCATTTGAACTTTAGTCTAGAACAACTGGTCTCTCTGCACAAATGAAATATAAATAGTTTTTCAATGTTAATGATATTTTAATAAGGAAAGATAACAGTTCTATCCAGGGCAAGAAATCTACTCATTAGCTTTATAATTATAACATTTTCATTAATAACAAAAATAAAAAGGCACAGCCTGGTTTTATTTTGCCCATAGGATGCTGTTACTCTTTGAGAGAGGCAGTTTTTATTGTATTAGCAGATCCTGTCAGGTGTCTAAAACTCAAGTCATTATATAATTTTGTTAATCTTAGGAAATGTTGCTGCTCATCTTTAATAAGAAATGCTCTCCTAGGAAAAAGACATCCAGGTGGAGAACTCTAACATTACTGAAAAGGAGTGGAATTCTACTCAAGATGGCCCTGAGATGGAGCCCATTCATGGATTTTAGCATCCATGAAATTGGAGGAATAAACATACCTTGAAAATGGTTTTATTTTCTTTTAGCAAGCAGGGTAGTACTTTCTTGCTTTGGTGCTTCTTGAAAGTTTTTGGATCTTCAAATGGCATGAAAAGCTAGAGAACGGAAAACAAAATCTACAAGTAATTGCCCAGCTAATGTGTGCCTGGGATGCAAAGTCGGAAAAAAGTAGAACATCTTCAAAGAGTGTAATCAGCTTGAAATGAGTGATAAAAATTCGATTATCTAAAAGTGCAAATTTGTGCAACAAATTGCTATCAGCCATGTATGGTCTAGGAGCCTACTTACCAGTTTCAAATCATTCTGGCTTTCAATAGGTAAAAAACAATCACAAGGACCTCAAAAATATTGTTGACATTTATCAGTGTCTACAGAATATATTTCAATGAACTATTCATGAACTTCAAGTAAATACTTCCCTTAACATAATTATCCTTTTAGCACTAGACTTAGACCATTTTGGATTGGCATTTTCAAATATATTCATGGGATGATGATGTTAGTCAGAACAAGGAAATATTAAAATACAAAATTAAAGAGGTTAGATTTCATGGTCAAAATTTTTCAGAAAACTCTAAATATGGAAACATAAGTTCTCTTCATTGTTAAATGTTTTATAGACACTAAACCCATCATGAAATTCCTTGAAGGGAATGGTTTTCCAACCTCATTAGATCATTGACTCCTTTTTCAAGAAGGATCACAAGAAAGCACTCTTCTACAACATTTCCTTAATAAAAGCCTCACCGAGTATTTGTGGCCAAATAGCAATAAAAACACAAACAATCTTTATGATATTTCATTGGATTTTGCTACTGTGTTTCTGTGTTTTGTTTCACTTAGTTGCTATTAAAAAATACAGCAGTAATTCAGGGAAAATCGATTCCCAATGAAATGTCAAGCAACTCTAACCACATGGTCTGACCATTTAGCTTGCAAATAAATGAAATCAGTAATTTTTCTGGAGGAAAACACCAAATTTTCATGACATCCATTCTGACCTGAACTTTCATTGCCTGCTTATGCTTCCATTTTCCCTGCCAGAATGGAATAAGTTTTTCTAGATAATTACTCTCAAGCTGGCCACTCTGCAGATTTCTAAGATATTAGAGTTGATAGGCCTCTATTTTGGCCCTAAACTTCTAGAACTCCTGATTTTAAACTAACATCCAGTTGGTAACAAGAACCCAACCTAAGTCAAAGCTGCATAAAGTTAAAGTTATCATATATCCAGACTTGGCAAATTCTTGTAATATTACTGCAAAATAATTACTCTCTTCTGCAGTGTGGCTGGAAGGGCACTCAAATGCAATGAACTTGGCTATCCGTAATTCAGAGTTTTGTTTTTCCCCCCATGCCCCACCACCTTTGGGGTTTTAAGATTAGACTAGATATAAAACTTAAAAGAATGGAATGATTGTATGGATAATTGCTACATCCTTAATGCTTGGCACCTACTAGATAGTTTAAAATATTGTTGAGTGAATGAATCAATTGTACAAAAAAAATCCCTTATCTCTGTAATGTTAGAACTCTCTCATTAGAAATTATAGAAAAAGTCTGAGGCAAGAGGACTGGCTTTTCTGACTTCACTCAACATTAGTTGGATTACTATTGAATTCCCAGGCTCACATAATAAACTCTGCCCTTTAACTCTAAATCATACACCAACTTATGTCACTTTTTCCTTTGTAATACAAATATTAGAATTTTCCAACCAAATGTGAAGATGTATGTTCCTCAATCTCTCTTGGAATTCTTGGGGATTTACCACCCCCTCCCAGTCATCACTGGCTTTAATTACTGCTTTCCTCTTACTAAGTTCTGTTTATCTTGCTGTCACATATATAATTTGTCCTTTTCTTTCACTCCACACTGGAAAGTGTTCTGATTCCTTCACTTCCCCAAACTATTCCTCACTGATGTGAAATTATATCTTCAAGGAACTTTTACTAGATATTAGAGTCAATAGATGAATTTCACATCATAGCAGAATAAACAAAGTTGAATATCATGTTTCTCAGCATTTAAATTTCCTTTGTTACCCTATTACACGGAATGTACAACTGGACATTCTCTTAACAGATTTCTCTATGCTCTTATCAGTTCATCCTTCACTGTTTTGCAAATCATTTCTTATGTAGAGAGTTAAATGCTGAAAATGGAGTCATTTTTTCAACAAAGTTGGCTGTGCCAATTCAAATGAAACTTTTCAAGCAAACTCACTTCCAGGCTTAATATCTTATTGTTGAATGGTGTCAAATTCCAAACCCTCCTCATACCACTTCCCATACCACCTTCAGATAAATGGTTAGCTGAGACAATCTTGTATGAGATTCAGAGGCAGACTGCAGAGAGAATGAGTCTTCCTTGGAGAAGGATTTTTCTCTACCTTGGTATTGATGGGTATGGAGCCACCGGAAGAACTGAGATATAGTCAAATTGTCATGGAACACTTAAGGACATTTTTTAATGTCCTATTTAAATGTTCCCAAATCATCAAAAACATTTGCAACACCATGCTTTATAACAAAATTTTATTGATTTCCATTGGTTTACAAGACCATATAATTTAGGAGTACACTTTTACACTTTGATATATATGTCTATTCCTCACCACACCAACCAGCAAAGTTCTAGTGCCCTTCACACTATCATATTAACCCCATCTTTCCTTTCCTTCCACCTCCATTTCTCATTCCCCTCTGGTAACCATCTTATTTTTCAGAGTGTGTGTCAATTTTTGTGGAGTCATATTGCTGTATCATGATATTTCTACTTTTAGTTTTTATAAGGAATTTCTGTATCATTTTATAGAGATTATACCAATTTACAGACCCATTAATGGAGAATAAGAGCTCCTTTTGTTCCACACCCTAAACAACACACCTTTTTCCAGACTTTTCTGTATAGGCCAGTCTCACAGGTGAGGTAATAGCTTATTGTGGCTTGAGCTGTATCTCCCTAATAAGTGAAACTGAACATTTTTCCATGGGCCTATTGGCCATCTGTATGTCTTCTTTAGAGATGTGTCTGTTAAGGACCTCCCCGGTGGCGCAACGGTTGAGTGCTGGGCTGCGAAGCTGTGCACAACTTCTGCAGCGCCGGTTCGATCCCTGGCCGCAGGGCGAGAGTTCGCATGTCGCGCAGACCTCTCTGGCTGCCCACTGCTCCCCTCAGCATGCACTTCGTCAGTCTGTTTGCTCTGCTCTCCCCTCTGGCTCTGGTGAATTCTTTCACCCTCCCGCACTTCTGACTGTACCCAGTACTTGTATAAATAAATAAATAAACCTTAAAAAAAAAAAAGAGAGTGAGGTGTCTGTTCAGATCCTTGCATTTCTTGATTGGGTTCCATGTTGTTTTGTTGAGTTGTATTTGTTCTTCTTATATTTTAGATAGTAATCCCTTGTCAGACATATGATGTGAAAATATATTATCTTTCCTTTTTTTTTTTGTGGTGGTTCCTTCTGTTGTACAAAAACTTTTTAACTTGCTATAGTTCCATTTGTTAATATTTACTTTGATTTCCCTTGATATCGGTAGTTGAGTCCACAAAGACATGCATGAGGAAATGTCCAGAAGTATCACCTATGTTTTCTTATATGTATTTTGTATTTTATGGTTTCAGGTCTTAAATCCATTCTGAATTAATTTGTGTATATGGTTTTAGATAGTAGTCTATTTTCTTTTCTTTTGTAATATATGACTGTACAGTGTTCCCAATATCAATTGTTAAAAAAGCTTTCCTTTCTCCATTGTATATTTTTGGCTCCCTTGTCCAGTATTAACTGTCCATATACATGTGGGTTTATTTCTGGGGTCTCAGTTCTGTTCCATTGGTCTCTATGTATATTTTTGTTCTAATGCTATAATGTTTTGATAATTATTGCTTTGTAGTCAGGGAGTGTGACACCACCATATTTTCTTTTTTATTTTTCCCTCAGGTTTCTTTAGGCTATTGGGGACCTTTTGTGGTTCCATTCAAATTTTAGAATTGTTTGTTCTAGTTCTGTGAAAAATGCCATTGGGATTTTGATGGGGATTATGTCGTATCTGTAAATTGTTTTAGGTAGGACATCCATTTAACAATGTTTATTCCTTCAGTTCATGAACATGGAAAACATTTCTATCTTTGTTTCCCCTTCTATTTATTTTAATAGTATCTTGTAGTTTGCCACACATATGTGCCTCCCATCCTTTGCTTAGTTTAGTCTAAGATTTTTTTCTTTTTACTGCAATTGTGAATGAGTTTGTTTTCTTAATTTCTCTTTACTCCTATGCATTTTTTGCACATAGAATTGCAACAGATTTTGTAAATTGATTTTGTATCCTGAACTTTTCTGTATTTACTTATCGTCTAGTGGTATATTTGGTAGACTCTACAGGGTTTTCTATGTATATTGTCTTATCAACTGCAAATAATGATAGTTTTACTTCTTATTTTCCGATTTGAATTCCTTTTATCTTTCTCTTGCTTAGTTCCTTTGATGAGGACTTCCTTTTCTATCTTGGATAGCAGTGGTGATAATAGAGATTCTTAGCTTGTTCCTAATCAGAGAAAAAAGCTTTCAGTTTTCTCCATTGAATATGATATAGGCTATGGTTCTGTCACAAATGGCCTTTATGATGTTGAGGTATGTTCCTTCCATTCCCAGTTTATTGAGATCACATGATTTCTATTATTCCTTTTGTTGATGAAACACCATCTTCTTTTCTAGACATGTTTATTTTATCTTATAAAAAGTTACACAGAGTGGGCCTCCATGTGTTGCAGGGGTTAAAAACTCAGCACTATCAAACTACCCCAGCCACTACATCTGAATGCAATCCCCCACCAGGGAGCTAACCCAAATGGCACAGCAGACCTCTCCTGTCTTTCCCACTGCTCCACACAGCAGTGTATTTCAGTCAATCTGTTCTATTCCCCACTCTGTCTTTGGTGAATCCTCTCACCCCCACACCTCTGGCCTGTACCCCAGTTCTTGTATGAATAAATAAGTAATTTTTTAAAAAAAATAAATAAGAAAATACACAAAAAAACATATGGTTCTGAATACTTTTACTGATGGTTCATGAAGTAATTTGCAATGGTTTTCTAATAAGAATAATTTCTTTAATTCTTAAAAAAAAACCTAAACCAAATGATGCTTCCTTATACACACATTTTTGTTTTGCTTTGAAATTCATTAAGAATATAAGTAGGAAGCCTCCCTGGTGGTGCAAGGGGTTAAGTCTGGGCCTATGAAGCTATCTGCAGCCACTACAGCCTGAGTTCAATCCCTAGCTAGGGAGCTACCCACAAGGCACAGCAGATCTCTCCTATCTGGCCCACTGCTCCCCTCAGCAGTGTATTTCAGTCAATCTGCCTATTCTGCTGCCCACTCTATCTCTAGTGAAGCCTCTAAACATCCCCCACCCCACACCTCTGGCTTATACCCCTGCTCTTATATACATAAATAAATAAAATATTTTTTGGGGAAAAAATAGCATAAGTAATTTATACTGTGCACTGGCTTTCTTCCAAGGTGTTTCTTTTTTTTTTTTTTTCATAAAAATATCCTCAAAAAGGGCCTCCCCGGTGGTGCAGCAGTTGAGCACTAGGTTGTGAAGCTGCCCGCAGCCTCTGCAGCGCCAGTTCCATCCCCAGCCGCCGGCAAGGGTCCCACATGGCGCATAGACCTCTCCTGCCGCCCGCTGCTCCCTTCAGCAGTGTACTTCAGTCCTTCTGCCTGCTCTGCTCCCTGCTCTGGCTCTGGTGAATTCTCTCACCCTCCCGCGCTTCTGACTGTGCCCAGTGCTTGTATAAATAAATAAATAAATAAATAAATCTTTTAAAAAAAAAATCCTCAAAAAAATTCATATGATAAAAACTAAGCTATCTTACACTTCATGGGAAAAAAGTTGCTGCTTAATACAGATCATTTTAATAAGCAACATAACTATGCCTTCAAAAGTATGAAATACTTTTAACATCCCTAGGATACAATTATATATGAAAACATATTTTAATAGGATAATGCTATAACTTAAAATAAATTAACAGCAAGGAGACTACTATTTATCACAGCAAATTTGAAGACATAATTTGATTCAACCCAAATCCATTAAGCACGTGAGATATATTCTTAATATTATGGTTGATTTTTCTAGATTATAATAAGTCATTAGGAGTATGCAGTCTAGCTATGCAAGACTTTACAAACAACAAAGGACACAACAATTAAACATATGTCAAAAATGTAAGAACTCAGTCAAATATTAAGAATAAGGGAAACAATAAGTAATTCAGATGTTTTAGTTCAAGGTTGATTGTCAATTCAGGAGTGAAGCGGTTTTATAATTTTGGGAACAATTTTTATTTGTATGTTTATCATTCTCCTTATAGTAATCCACATCTCAATCTATCTGCAAATCCAGATGATGCCACATCCTTCGGCTAGTGTAACAGGGTGGTCCCCAGGAAAACAGGAGGTTCTACCTCACCCAAGAATGGGGTGGAACTGAGCAGGAAGGAAGAGAAACTGGAGAGGAGACTTGGGAAGGAAGGAAGAAGGATGGAGAGCAAGAAGAAGACCTGGAGAAGTCACTGGAGCAGAGAGACATGTGAAGAAGCTGTACTTGCTTCTTGGTCCTAGACTGGTTGAAACAGATGTGGGTAAGAGACCCAGGGGGAAGTTAACAATGGCAGCTTTTCTTTTATCTTGATTTTGATTTTGTTATTTTCCTTCCAGACCTGTATGGATTCTCCCCTTTCCAGGGGACCACCCTGTTACATAGGTGCTAGCATATTAATTTCTCACTGGACAAAATATTATAAATTAAAATAATTAATTATTGGATGGATTTTGGCAAAGCAAAGAGTTGTGGGGCTTTTTTATCCAGTTCAGAGATGATTAATAGCAATACACACACACACACACACACACACTCATTATTGTGATCAATGTAAAATCTTCACAGGGGCAAAAGGAAGATGTTCATATTTTACTATAGCTATATGCCTTTTAGAAAGTTCTCAAACCAGCACCTTGGAGGATCAGAAAACAAATACTAAGATAAATAACTCTAGGACCTCAGAATTCTGAGAAGCAAAGAATTAAGACCACCAATTTTCAACTCACAGCAGGGTAGTTAGGATGCTAGGTTGATTTACTGAAAGTTGTATTATGTGTCTAGTTTATGTTAAATTGACTCTTTGAGGGCAATATAAGTGCCCATACGATTTTCTTAATGATGGTACTATCTCTGATAAAATCATCCCATTGGATTTACTCTTTGGCAAAATGTCTAACCAAAACAGTTAATTTTGATAACCAGTTCCAACCATCCCTACCCAGTATAAACAGACCATCAGACCATAAAATATCCAGAGCATGCATAGCTTTTTCCTTTGTGACCCAAAATGCACACCAACCTCATTATTATAACAGAATCTCTGCCTCCAGGAGGAGTTCAGCCATTTTGAGGACACACAAAATAAGAGGATGCTTGAACTACATCTGAGCGTGCTTCTGGGTGCCCAGCACACAACAAGCAATTTCCAACACCAGCAACAGCCAATGTTACAGGGCAGACCTAAGGGGAAAGGGGATGAACCTAAGGGGAAAGGGAGTGCGTCCTCACCAGTGCACTTAAGAATTTGGGGAAAGACTCAAAAACAGGACTGCAAAGTTAAGAGTGGTTTTGTTTACAAGGGGAATGAGAAAAAGGAGAATGGAGACAGAGACGAATGATTGGTCTATATATCCTACCAGCAACGCTGTCCAACCTGAGAACCCGGTGCAAGCTGAAAGCAGAAGAAGCAGGAAAGCCTGCAAGCTCACGTCTCCAGTTTCACACCAACCCTGGCTGCGCAACTCGACCCTTAGTTTGGAGCAGCAACCTCTACAGGCAGTCAGAGCCATGGCCTCTTCCTGGCATGATGGGAGGTGTAGTCCTCAGCGCCTACGATCTCTTTAGTACGGAGATGGGTGTGGAGTCCGGAAAACATCAGTGGGTGGAGGTCATTCAGGATGTAACAGCCTAAATACATTCCTTCAACGCAATCACCAAGAACTCCTCTGGACTCCTCTTTTTACCCATATTTACCCTCTATTCCCTTTCCAGGACTTACCCAGCAGGCATTCTATGAAGAAATGCATTCTTTGTTTCCATTATCTACAGATAAGAAAGTTCACTTACTCTGACAAAACTTGTACCTGGTCTATTTGAGATATATCTGAATGACAACCTATTAAATTCATTAACAAGAGCAGAGAGATACATACCATCTACTCTTACTATCCAGAAGTGCCTTTGTGTAGATTTACTATAATATATAGGTACCTACAAAGAAAAACATGTTCTGCCAATCAAGCATATACCAGTTTTATGCAAAAGAACAGCTATCTGTCACCCAGGGCAAAAATCACTTCTTCAGACATTGAAATTACTGTTGCAAGAGTCATATGAAAGTTCAGATTTACAACTCCAACTCAGGGAGCAAGATTAATGCCCTAAATGAGCATTTGTATGGCTGACTGCTGACGGGGAGATGTTAATATGATCTAGGACCACAAACACTGATTAAATCCAGGGTTTCAGGATCAAAATAAACTTTGGCTGCATCATCCACTTTGAACACCTCTCAATTCTAAATTGATCTGATAATAGAACATACCCTTCCGTTCTCACTCTGGCTAAGTAGACCAAGCCCCAAAACAGCCTCCAAGTAGATGATTTATAATAAAAGAAAGCAGCCAGTCATTTAAAAACTGCTCATTCTTCCCTATGAAAAGTTCTTCGGTCAAACTTAGTTAAGAGTTGGGCAAATAATGGTAAAACAGATGATTTATTAGTAATCAATAACGCCCATTTTCAGTTTTGCTCCAATTCAAAATTCCCCACCTATAGTTTTATTTATAATTCCCAACAACCCATTGAGCAGATTTTTCTAAATCATGATTTTAACAAGTTTCTGATCTTTTCCATAATCTAGGTAATTAAAGATTTAGAGAGAGTTTAGGCAGTGCATCCTAAGATGTCACTCATCTCTTTACTCTAAGTTGATTCTTGTTTTGCAGATACTTTATGCAAATTATGCAGGAGGCTCAAACAGATGGACTATGGGACAAAGGTTCTCATCAAGATGCACCTCACTGGTGGAAATTTTGAAAATGATTAATTCATGGTTTTCACCTATGACATAATGATTTAAGTGGTGTGAGGTAGGGATCTGAATATCAGCATTTTTTTTTAAAGCTCTGTATTTAAATTTAGTATGCAGGTGATTGAGAACTACTGGTTTAGAATAAAGGTGTATTTGTGGGCACATAACATAGGTAGAGAAGAGAACAGTCATTTATGAATAGCCTTGGCCCCAGGGCCTTCAGAAGCATATTTGCTCACTTCCATGGTAATCGTAACAATTTTTTGCTGTTATTAACATTTCATTTGAAGTCTCAGGTTAAAAGATATCCTGTACTAAAATCAATAACAGCAGTAGCATTCATGAAGTGTCCACAATGTGTAAAGCACCTGGCTAGATTACTTTATAAGCTTTATCTTATTTAAGCCTTATAACCCTCAGAGGTAAGAATTATTACATCTATTTCACAGATTAGGAATCTGAGACTCAAGAGAGGTAAAACGATTAGCACTAAGTAATACCAAAACAGCATAAAAGCAAATCCATACAGAGCATCTTTCCCAAGCTCCCTCCCCCTACTTTGCAATTCTACCTTCCATTTCTCAAACAAAAACCAATCTAACTTTCTAGTTACTTCTCCTGGGGTCAAATCAACACATTTTTAAGTGTGGGGGCTGTCCTCTTCAACCAACTAATAATGAGAATTGAGTGCTGACACAATTGTCTGCATTTTGATTTCAGAAATATTTCAGTAAGGGAGCAAACATTAAGAAAATATCCTCAAAAACTCACGTTAGCTACTTTCTCTCCCTCTCCAAGGACTTGAATCCAAAATGAGATGTTTCCTGCTTGCTAAGGAGCAGTGGAAACAGAGAGATATTTGGAGCCATAAATATGCTTTGGGGTGATGGTTTACAGGATTTACTTGCACATAAATAATGTGAGAAAGACTTAAATCCCATGCATTTCCATATAATTTTCAGCTACTAGTAAATAGCAACCTGGAGCAAAAAACACTCATTTAAAAAAAAAATAGTAAAAAGAGCCAAAATAGTAGAATCCTTTACTATTAGCTGATACCACAAAATTTGTTTAAGAATAAAAATCTTTCCTCCAGGCTAAAAGTTTTACAAGTCTAGCTTCAGCTAAAGGGGATGTTTGACCCATAAAATGTCATGCAAATGAGTAGAAGATGAAGCGCTCACAAGGAAAGCCCTGAGCGCTGAAGTTCTAAAACCACTTTTAGAGAATTCAAGAAACCTTATTCCTGTTTCACAAGAAATATCTCTTCTAAAATCTGTATCAGATTCATATTTATTTTACTTACAATCTTCAGTGGTGACCCTCATCTATAGTAGCCTTTATCTGCTGGGGGGAAAAATGTATCAATGAAAATATCACCAAATATCAAGTAAAAGAGAAAATTTTCTAATATTTATGAGAGCAACATTCTTTGATACACATATCAGAGTTTTTCTAAAAAACAATACGACTTCAGCATCTTACCTCAAAGTCAAAAAAAAAAAAATGAGCATAGGCTCAAAGAAACCCATTTGGCATAAAATATAATTCAATCCTTTCTACATGACTCTAAACTGACTCAGCAATCCATTAAGAGAAAACATAAAAAATATTTAATTTAAACTATGCAAATTTCCTCATGTTAGTATCATTATTTAGATGCTTTTAATTTTTTTTCTTTCATTTTTCATTTGACTGTACTGACCCATATATATGGACTTTGCATAGTTCCTGACAAGCAATAATACCACAATGGAAAGCCAGGAAAGTTTCTGAGGAGTCAGAAGCCTCAAGTTCACAGTCCAGTTTTTTACACACTTGTGCCTTGATTCAGTTATGTAACCTAACAAAATTTACTTCTCCCTCATTTTCTGGTATTAGGGCCAATCAGAGAGCTATTGCGAAAGGCAACTTTGATAACAAAATACAGTAACATAAATGGAAGAGCTTGAAAATTGAAAATCACTATTTCCCAAAGAAACAAAGATAAAATATTTTTTTAAATGATCCCAAAAGAATTGGCCTCGTGATCTAGACTGTAAAAGAAAGAATGCAAGTCAAGTAAATCTTGAAATTTCTAAGAGATTTACAGTTTATATTCATCATTTACAGTTTATATATTATAATATAGTTTATATTATATTATTTTTACAGTTTATATTATTATATTATACAGTTTAAATATTTTCAGAATTCCTATAGTCATAGTAAAAAAAATATAAAATTTAATTTTTAGCTCAGTATTTCTCCAACGAATTTTGTCATGCTTTTTTTTTTTTTTAATTTATACAAACACTGGGTACAGTAAGAAGCACAGGAGGGCGAGAGAATTCACCAGAGCCGGAGAGCAGAGCAGGCAGAAGGACTGAAGTACACTGCTGAGGGGAGCAGCGGGTGGCAGGAGAGGTCTGCGCGCCATGTGGGACCCTCACCCGGCGGCAGGGGATCGAACCCGTGCTGTAGAGGCTGCGGGCAGCCTTGCAGCCCAGCTCTCAACTCAACTGCTGCGCCACCGGGGAGGCCCTGCCATGCTATTTTTTGACTGCGAGCATTTTGTTGTCTAGATGTACCAAAAAATATAATTAAAATATGCTGTAGAGTATACTAAATAAAATGTATCATAATACTGTTAAAATAGGCTTAATTTGAAATTTAAATTTCAGTTAAATGTATTATTAAAATTATGTTTTAAACTTTTTATTAGAACAAATGTGATACCCAAAAATGTAGACACAAAATTTCAAGCAAATAGAAAATTTTCAGTTTAAGGAAAAGTTCGACCATTTTCCCCATATGATCATCATCACCATGAGTCAGTGTAAGTAAAGAATTTCTTCTCTTCTCATTGTTATAACAACCCCCAAATATTTCTTCTCATGGGAAAAATAATAGATCAAACTCTTCTCTAATCTTTCTAAACCTCTCTAATCTTTTACACAGCAAAAATGTAATGGTAGGAA
Organism: Talpa europaea; assembly: GCF_964194135.1. Lineage (NCBI taxonomy): Eukaryota > Metazoa > Chordata > Mammalia > Eulipotyphla > Talpidae > Talpa > Talpa europaea. The sequence goes on along the minus strand of NC_140069.1, from coordinate 85,890,209 downwards.
CATCTCTCCCCTTCTACCACTCCAATGCAAATCCCAATTGCCATAATAAACAGTCTGTTCTAAAATTACTCTTGGCCTATCCCTACTTCTTCACTTTTCTTGGCTCTGGGGAGTAGAGTGGTGTATATGACAAGTAAATGTGAGAAGAATAACGAGGCATGTTTAACTCAGCACCACTCTTCTTATTTCAGGATAAGTTTACCCTTCGAGTAGCAATTTTTTTACCTTGCTCAGTCTTCCCCGGACTGGCTGTCTAAGTGGAGAAGCGCACTGGCTAAGGCAGCCTAACTCTGCATCCCGTTGGTCCTTACAATAAATGAGTCTTATATAGAGTCACTATCAATAAAAGTTGGTCTCTTACTTCCAAATGTATCCTTTAATTTCTCAAATTGTGAAGAGTGTAGCAGTTAAGTTTGTTGCTGTTTGGGGAAGCTTTCTGAACAATATCAATAATCTGTCTCACAAATGCACATCACATCCTAGCAAAAAAAGAATAAAAGTTACCCACTTGCTGTACACAACAAGCCCACATGTAAGCCAACCTGAGGAGAGAAGATCTACTGCACACTAGTTAGCTATTTTCTTTCTTTTAAAAATGTATTTATTTATTCATGCATAGAAGAACTGGGGTGTAGGCCAGAGGTCTGGGGGACAGGGGTGAGAGGATTCACCAGAGACAGAGTGGGGAGCAAAAAAGGAGGATCTACTGAAATATACTGCTGAAGAGAACTGCGGGTGAGACAGACGAGGTCTACTGAGCCATATGTGGATTAGCTTCCTGGCCAGGGATTGAACTCAGACCTCAGTGGTAATAGTGTTTTTAACACAGAGACTTAACCCCTAAGCCACCAAGGGGGCCCTAGTTTGGTATTTTCAGGTTGAGCCTCCAAAGTACTTTGGAATGATTAGGAAACTTTTATACATACGTATATATATATATATATATATATATATATATTTATTTATTTATTTATTTATTTATTTATTTATGGAAAGAGCTCACGAAAAAAATTTTTTTTTCCCCTAGAGGAATATATTCAGTTTGCCAGCCCAGTTTCTTTGTTCTTTGTCTTAGATCCAAGTTTGGATGCTTTAAAGTTTCCAGTCAGTGTTATGACTGTCAGAGAATGCTCAGTTTATTTTAATGTTGTTTCCAGTCCCAAATGTATGTATTACTTCTGTTTACCTAAAAATACCATTTATTGGCTCTCCTTCATTCCTAGACTCTCTTCTTCACAAATGAATACTTATATTTGAACCTATGTCGTAGGGTCGGCTAATGGGGGCCTATAAACTAGAATACCCTGCCAGGCTCTCTATAGCAAAGTATTTTATATTCTCATCAGGATTACCAAAAGCAAAGCACCTTATATCAAGTTATTATTATATTATATTTGTCATTGTAGCATATATCTTATATTATTTATCATGCAATATCAATTGTTTTCATCCATCTAAATGTGTCAGCTTTTTAAAAACTTCATCTTGGTTTTCTCAGAACATGCTATGGTACCTGGAATATTGTAAGTGCTCAATAATTGCCTGTTAAGGGAAATTTTTTTAAATTTGTAAAAAAGGTAAGACTATGATAGTATAAAAATATTAGTGGTTGTTTGGTGTTGAGGGGGATGAAGTGATGTATAGGAAAATAAAGAGGGTTTTTATGGTAATGAGAATTTGTGCATGATACTGTAATAATGCATATATGTCATTATATATTTGTCCAAATCCATGTACGATACCAAGAGTGAAGCTCGATGCAAACTAGGGAATATGGGTGATTCTGATGTGTCAGTGCAGGATCATCAGTGTAACAAATGCACCATTCCGATGAGGAATGCAGAAAATGGGGAAGGCTGTCATGTGAAACAAAGGGTGTATGGGAAATCTCTGTACCTTCCCTTCAGACTTGTTGTGAAAATTTAAATACACTAAAAAAAAGAGTCTTAATAGAACAAATTAAAAACTTTTAAGTACAAATGTAAGAAATAAAGAATCCAAGATTTGAAATATTACTTAATTTCTTCAAATACTTTTAGCAAAATGAGAAATCATTAATATGCAAGAAAAGAAGAAAGAGGTGCATATATTCTGGATAAAGTTAAGCAGTGATTAGGAAACAGAATATTAAGCCAAAATTATAATCATGCATTAGATTTACCAGTTAAATCTGTGGCATATCATAAACTAATTGTTTTCGTGTGAAAATCCATGTGTTATTTAATATGTTTTTCCATGCAATTTGTTCACTTATTAAAAAAACTAAAAATAATAGTTTATATTTTGATTTTCATAATATAAAAGTTTGCTATGTTATTTTTCACATTGTACCCTATGAATGCAAACCATGGTTTGTACACACTCCTATTCTCATATATAGCCTAATGCTAGAGTAAATACTCATGGTAGAAAAAGATGATCAGGTCACAACTCTATATCAAATCTCTTACAATGTTATTAGATATTTAGTATAAGTATTGTGTAAGGGCCCCTTGATTTAGAAAAGGGTATATATTTCTTAAAGTCCATGCAACTTTAAATGCTAGTAATTCAATACTACTATATAACAATAATGTATCTAGGTCACCAGAATTAAATATTTCATGTACATTATCTGAATGCAATTTCATATTTAAATAAAAATTCAGAGGTTATCTATTTATAAATTTCTTTATACAGCTTTACTAATGAGATTAAATACATACCAGAGATATATCAACACTTATATTAGGTTTTCAGGAATTTGGTACCTAAACATCTGTTTATATCCAATATGGATTATTTATTTATTTATGTGTTTGTTTGTTTCTTTGCTTTCAGTAACATTGGTTTGCATCACTGTATGTGATTCAGAGGAGTCACTTCCTCAGATGGACATTACCACACCTTAGCGACCCCAGAGCACCAATCTCCCTTTATCATATACTCCTGAGCCCCATCACAATTTTGTTCCCACTCCTCTCCTCCTCTTGTGGCCTCAATTCTGCAGTCACTTCTAGACTTTGTTTTGGTTTACTTTTGACAGTGCCTTTGCTTTGTTGTTCCACCTATGAGTGAAATCTTGTGGTTTTCTCCTTCTGACTTATTTCTCTTAGCCTCATCCCCTGCAGTTCCATCCATCCAACAGAGATTAATTATGTACAGTTTTTTTTAATGAAATAGCATGAGAGAAACAAGCACCGTTTGCAGTCAAGTTTGACCTCTCTAAACTCCAGTTTCACCGTTGTAAAACACAAATAATTGCATCTATATATCTTATAGTGTTATTTTAAGATTAAATGAGATAAACATATGTAAAACACCTAGGATAGTGATTGAGACCTGACATACCTTCAATTAACACTTCCTACCTTTTCCGTTCAACTATCAAATTGGAAACTGACTGCCAATGAAATAATTCATCTATACTATATAAATATTTGTATACAACACTTTCAGAAGATAAAGAAATAAATTAAATGTGCATCTCTTAAGGCTGTTGATGAGACTATACCAGAAGATTTTGCCACACAGTCAGTCTACTTTGGCTCATCTAAAATCAATTCCTTAAGAAGAAATAAGAGGGCCTCCCTGGTGGCGCAGGCGGTTGAGCACAGCGCTGTGAAGCTGTCCACAGCTTCTGCAGTGCCTTTTTGATCCCCACCAGCCTCGGAGCAACCCACATGGCTAGCAGACTTCTCCTGGCTCGCCCGCTGCTCCCCTCAGCAGTGTATTTCATCAGTCTGCCTGTTCTGTTCCCTGCTCGGTTTCTGGTGAATCCTCTCACCCTCCCACACATCTGGCCTGTACCTTGGTTCTTGTATAAATAAAATAAATCTTTAAAAAAAGAAGAAGAAGAAATAAGAATTGGTATATTTTACAAAAAATATGACTTTCTAGATTAACAGACATGATACTTCCAACTCTAAGCAACATGACTGTCATTTAAAGACTGCATTTCATTGATTTCTTAGAAAAGGAAGCTTAGTATTATATTCCATAAGGAACCAAAACACTGAAACTTGCCTACCTTCCCTTAATATGTCAACAGAAGGCAGAAATATAATTTCTCAAGAGATATCATGAGGCAAACTTCTGGTGCAGAGACAATTCATGAAGGAGTTGAAAACTATAGCCCAACTACTGAGAGTACTCACAAAAGCAAGGCCTTGAAAGTCTTTTACAGAAGAATATGAGTGACACATATAGGATGCACTATCTCCAGTATATGGCTGTAAAGATAAAGGCATAAGTAGAATACTAATAAAAGGACATATAAAGTACATTGTGAAAAACACTAATCCAATGAAAGAGTGGTTTTATTACTATTTTAAAGTATACTTAAGATTCTGGAATATTACCAGTAATAAAGAAGGATATTTTATAATGAAAAGTCTTAATTTATCAGGAAGACATGCACCCTATATGTATATGTACCTAATAACAGAAATTCAAAATAAATGCAACAAAAATACAAATGAGGGAAATATAAATAAAATGTTAAAAACATGAATTTTTTTTATCTAGATAGCTTTATGACTAGCTCCCTTACATCCTTCTGATGTCATTATATAAGCGTCACCATTCCAAACCACCAGTATATTTTTAAAATGCACACAATGTCTCTGCTTCATCTGTCTTCAGAGCACTTACTACCATCAGACATGCAATGCTTTTATTTGGTGAGTGCTAGCTTCTCCTGCTAGTTTCTAAACTGCATGAGAGCAGGGACTTTTCTACATTGTTCATTGCTGTATTCTTAGGACCTATACCACTACATGCATATATATGTGTCAAATAGGTGAGTGAGTACATGGGTGAAAAGTTACCTAAATTGTTCAGCACTGCTTCCCCCACCCCGTGGCCTTCTTCATATTCCATTCCAAGGGTGTAGGAGACACCTCCATGGAAATATTGAGATTCCAGGAATACCTGTAGAAACCACGAGTCTATAAACACTATTTTACAGATATATAAGTAGGTGCTCACAAAAAGAGCAGGAAGAGTACAGTTGGCGAGCAATGGAAAGTGTTTGACTTGAAGCGTGGTAAGTTGGGGTGAGTACAAATCTCACTCCAGGTATTTCCTTTGGCAGAACTTGTAAGATTTCCTAACATGCTGTTTCCTGTCAGTGTGTCAGTGTTTGGCACAAAGTTCTACATTTACCCACATACTGCAAAGATATGACTTAAAAGGGATGAAAAGGGAATTACTGAAAAGGTGAGTTGAAACATTATTTACCCTCTATCTCGCTCTTTCCTCTCTCTCTAATAATCCCTTTAATCTAAACCCATTATTTATAAAGGTTATTTAAGCCAATATAAAATTAAGGATTTATATTAGATGGAAAACATCATAAAGGTCACAAAATCCTCTCTGCATTTTAATAAATTACTTTATCTTCAATAAAAGTATCTCTATATTGACTTCTCTGTTTCAGAGTCAGTATGCTAGCACTGCACTTTTCACAGAAGAGGTATCAACAAATTCAAATGAATGAATGAATGAAATACTATCTAGTAGCAGATGTTAATTTCAAGTCACATAATCAATTGTGGAATAAATGTAATTTTATTTTTCTATAACTTAATTTTTACCCTAAGCTCAAATTCTACCATATGGAGAACACTAAAATATCAGCCAATTGAGGCCAATTTCAATCTATCTAGTGTTCTCCCAACCTGTTTCCCAAGGTTGCATAAAACTTTCACAGGGCATATATAATGCTTTGGTATTGGCAGGAGATGACATCCGATTCCCATTCATAATCTGCCCACAATGGCCGCCCTAGCAACACACCCACCTGGGCTCTGAAGTCAGATCTGGTAGGTTGCTCCACAACAGCATTCCTGTCCTAACCTCAAGCCTCATTGGTACACTGAGCTCACCAAATTGATGCCACTCTTGGATACAATAGAAAACTTTCTGCTGCGCTCATGACAATTTTTACACTGAATCCTAGATTTTGTTCCCACATATATCTCTGTTCTCAGATTTCCAAACCTCAAGAACACAAGGCAATCTCCAGTGACACACCAGCATTCTTAGTCTTGCTTCTACTTATCAATTCCTTTTCTTCATATTGTGAATAAAGAACAACTACTGTGAGTGGGGCAATGAGAGAGGAAGGACTGGCTCTGTGTGATCTTAATTTTTTCCAACAAACTAAGTTAGATATGATATAGAATTAGTACCCTAATGCTCTAAGATCTTCTTGTAATATATGTATATATATATAAAAAACTTAAACTCAAAAAAAAAAAAAAAGACAAACATTTTTTAGGCAAAACCATTAGCTCTACTAAAGTTTCAAAAATGAATTTTCAGGAGCAGCTATGGCCTGAATATGGAAAGTTCTGGTTGCTTACATCAGAGAGAGCCCACATAGTTAGAGAGTAAACGTATATGTGGAGGGCTTGGGAGCATGTACTTTAAAATGTTCTACAAGAATAGTATCAGATAAATATCTGAGCAAAAAGCAAAAGTAAATAAAACATAAAATGTATAAAGAAAACCTCTGAACTAAAGAAAATGAATACTACTAATCCTTTCATTTCTTACAACATGTAGAATAAGAAATTATAAACATTTCAGTCTTGAATGAGAGTGTTTTTTTAATGACAAATTCAATTTTCCCTAATCTCTCCGTAAAAAGGTAAAGGTGGAGATCAGGTTCCGTTAACAAAGATGGGAGAACTCATGAATTATTTATAACATGATAGACCGTGAGCCTGATTCTAGTTAACAGTGGAGTATAATGTGCCTTCACACTCTGATTTCTCTTTAAGAATGTTATTTTTTGAAAAAAAAAAAAAGAATGCTAATTTTTGAACATGAGCAAAACATGAGTTAAAAGATAAAAAGGAACAAGTCTAATCACTATTATATTCAAGGGGTTAGGACACAACAGGCAAACAGTAAATAGTATTCCAGTTTTTGTGCATAGGGCTGGGTCTCTAAAAATCCTTAGAACGTAAAACAAGAAAGTAATTATAAGTTTATTTGTTTTAAGAATAAGACTTTGCAAAAGAAAAGTGAAGCATGAGAGAAAGAAGATTGAGCAATACTTCCAGAGGAATCTGCCCACTTAAATTTATGTAGAATAGACCATCATAGATATTTGTTTTCCCTTTGTGTGAAAAATAAAATAAAAACAATTCCAAGACTATAGCAGGACAGGCAGACATATTAACAATGACATAAAAGAATTAATTGGGATCATATTAAAATGATTTTGTTATAGAGCAGCCCCGGGCTGCTCTATAACAACTTGACTTGTCTTTGAGAAAAAAAACTGAATCCAAGTTGCTGGAACTTACCTAAACATACAGGATTTTCCCTGAAATGAAATTCCAGTGCAGGACGGAGGAATTTAAGATCACGTTTTAGCTCTCGTCATCCCCAACCTACAACGTTCATAATCATCAATCTCAAAAACACATCTGGCCTAAAATCAAAATAATTTCGCAAAAAGTGACCTGAAGAATAACATTTGCTGCCTGCCACTGCTGTAACAGTGTATTGTCCTGGGTGAACTCAGCAGAGCTGGTTATCTGAGCAGGGATCAGGATTGAATTTGCCACAGGCCCCTGAGGGGTTTGGAAGATAAGAGAGAGCAAGCAGCTGAAGAAGAACAAGTGGATTATATATCCATCTCATTTCCATATAATGATACTCTGCTATGTATATATTAAGTATGCTAATTTTGTGTAAAAGTTTTTCAATGCAATTTGAAAAATAAAAGAATACTACAGATCAGTAACAGTTTTAGACTCTGGAGTCTTAGATATGCATCTGACTCCTAGGGCTATCACTTAAGAACTTTGCTGCATTTATTCAAGTTATTTCTCTTCTCCAAGTGTCAGACTCCTCATTGCAACAGGGATGGAGGTAATAAAGCATTTTCATCCTCAGGCTGTGATGATTAAACAGGGGAGCAAATGGAAACTGCATTGCACAGTAAATGGTCCATCCTAAAGTGTTCAATAAATATTAACCATTATCAGGGATTTGCATCCCTTTCTTTTTGGGGTAAAAGGAGTAGTAACAGAGAAAAATAACTGTTGACCACTTAAAGAGTTAGTTAGGAAGTTTTGGTTCAGATGACCTTACTGTAGGAAGATACCAAACTCCACCTATTCCCATGACCACGCACATCTATATATGGAACTGAAAAAAAAAAAATCCATGAAAATCACCAGAGCCACTACTTCACATGAGCAAATGAGAAAAAACCCATATGGAAGCAGGTAGGAAAGGCCAAGATACAGTCTCCCTACAATCTGCACCCCGGGTGTGGTGACTGTGGGGCTGGTGACCAGGAAGGAAATCAACATCCAGAGCATCCCCTGAGGAGAGAAGGGTTTGTGTCCCTCATGGGACATCCCAACATTCAAACCCAGCAGCTGAGACATGAGTTCCAAAACATCTAGCTTTGAAAATCACAGAACTCACACCCATGACACCCAGGGGCACCCTAATTTTTTGAAGTTACTTCCAGGGGCCTCTCCATCTGTATCACCGGTGACCATTAGTGTTTGAGCTCATGGGTCCTGTGGGACTGTTACCAGTGGAGAAAGCATTCCTGAATTACTACCACTGTCAGGCCACAGTCTTTCTGTGAAAAGGTCCTCTAAGCTTAACACCATAGCTGCAGCCTGAGGAATAGACTTCTGATTAAACCCACATCCAAGCATGGGCTGTAAATCTTTTCAGAAACTTCAGATGATGGGCACTAGCTCCGTCCTCTCCTTCTGCCATCTCCAGAGAGGTTGTATCTCTCAGAAGGTAGCTGCTAGATGTGTCGGTGCCTAAGCTTTTATGTCTGATGGCCTGATGTTAGTAAGTGGAGATGTTCCTGGATTGATGGGCTCTGGTTGCCAGAGGGGTTAGCATTTCTGGCTCCCTAGGACTTTAATATTTGTGAAAATGTGCATGGAACTCAAGAGCATTGTGCTAAGCGAAGTAAGTCAGCACAGAAAGAGAAATAGCACATCATCTCACTTATATGTGGAACCTAAGGAAAACGTAAACCAAGTTCACAGAAAAAGGATAGATTGGTAGGTGAGGGGAGGGGGTAGGGCAAAATGGATGATGAGGTCATAGGGTGCAAAGTTCCAGTTATAAAATGAACAAGTCCTGGGAGGTAATGCATGGCATGGTTATTATAGTTAATACTGCATTGCACATTTGAAACTGCTAAGTAAATGATAAAAGTTCTTATCACAAGAAAAAAAAAAAACTAGTAACATGTAAAGTAACTGATGTTAACTAGACTAGTGTGGTAATCATTTCATAATATAAACAAATATTAAATTGATGTATTATAAACCTAAAACCAATATAATCCTATGTGAAAATTAGGGCTTAATTTAAAATATTCTGTGAAATCTTTTTGGCCTGTTCAGGATAAGTCAATTGACCATGGTTTTTTTATTGAAATGTTTTATAAATTACCAAAAAATTGAAAACTCAATGACTAAGTTTATTTTTGTGTTTAAATCAAAAACTTTGGCCATTATTTCTCTGGACCCAGGACATAGCAAGTGAAGATAACACGAACAGAGTGCTCTATGTCTAATTCATGGATAGAATTTGGGGAAATTAATGCCTGGCACCTCCAATGGCACCTCAGTGGTAATAGTCATTGCAGCTACAAATAGAAAGTGTCTGAGCCTCAGCACCCATCCCTTCTAGACCTTGCCAGCCATCTTTCAATCCATCAATGTAAGAGGTATATTCTTGCAAATGCAGAATTATGAACATTTTTTAAAGATTCATTTATTTATGCATGTAAGAGCTGGGGTACGGGCCAGAGATTTGGGGATAGGGAGGTGAGAGGATCCACCAGAGACAGAGTGGGGAACAGAACAGGGACCTACAGAACAGGGATCTACTGAAACACACTGCTGAGGGGAGCAGCAGGTGAGACAGGAGAGGTCTGCTTTGGCCATGTGGGTTGCTCCCTGGCCGGCCAGGGATTGAACTCATGCTGCAGAGGCTGCAGACTGCTTCATAGCGTGGTGCTTAACCCCTTGCACCACCAGGGAGGCCCCAGAATTATGAATTTTAAAGAGTTTTTGATCAAACTTGGGACACTTGGCAGTTACTGGGCACCAGTATTCTCATTTTCGGCTGCTTCTCTAGGCCTTGCTCACATCAACAAACTCAAATTAAAACTCATGAAATTTCTGTCCTTTCCTGCCTTGGTTAAAAAAATAAGAATTATTAAATTACTACTGAAAAATCTTCCAGTTGTTGTTACATATAAAACTCAGGGATATACTACAATTTTAAACCAAGAAAGATTCTTTTCTTTATGTTCCCCATGCCTGAAACCATTCTTTAACTGCATGGAAGAAAATCTGACCTTGCAATTAGTTTTTCAGGATTAAATTCTGGCTATAAAGGTATTCCATTTTTGTCACCTACAAACTAAATAGTCATCATTTTATGCAAATTAATATTCTTATTTTTTTTAAGTTTTGACACATCTGCTGATTTGTATTTTATTTAAATAAAAGCATACAGATTAATAAACCTAAAACAGATTGATAATTGAATGAATAGATCAATAAATATCTGAAGCTGGAAGATGAAGAAGTCTTTCAAAGGTTTTTTAAGGCAGTCCTTCCAATCTGCTTCAGGCTAAAACTTGGTATTCAAAGTTGATGGTAGGAATGCAAATTGCTTTTCCAAAAAGTTGTTTATATTGCTTAAGCTGCTTCTTACCTGCAAAGCAGTGGGGGAAAGGTAAAAAACAAACACTTTATCAGGCTTCTCATGATTTTTTAATCTATTCTGTGCAAAAATATGGCTTACAGTTTATTGCTGAAATGTCGGAATCTCAAGATTCCCAGTCCACATTCTTAAATTTAACAAGTATCTCAATTACTTGCAGAATAATCACTTCCATAATTTTAGTACCATACTATTCACAGTTATCCCCCTGGTACTCATGCAGAGAAATTCTCACAAGAGACATGGACCTCAAAATGCCCAATTGAAAACATACTGTGACAATCCATTGTTTTGATTATAAATCCATTGTTTTGATTATAAAGCCATTGTTCTGATAAATAAACCAGTAAATTGCATATTTTTCTTCTATGAAACCAAAACTACAAAAATCATTTCTTCATAATAATTTCAATTTTTACTAAAATGCTTCTCAAAAGAACTATAGGTGATGACAAACTACTATTTTCATCAGCTACTATTTCCACTCTGAAGTTTTTTCTGTATCTTAGCAAACGTGTGAAATACTGTTTAGATTCTAGTGAAGGTAATTGCCTTACTGCAGTTTCAAATTTATTTTTTCCAGATAGTAAATGCTTTTCTAGCCTGATTAGAACTTAACCAATTTGTTGAAGTAACAAATAGATCTAATAGTTTTTATTCTGAACCTTGAACTTTTATATTCACAAGCTTCCTTCACCCACTTAATTGTCTAATACAGGAAGAATATATTGAATATAAATAAGTTTTCTTTTGAATCAAAGTTCTATATTGTTCACTTTTCTATATTACAGATGCAGGTTTTGATGATGTAGGCAAAAGGGATAAGTGTGCACAGACCAGGAAAAGAATCCTGAAATTTTGGATTTTTAAAAATTGAAATCCTTGTTGGAAGTCTGTTACATTTCTCTGTTATTGTCTTCTAATGGAAAACTACAGAGAAGTAATTCAGTTCATTAAATGCTAGTTATCTATGTTCTGCATGTTTATAAAAATATAAAAGCAACATTTCATGAAGAGATTGAATAGCAGAGTTGATAGGTGAGTGGAGATTGAAGTATATATTCATCTCATTTCTTATTTTGAATTTTGGGTTACAAAAGGACATTAGAACACATAATCAAAGTCACAGTTTCACCAATAAAATCCTTAAAAAAAGATATTCCTCTTCTAACTTAATCCCCTTTTTACTAAGAGCAAACTAATTTAAATAATTGCATTTACAAATAAACCCCAGAATAACAAAATTTATCTGTGGCAAATACATTCTGCAACTAGAACTCATGAAGCTCCTGTCTGTTGTACCAGAGAGAGTCTGCTCTAACATTAGTTTCTGAACTCTATGGCCAATTAATTAGTACATTGATATAAATGACTGTGTAGATATATTGGAGAATTTTGACAACTAGATATTTAACAGAACGATGTGCCTTTAATTTGTAGTCAAATTATTTAGTCAAATCAGTTATTGAGATCTCACTTTAGAACACTGGTTTTGTTTTGCCAGTTGTATGTTTTTTTATTCCCTATATGAAAACATACTCACCCCTATGCAACACGAGAGGAAGATGAGGATGGGTTAATGTTCTTAATTTGGCTTTTTTGGTTGACCTTTGAGACTGTATATCCCAGCTCCCAATTCAGGACTTTAAAAATGGTTCACATTACATTATCCTTTTTCTGCTTATTTTGCTAAGATTGCACAGCAATTTTTTAAAGGAAAGTTTAATGTTCAAAACAACGCTGTAAAGATAAATTAATCCCATCTGGTATAAGTAAATCAAATGCCGATGCCTCCGCTGCTATGGCAGCTTTCTCAGTTGAGTTGAGTCATCACAGTAGAGTCAGGGAAAGTCAGCCAATCTTCAGACATCTTGACATTCTTTTTAGAAAAGAAAAATTACCTTGCCCTTAAATTCTCCAGCTAAATATTCTATAGCAAGGGTGAAAACAAGTTGTAACTAATTAGAATATCTCAATTATGTCTTGTGTCAATTGATTTTTGGTATTCTTGAATAAGTAGCATGACAGTAAACCAAATATGTGTGTAATGCTGTATGCCACAACTGTTTCCCAGGCTTGAGATTGAAACTCTTAAGTTGTTTTGACTGGTAACTAATAGCAATTTAGATAGTTCTGTACAAATTTAGAGACATGAGATTCAAAACCATATCTGTATTCCAGCACATTCTTCTTGTCAGAACCATTTAAATCACCATCTTACGCAAGTACATATTGAAACTCAACTTTAAGCATTTTATTTTTATGTACATTTCATTTTGTCCAGAAATAAAATATCTAAATACAGACAAACTGTAATGCCGTATATGTATAGCTTTCAACAATACTTGAGCTGAATAAATGCTTTGTACATTAAGTTTGTCTTTTAATGGAGTTCACAGCTACATTGATAAAATGGATTCCTCATATCCTTTTTTTTTCTTTTTAACCAATAACAAGCAGAGAGACAAGTACAAGTTAATATTAATAAGCAGCTCAAATAACACCGGGTTAAACTATGTACAATACAAACCATTCATACAAATGAAGACTAGGATATTGAATTTGTTACAATATGTGTAGTAAAGATAAGACAGACACTTATCACTTACATGGTGTCTGTCAGGCAATTCCCTTCTTACATAATGATCAGAACTTGTTTTAAGCATCCTTAGCTGGTCTTGACTTTGCCAAAGTCCAGTGATTGGTGATGAAAGCTGTAATCCAGTGTCTGCCCACATGTAAATTCCAAATGTTTGCTCATCTTTACCAAGAACAGGCTCCCTCCATAGAAAAAAAAAAAAAAAGAGCCATCTTGTATCACCTTGAATGTGCCTACTGTATGCTGGGGAAAAGTTACTACACTTTGTTGTGTTCATAAAATAAAGAATACTGAGCTCTAAAGACACATTGTTTTCCATTTTAACAAGCATATACTCCTACAGTAGTATTTACCAGTACAGCTACTCCAAGCAGTAGGAATGCATGAGTGGGGATTATTAATTAGCATGTACTCAAGACTTTAAAAGAGATTTCCATAGCATCAATGTTAGAAACCATTCTCTGTTTAGTTAATCCTTTTGCTTGATGATAGTTTATCCTGAACCATTATGAGTCAGACAATGAAAGCCCTCCTGACAGGAATCATGACAGGTGCAAGCTGAAATGTGTATGAGTGTGTGTGTTCATGTACATCTAAGTATGAGAGCATGTCTTCAAGTGTAGCTTTAAAATATGTGGTGATTTGCAGCTATACTGAGAGATGAAGCTGACTGGGCAGAAATTACATCAGAATGTTTTCCACTAGCGTATTTGCAGCCAGTTGACAAGAGCAGCAGTGTAGACACATTCCAGGCAACAGATGTGACCTTCTTCATTGAGGTAACAGCCCTGTCATATGACCTTTAATTCCTCAGGCTTCAGTCTCACCCCCATGTTCATCCTCATCCGGAGGGGAAGTAAGGTGTGTCACTATGGTAGTTGTAGTCGGGGCACACTTTCTGTACTAGTTTATAATCTGTACTATAAAAGGAAATGTAAATACAGATCACCTTAAAGGGCTTGGAGCAGAGCCAGGACACATGACTTTGGGTCTGCTCCTGGTAACAGGTTTTTGAAGGGTCATAGTTGCAGAGTGTGTTCTTGGTAGCCTTGTCAACCTTTTCATACTCAATGCGACAGTTAAAGGACTTGGAATCTTTGGCATCAATCACGGTTTGTTGTGCCAAGTCAAATTCCACTATTTTCGTAGGGGGCACCAAGCTGACCGATACATTCCCTTGACCAGTGGAATTGTGCCTGAAATAAACACTAAATGTCCCATTGCCATGATCTACAATTTTCCCAGTTATCAATAGGTTTAGCTTCACTGTTTTGATGTTGGAATGAAAATCACCCCATCCAAACATTTTCTTAAACTTGCCCGTCTTAACAATAGGCCTTCTCTTGGCCCTGGGCCGAGGCTCTTGAGGGTCTGTGGAGTTCCTCAGCCAATCCCAGAGATCTTGCTCAGAATAAGGTTCTGGGGTGTCATATCGCAGGTCTAGATCTGTATCGTTTTCTTTGCCACGAAAAGTCTGTGATAGGAGTCGGCTGATAGACAAGTCTTTGCTGCTTTCTGTCCATATGTGCTTTAGTGTGGATTTGCTGCTTCCTGATTTTAGAAGTTCTGACTTTCCACCATTTGTTAAGTTGGCACATGTGACCTGAAAATGGAACAAAAAAATGGTGTTTACATCTCTGTATCTGAGCACACCCTTCACATAGAGCCAAGCCCTTTTTTAGAGGCTCAGAAATAAATGAACATGTGACAAATTAAATTAACATGTGACAAAATGCCACTTTAAATTTTATATAATGATGAGAGAGAGGAGGTATACATATACAAAAGAGTGAACAATGATATAAAAAATCACTTTAAGGAGGAAACAGCTACCTAATATGCATAGGGCTGACTGAATACCAACACAAATCTAAGTAGCTATTTTAGTACCAAGCATAGGGAACATTTGAAATAAAATTTGTAATCATTGCTATTTTTCTACTTGAAACAAATTAAAACTATATGATTATCTGAAGTATGTTTCTTGACAACCTATACACTCTTGATAGCTCATGCCACAGTCATAAGAAAAGTTAGTTTTGCAAAGAGACTCTAGTATATCTCAACTGGTCAAAACAAAGTATCGTTTTTATTATTACTTATTGCATGCAAAAAATATATTGCATAAGATGGAATTTTTTTATTTATTTCTACATAGAAGAACTGGGGTGTATGCCAGAGGTGCAGGAGGTAAGAGGATTCATCACAGACAGAGTGGAGAGCAGAACAGGAGGGTCTATTGAAATAGAGTGGGGAGCAGCAGGCGAAACAGGGGCGATCTGCTGCACCATGTGGGTTAGCTCCCCTAGGTGGGGATCGAACTCAGGGCACTTAGCTGTAGAGGGCAGTCATGGTAGTAGGACTGAGACTTAATCCCTAGGCCACCAGGGAGGCAGCTAAAATGTAATTTTTTTTTTAATCTTAAGAGGCTTAAAATGTGGTCTAAGTAAAGGGATGCAAATAAAAATATCTAATAATTATCAGTTGATAATTGATAATTATCAATCTAGAGAAGCAAAAACTGCATGGTTAATGACAGAGGTTGCTTCAGGATGGAGAAACTGTTCTCCTAGGAACCCATTCTTATCTCTTTGGGAAGAATTAGATTTCCAATTGATTGGTGAAACATCTGAATCTGTACTTGCCTAATTACATAGGCTTTGTCCTATCACAAGTCCTATATTTATGCCTAAATATAGAAGAAATAAATGCATACCCACAACAGTCTCATGGTCTAAAGTTAAAGCAGTGACTTCTGATTTTGATTCAGAGGGCTCAAAGCCACACAGGAACCAAATCAGCTAATACAGACCAACTTTTTAAATGTAGACTGGGGCCTCCCTAGTGGCTCAAGGGTTTAAGATGCAGCCTATGAAATTATTGGCAGCCACTGAAGCATGAGTTTGATCCCTGACTGGCCAGGGAGCTAGCAGACCTCTTCTGACATGTGCGCTGCTCCCCTCAGCAGTGTATTTCAGTCAATCTGCCTATTTTGCTCCCCACTCTGTCTCTGCTGAATCCTCTCAACCCCTGCATCTCTGGCCTGTACCCGAGTTCTTGCATGCATAAATAAATAAATCTTTAAAAATATAAAAATAAATAAATGTAGACTAACTGTTTTAAGGCTGCTGAAGGGAATTCCCAGTTGCCTGCTACAAAGCCATGTTTCACAAGACATTTCTATTGCCAGACCCCTCCAGAACCATTTCTGTGTCTTATCTTAGAAATGAGCCTTACTACCATTCAGTAACCTCATTGGACCCTCTATTCTCCTTCAAAACTATTCTGAACATGAGAGGTCACTCCTGCAGAACTTTATTTTTTTTTAAAGATTTATTTATTTAGACAAGCACTAGGTACAGTCAGAAGTACAGGAGGGTGAGAGAATTCACCAGAGCCAGAGCGGGTAGCAGAACAGGCAGACTGACAAAGTATACTGGTAAGGGGAGTAGTGGGCGGCAGGAGAGGTCTGTGTGCCACGTGGGACCCTCACTGGCGGCCAGGGATCGAACCAGTGCTGCAGAGGCTTCAGGCAGCCTCGCAACCCAGCACTCAACCGCTGAGCCACCGGGGAGGCCCCTGAAGAACTTTTTAATTCGGGGCCATTAGAAATAAGAGCTGCATTGTAGAGACCCCTCCACAGAGTTAGCAGTGCGGGCAGCTTGCAATGACACAGCCTAGCTTGGGAATTGTCTCCTACTCTGTTATTTGTGCTAGGAGGACTATCTCAATTTCTAGGGAGAAAGTACATAAATTTTAGCAGTAACTTCTTTAAGAACTACTGTCAACTCTGACAACCAAGCTGCATGCCCTGGACCAGGCTACTTAACATCTGTCTGCCTCAGTTCTCTGTCTCTGTAAACTGAAAGTAATGCTAACCCTATAAGTTTGCTGTGAGAACTGAGTGACCTAAGACATGTAAAATCTTCATAACAGCAGTTGGCACATGGGAAGAGTTCAAATAAATTTAGCTATTATTATGTATTCCAAACTGATATATGAAGACAGAAAAAGGAGGCCATCAAAAGGTTTATATGGACGTTGAGCCCTGATCACATAACCAAGTACTGGGAATTTGCATGGGGTTCGTTCTCCCACAAACATAAATGCAGGAGGCATTGGTAATGGAAACTAGAACTAGGCCACTTGGATTTTGTAATCTTTCCTTTCCACAATGCCTTAGGATCAGTGAGTTTTTCACTATCAGCTAGTAAGTAGTTTCTTCTCTGTCCAGTTCAACTGAAACCATGTGAGTCCTATGGGACTATTCCCACTGGGAAAAAAAACTGCAATGGAAGTTGGGCTCTTCCAGTAATGCTGAACTTAAGAAAACTCACACATTTAGCCCAAATCACGTTCATTGCTCCTGAGAGAAATGAGGGTCTCTACTGGTTTTATATCCATGAGCAAGACTGATGCCCTGGATAGGTTAACAGAAAAGTCCTGTCAACAATTTCAGGCTGCTAGCCTGGTCCTTTTCCTTCCATTGTGACTCTCAGGCAACAATGGTGCCTTCATAGAATGATCCAGAGGCCATCGTGCACAGAAATAAATGAGAGAGAGACACTGACCAATTAAGAAACAAGTCCTAGGGATGGGATAAGGCCCAGAAATAATAGACAAATTACAATGTCCATGGTCCCTTGGGCTTCCTACCTCTTTGGTGCCCCATCCCCTATCCTTAAAGAGACAATGGAGAGGAAGATATTCTTTGTGGAGGGGGATGATGGGAAGTAATGTATGTCTTTTTTTTTTAAAGATTTATTTATTCAGTTATACAAGAACTGGGGTACAGGCCAGATGCATGGGAGAGTGAGAGGATTCACCAGAGACAGTTTGGGAAACAGAACAGGCAGACTGACGAAATACACTGCTGAGGGGAGCAGCAGGAGAGACAGGAGAGGTCTGCTGCGCCATGTGGGACCCTCGCCAGCCAGTCAGCCGGGAACCAAACTGGTGCTGCAGAGGCTGTGGTCAGCTTCACAGTGCGGCCCTCAACAAGCCTGCTCCACCAGGGGAGGCCCTGTATGTCTCTTTTTAAGGGGAAAACATGAAACTACCCACTTATCCTATCTACATGCTATTGACGCTAGTCCTCCATAGGACCACTCTAATATGAAAAGTCTAATCCTTGGTAGTTCCATAATTAATATTTTATCATTATAAAGACAAAACTAATGGAAACCACAAAAGGTCCCCTACTCATTCACTGAAGGAAGTGAATGTCAGAGTATACTACTTTTCCATAATACAGAGTAGTTATAAAATAAAGTTACAAATAAGCATTAATTGCCAAGAGTAGTACAGATCTTTTGGGTTTGGCTGGCTTATGTGTGTGTGTCTCTGTGTGTGTGTGCCTTGTTTGTTTTGTTTCAATGAAATCTGTAAGTCAAACATCCAAATCTGGTACTTTTGTGATTATGTAAAAATTGTTCTTATCATAACCTATGCATTTATACCTCAGTATAAAAGGAATAAATGCATATCCAATTCTCTGGTTTTTGCCTAGCATTATGTAGATTATTCCCTACTCTTTGAATTGTCGATAAGAATAAACACAGGCATGCATTGGGTATAGACTTGGTACTTGTATCTCAGCATTGAGACAGTTGATCAAACAGAGGGGCTGTAACGAGTTGGCTCCATGGTGCACTGGCTCATGAAGCAGTAATGGAATTGTCCCAAAGAAGGAAGTGAAAAGGCACTTAGAGTGAAATTTACCAGTGGCATATGTGAGTGAAAGAAAATAAATGTGGAAATGGAAGATAAGACTTCAAGGATGAAGAACCAATCTCTTCAAAAGGATGCTAGATTCTAACAGGCAAACAAATCTCTGATATTCAGGTAGGATAGAAATCTAGTTCCAAATTATACTTCCCACAGCTTGTAGGACTGAGTGTGAACGCTGGGATCAGACTGAATCCCAGTCCAAGCAGTATGATGTGGGCAAGTTGTTTTACTTGTTTTCATGTCTGTCTTTCTCCTCCAGAGAATATTCTTTTCTAGAGAATAGGAGTCCATCTCCTTCACAAGGCTGATGTGAGAATTAAAGAGGACATTCCTTTTAAAGCACTAAGTACTGTCATGAGTGTTTGATGTTACTGTTACCTCTTATCATATTTTTACCTCTGAATCCCACTGGGTAATAGTTTACATACATGAAGAATTTACTGTAGGATTTGAGAGCAGCAGTATTTTATAAGAGAATCGCCCTTTAACAAAACCTAAAGCAAACAATTTAAAAAGAAAGCATACACTTATGAAAGTGCTGCCGTGATAAACTAAAAAATCATCAGGTTGAGTCAATCAACAGGTAAAATTCAATTTAACCATGAATGACCATAATTTTAGCTATTAAGCTGTTCAGCTACCAAATGCATTAAAGGTATTTGCCTTCAATTGTGTGACATGACAAGTTTTGAGTGCCTACAGTCTAGAAAGCTCTCTGAAATATTTGAGGTTAGGGACAGAATCATGGCAGTTTTCTGTGGCAATTGTCATCAACACTCTCTTGAATATTTCTTTTTTTCTTCCCTTCCCCTTCCACTTAGATTAAGAGAACAGCAATGCAATATCTGACAGAGATTTTTCAGTATCATGAAAAATCAGAATGTGCCCTTAGGAAAATTGCTAGACCTATTCAGTATAAACAACCCTAACTTATTTTATATTATTAATTCAATTATTATATAGTGAGACTCTGCTGCTACTGAGTTAAATAGTAGGGATGAAAAAATAAACACTGTACAGTTCTTGCCCTCAAGAAGTTCACAGTCTAGTGGGAGAATCTTAAAGCAACATTACAAAAGCTTCAAACCACCTGATACATAAACAATATCTTACAGCAGGGATGATCCTTAGATCTGGGAGATAAAAGAGGTTTAGGAGTTCAACAGATAGAGAATAACAAGAGGAGCTCTTCTAAGCATAAGGAACATACATGAAAAAGTGCAGAGAAAGGAAATTTCAAATGTCAGAATGGAAAATAGCTCCTTTCTGCTCAATCCCAGGGAGCAATGACAGGATGGAGAAACAGAGGACAAACTTGTAAGAAACCAGTAGAACTTGAAGAAAGTAGGGTGTGGTCAAGTTGGGATGGTTGTAAAGGTCCTGATAAGGCATTAAAACATAATCTTATAGGTAATGAGGAAATCACTAAATTTTGTTCAGTATTGGTTTTAATGAGGTGATGTGAGCTTTTGAAGAATCACTGACTGAGAATTTAAGGGTGGATTGTTAGGGAGAGACCTTGAAGGAAGAATGAATGACGAGTTAAAGAAATAATTGCAATACTTCATTTGAGAAAGTAAATGAGCCTGAACCAAGGCAGTGGCAGGGAAAAAGAGGGAGAAATAAATGAATATAAGAGATAGCTAAGTGAATTAATTGAACTTGAGGATTTATTGGCTAGTCAGTAGTAAGAAAAAATTGAGAGAACGCATGAGTTTGCTTGCATCTGTAAGAAATAGAGAAGTAACAAGTTAACTGAAAATCAAATGGGTGGTTAAAGGTTTTTCTTCTTCTGATGCTAACCTAAAGCAAGTTAACAACCTGAGTCTGAATGCCTGGGGAAATGCAGTGAATGGTAATATTGATTTTGTAGTATGAGTAGATAGTATTATGTATTTAGAGCCTGGTGATGAATAAACTATGGACACTACCTAAGAAATGCTTTGAGGAAAGGCAAAAGAAGATCCAGGCTGAGTAGAGACAAAAGAGGTTATTAGAAAGAAAATTGGAAATCAAGGAGGAGGGCCAGAAAGGCAACATGGGAAAGATTCAAACTCCAAGTAGAAGTTTAATAGTTAAACTATCAAAAAAAAAAAAAAAAAAAAAGACCTTGACAGGGTCTCCCTGGTGGCGCAAGGGATTAAGTCTCACAACTATGAAGCAATCTGCAGCCACTGCAACACAAATTCAAGTTCGATCCCCAGACAGGGAGCAAACCCACATGGCGCAGCAGACCTCTCCTGTCTTGCCTGCTGTTCTCATCAGTAGTGTATTTCAGTAGATCTGCCTGTTCTGCTCCCCACTCTGTCTCTGGTGAATCCTCCCACCTCACCATACCTCTGGCCTACTTCCCAGCTCTTGTATGCATAAAGAAATAAAACTTTAAAAAGAAAAAAAAGGAGACCTTAACTTTTGAAACCCAAAACTAGTGATTTTGTTAAAACCACTTTCAATAGTGGTGAAGAGATAATGCAACTAACTTCCTATATTTACTCCCAGATTTCAGTCAGGAATCATTGGCTTTTATTCCATTACACTGTCTTACATCTTAACCTTTCATTTTCAAAGCACATAAATATACTCACAAAATTAAAATAGACTTTGAAACAGCATCATTAAAAAAGAAAACCTTATATCCAAAACACCCTCGGCCATGGGTTTTCCAAACAAAGCAAGGGTTTGTTTTTTGTCACATCAAGATCCTTTGAGTGATAACAGGAATGGTGAGGACAACAGCATACAGATGACTACAAAAGAAAACCCCAACAACTTCTAACTAACCCAATTCCAAAAATCAAATCATCATAAACATTTTTTCTACAAATGATAATATTTTTCTATAATATAACAATGAAAATAGCACACATACATCCTAACTGAATATAATTTTCCATGTCAAGGATGACCAATGTACATTCCATAAAACCAGGCTCATTGGCCCAGGGAAACCATTTCCACAAAATATTTGCTTTGTTTGTCTCATTGTTTTAGAAACAGAATGGTAATGTTTCTTAACAAGATTAATGTATGTTCTTTAAGCTATCATTTTCTTTTGAGAGCATTCAAGGGTGAGTGTAAAGAGTGATTCATTTGCTTTCTCCTGAGTCTGATATGAAGGGAGAAAGTCTAGGGAAAGACCCATGTACTGGGACTGGGGAGAAAAATCTACCTTCTGTTGGGTGGTAGCAGTGTAAGCACAAATAGATGTCACATTTTGACATTTTGGTCTAGCTTCTTTGTAAGTCTTAAGGTGAGGTCATATTTCACCATGGTTTCCCTAATATCGAATCATAATGTCCATATATTTTCTTTTAAAAATATTATTGAAAGACACCAATTTGGAAATAAAATCATTTCTCAACTTTGCTGCCATTTTAATTATGCTGCTGGCCTTATGAGATTTTATATAAAAATTTCACTATCTCATTCACTATCTCCAACCACAGGTGTCTCCAGATGTTTGCATGCCTCCTTTTATAAAAGAGCAATAGGATGCCTTTTAATTTCCAACAACCTGCACATTTTACTGTTGATCTATTACTGTTCAATATAAATTATCTCAAGATTACTTTGAAAATCCTATATTTATTTCATCAAATGTATGAATACTTAAGCCAAACAAAAATTTTAACAACATGTTACTTAAGCAATAGCTCTCATCAGTGAATAACTAATCAACAAAATGGCCTTGCTCTATGATTACAACTTTATTTTGACAGTTTTATGATTTGCTATGTTGAATATATGTTGCATACTATTATCTTCTATCATCTAAGGGCACACTTTATTCCAAACATTGTAATCAACCTTTTTCATATAACATTGTATTTTATGCAAACAATACACTAAAAAATTTGAAGGTTAATATTATTTTCAGCTTACAGGTGGGGATAGGATATGGAAGCTCAAAGGACCTTATCCAAAGTTACTACTAATAAGTAAAAGAATTACTTCTTGGTTGTTACAGAGTATGCCCTTTATTTCTTAAAACCAATTTATTCATGCAATTCAAATGTTTATCAAAATATTCAATTATTGGATGTATGAAGTAAAAAGTAAAAGCTTGCCTGCACCATCAACCCCTTCTCTCTTGCAATCTCATCTCTCACTCCAGAGGTGACATCTGTTAAAATGTTGGTGTATATTATCCTAAAAAGGTTTGTGATACTGGAGTTGGTTTTGTCAGCACTCTTGAGATTAAATAAATAAATAATTTTGGATCTTGTCTTCATCAGAGCAAGATGTGACAAAAGCACATCCAACCTAGAGCACCAGACGACACAAGAGCTCTGAAGCATAGCTCAGGGAAGACATATTCTTGCGCTGAGGGAACTTCCCAGACCAGTCTATCCATGAGGAAACAGTGTTCCTGAATGCTCTTAAATCAGTCTGGTTTTTTACTCCCCTAATACCTGTCCCATAAAAAGATGTTAGCATCCATCCTTTGAACTTCTGTTTCTTCCTTGCAACTTTCCTAGCATTGGGTATCCACACTACCCCCACCCCCCAGATATCTTATGCTAGATGCAACTGTTGTCCATGAGTCTGAACTATATTTCACTTTGGTTTTGCATCATTTGTTTCTCAGATTCCTAGTTTCTTAAAGCATGACATGTGGAGTCTCACACCAAAGAGATGCTGAGAGAGAAATATACTGGAATCCTGAAAGGGGAGTAAAAAATGAAACTTGGCTCTTTTTGCTAGCAAGAGTATTAAGTAAACAGTTTCACTAAATCAAAGAAAGATGTTCAACCAAAGATTACAGTCTAGAAGGAGACGGGTCATGAAGGAAATTGAACAAACAGAGCCCCAAACTGACTGAGGATACTGTCAAACAATAGACAGGTTGGATGAAAATGTATGTGTAGTCAAGAGCTCTGAGGTCCCCTTGACCTTTAATGTAGCTTAAAATGACGTCCTCGCAGCTTTAGTAGTCAGTGCTGCCATGAACACTGTAGGTAGAAGGTATCATAGGAGATCTGAAAGAAGGACAGGTTGTCAGGGTAGAATTGTGTCCTCTGCTATGTCCCTCCACTCCTTTCTAAACTCTCAGGTGGTTTAATTACCCTTTTTCAAAAAGCTGGGTAACACTCCAGCTGCCACTAGAGGGCGCAACTAGGACAGCTGACAGCTGTCTTTTCCTGGTGCGCAAATCTGAAGAATCGGGTAGGTAAGGGTCTCAGGGTCTTTGAAAAAGATGGATCAGGGAACTTTGTGGTAACTGCTGACAAATGCTGGCTCTGGGAGTCAATTCTTCTGTGAGCTGCAGAGACCAGAAAGGAGCTGCTGTTGCTCAAGGAACTCCTACAGAAGTCATCACCAGCTAAAAAGGTTGTTGTGAGCCTTGATTCTTGACAGAGTGCTCAGAGATAAGGGATTTCTATTTTTTGGAAGATAGTCTCAATCAATACAACATGTCTGTACATTTCCAGCCCTTAGCGAGAATTCCTACGGCCACAGAGTTATGAACACATTGAGGTTTTTCGTGTGCTCTCTCTCTCTTTCCTGCTTTCCATGGGCTGCTTCACCATCCTGGAATTCTTTACTCCTTCCTACTTGCTTAGCCAATTCCTGATAACTTTTCTCCAGCCTATTTTAAAAATAATTTTCATAGGAATTGTTTATCTGCTCACAGCATCCTACATATCCCTTCATAAAAGAAATTCTGTCTTTATCCATCTTTCTGTCTATCCACTTACCTGTCTATAAACTCTCTTCTTGAACTGGTATCTCCATGCTATCTCCTGGTTACTTTTTACTACACTCTACAAAGTGCCAAGTTTCATGTAGGTGCTCCACAAATATTCACTGAAGGAATATATGCCTGTGTGCCTGCCCACTCGAAACGCCATCCTTTTGCGGATGAGTTGCCCCATAAGCAGATAAACAGCTCATTTTCTGGCATAGATAAATATGTTTGTATATTGTAAATCTTCATGGAGCCTTTGTATACTTCTGTAAACATGCAAGTGATGCAAGAGAAAAGGTAACACTTTCCTAGGAAAATAAAAGTGAGTGACTGCTACACAACCATTAGAGCCAATCAGGAATGTTAAATAAAATATCTCCAAACAAATGTAGTTTCATTTAAGCTAAAAGGGCAGAGTAAATCAGAACAAAAATGCCTAGACAAACATAACTGTATTTGGAAAAGTTTTCCATGTGGTTTCTTCCAACTTCGTACCCTTTGGAAATAAATATAAAGCACTTTCTCCTTTAGAAACTAAAAAGATAATTCCCTCTATGCTTGACTGAAAACTTGTGACTATGGTTAAGGAATGGTTTAGGAAGTTAGGAAAGCTTAATGGAACAATGAGTGTGGTCTCCTGGGTGACAAGAAATGGCCGTCTTCTGGATTTTCTTTCTTGAATTTCCAGAAATTTGACCATAAGACAGAAATGAAAAGAAATGCGAGGGGAATTCTAAAGCAGACAAGAGTCTGTCAAACTTAGGGGTGAATTTCTTTGTGCAATTCAAGTGGACATTTGTATTGACAAATAATAATTGTTTTGACACAGGCAGTTAAGCATGTGGATATCATTGCATAAATGTCCATTTGCTTGGGAAATGCACTACAGTTTTATAAGTGCGAAGTAATCCAAAAAAATTTTCTGTTTTATGGATATGTTTGTAATGACTCAAATTTGAGCTGTAAAAGAGTACATTAACAGTACAAATTAAAATGTTATTACAAATTTGAGTCTCAAAGGCATTTTTGGCTTTACTCTACAGTTGATAGAGTGTAAATAAACACAGTATGACTGTGGCACTTCTGTTTTGTGGCTGTGTCAGGAAAATCCATGACTGCTGAGAGTCAGAATTGCAAAACATTTGAAGCTTTGGCCTTGGAAATTATTTTAAATTCAGGGAGCTGTGTCTTATAGAACTGAAGCCACTTGTGTGAAGTTTCCAGCGGGGTTATGGAGTTAAAACCATAGTCAAGGTTTCCTGGCATCCAATTCATGCTTCTAGTGTCTTAAAGTTTCCTTTTATTGATAAATGGCATTTTACATCTCCTTCACATGAGCCAAAAATTTGGAATTCAGCATGTCAACCTCAAAATATGGAAATATCTTGATTTGTAGAAGGAAGAAATTCTTTCCAAGTCTGGCATTGTTTGTGAACACTAATATAGTCACTAATTTGTGTATAGCGATAACTTGGGATCCCTGGGTTTACTATGTACACAAACCTATCTATTCGCAAACCTTCTAAGCCTTAAGTCTGAACAGTGACTTCTCCAAGGGAGGAAAGAATAAAATGAGGAAACCATAGCCACAAGTTTTCAGTTAAGCAAATTATAACATAGAGGGAATTATCTTTCAGTCTCTAAAGGAGAAAGTGCTTATATTTATTTCCAAAATCTTGTTAGTCCTGCTTTTCAGATTCACTTTTTAAAAAAACTACATAAATTAAAGCAAAAGTTTGTCAGAATTCCTCTTCTATAAATCTACTGGGAATCATTTGTCAATTAACTATAAATTTTGTAATTTTCAAAAATTATCTCAGGAAAGCAATCTTACTCTTTTCAAAGCCATCTTTTCTCTCTAGATAATTTACATTAGTACTTTTTACTCTCTAATGGATTAAAGTCCTATTATTTTGGAGTCCTATCCTGTGATGAGTCGATGATTCTCAAAAAGTAGTCTTAAAGGAAAGTCAAAGTAACATGTAATACATGCTGAGGGTCATATCAATAATATGTGCAGTGAAAAATAGCATATACCAAATATATCATTGATTTGCTGTTTTGTCAAAATATTTTTTTTTTTTTGTCAAAACATCTGACAAATGGATCTCCCAGGGGCGCACGGTTGAGCATTGGGCTGCGAAGCTGCCCGCAGCCTCTGCAGCACCAGTTCAATCCCCAGCCACCAGTGAGGGTCCCACATGGTGCGCAGACCTCTCCTGCCACGCCCGCTGCTCCCCTCAGCAGTGTATTTCGTCAGTCTGCCTGTTCTGTTCCCTGTTCTGGCTCTGGTGAATTCTCTCACCCTCCCACAATTCTGACTGTACCCAGTGCTTGTATAAATAATAAATAAATAAATCTTAAAAAAAACAAACAAATGAATAAAAAAATCTGACAAATTATTAAAGTAAGGTGTGGTATTTATGTTTTCTCAAAATGGAGGTTAGTTTTAAACAATCAAGAAATGCATTTATAAGTGAATTCTTTTGATAACTAATCATGGTTCTTTAGACAGAATGCAAAAATGATTCAGGTTAAATAAAATATGCACAGAAAATAGTATTTGGTCTGTAATTTTCTAATATTTAATTTTGATATAATTTCCAACTTATTACAAAAAACTTACATATGCTCTTTACTCAGATTCAGCAATTAATTCCATTAAATCACTTGTTTTATTGCTCTCTCATGTATACATATGTGTGTGTATATATGTAGATATAGAGAAAGATGAATATGTGTGTGGATAATTGTTTTGTTTTGTTTTCTGAGCCATTTTCAGAGTAAGCTAAAATTTCTAGGTTAAAGTAAATGTCCATTTACTCTTAAAGATGTTTTGGAGTAGTTCCTATTCTCTGCAGTCATAAGATAGAGATTAAAATCAGGAAATAGAACTTTGACACACTAATTTAACCTATAATCAATATCAAATACAATCAATTGTCACAATGATATCTTTTATACTTAACTAATATTTCTTGTTCAAATGCATTGCATTCAGTTGTCAAACCCTTCAGACATTTTTCTTGCTGTTTCTTGTCCTTTACATTTTTATAAAATGTAAAGATTATAGGTTAATTAATTTGTAAAATACTCTTTGATTTGGGTTTGTCTTACGCACACTGAAAATCATTTTATTATAAAGCTCTAAAGTCTGGATTGATAAATATTGACCATGGGGAAAGAGTATTCCTTGATTTGAAAGCATATGAGGCAATGTTTTGAGCACTTTCAGAGGGAATAATCCATTGTGCTGTGCTAAGGCATAGCCTCGTGAGGCATTGAGACCATTTAATATAATTTTACAGGTAATTAATTCACATTATATATAATTGTTTTGCTATTTTTGATAATAAAGTCATTAAATTTTGTCATTTGCCTCTTTCATTTCACATTTTGTTTAAATGAAACTAATGTTTTAAAAAATCTATTTCTTGGATTCACTAAACTTAGCAGTCTGAGGCTGATGTTCTTTTGCTTTAATCAGAAGAATTTTTTACAGTAATATTTGCATAGCGTTTATTAATTCCATCATATATTTGCACATTATGTGAGTGGATCAGCCTCCAACAACCTCCCTGGGATGTAGATACCAAAAGCCCAATGATAGAGTAGAGGAAATTGTAGCCTGCTAGCAGAGACATATTTATTAGAATCATGCACACCCAGGAAGTAATATTCAGTTTCTGATGCCAAATACCAGGACTGTTCTACCCTTACAAAAGAAGGATTTTTGTACTATCTACTGCTATTTAGCCAGAGTATATTTGGTATTCTGTTCCTTGAACTGGCATGAACCAATTGACCTGGACCAAGTAGAGCTATCCTCATATTTCACCCCTGGATGTATAACTTCAATTTCAGGCTTAACCAGAAGCATCATTCCCACCTCATCCCCCAAACAGCTTACTAGTAGATCTCACTGTTCATTCTACATCATGTGTTTAGGTAAATAGACCCTCAAACAATAGATCCAGAAGTGTTTCATGGCCAAATGACAATTAACTTCAAAGCCATAAACTCTTAAACTGCAATTTTCATTTCTTAAATTAAAGATATTAATCTGCTTGTGCCAGCATTACTTTGGGAATCAGAGACAATGAATGTGAATGCTTCTTCTCTCTATGTGGTAGATACTAACAATACTTGCTCTGTTTTATTTTTACTCATCAAGATGATTTTATTGAGCCACATAGTTAACTTATTTGCAACAATCTTATTTGCATAATTTAAATTCATTATGGAATTGCAATTTTTTGGATAGAAAAAAATTTGCATATTTTAGCTAGCTTGGCATAGTGCCAGAGTGTGGACTCTGGAGCTGGGCCATGGGCTTCCATCCCAGCTCTTAAGGCAGAAGCCCTTGTCCATTGGAATTGCCTAAATAGTGACTTTCCAAGTCATTCTGGCAACCAGAGCACTCTTATCTTTTTGAAGTAGTAATACTGCAAACATAATATGATTTTCACTTATGATTCCAGTTTTACACTGTGAAATTGTGACTTTCCAATGAAATCTGATTCAAACCATAGACTTTTTATTTTTTTTTTTGCTATCATTTTATTTTTTACATCATTGTTCATTTTTAAACAATATTTGTCCCCCCAAATCCCTCAGGTGTAGTCCCCATAGAGTTTCCTTCACCAATGCACCTGTGCACCATCACCTCAGTCCCCTGTGCTCCTCCCTCCCTCCCTCTAACCCCTCTCCTTCCTCCTCCCCTGCAGTATGTCTCTGATTTATAATTGTCTGTCAAACCACAGATTTTTGTATTTGTTTTCTTTCCTTATTTTTTAACAATACAGGAGAGAAAAATACCACCCTGTGTCCCCATCAGGGTTGTACTATCCAAGCCATGGCATTTTGGATCTATTCTTTACAGAGCATCCTATTAGAGTTCCAGAGAAACCCTTACTTTCTATTAAGTCAACGACACCTTCATGGGCCTGGAGCAATCATCAGCTCTCCGAGCACTGAACCAAGAAGCAATATCTCTGTAACTAGGCCAAACAGGCCATGACCTGACAGGCTATAAAGTGGTCATTATCTCCTATTAAATCTGAATTCTGTGATTTGCATATTTTAAAAGAACTATCCAGTTGCACTATAGAGGTGTATCTGCCAGATGAATAATTAGATTTTTAGGAGACTATAAAAAGGACCAAAATGCTGTCTAGTGTGCCAAAAACAAAGTCAATTTGAATTTTATTTTCTCTCCTCCCCTGTTTTTATCCTCTTCTCTGGTCATTAGACCAAAAATATTTCAAAAACAGATAAATGGACTTCTGTTGTACAATTTGCTGTATGAAACCAAGTTTGGGTTGCTGTTACATGGATGCCAAACTTTCTGCACTGTTACATGGGTGCCAAAGCAGCTGTGGGCTGCTTTCTTCTACAGTTCAGTAGAATGCTGTGGATGGTCAGACCTTATATTTGCTTTGTTTGGTTGATGTGATTACACAGAGAATTTTATAAAATGTAAAATGACTGAATGAGCCACTTAAATGTCAAAGCTCAGAAGAGATTTGCTTTTATAGCTTAAAATTTAAGTGTTTTTTCCCTACTCCCTGGAGATCTCTAAGTAACTCATTTCATACAGCTTTAATGTTAGAGATGCAGTGACTTTAGAAAGATTTGGAATAGGATTGAAATATAACTATATAAAATATCCTATTAACTCTTGCCCCCTGTTTTACATTTTGAAGAAGATTTTTAACTAAACTCTTGAAGCTCAGTACTATGATGTCATTAAACATTTTTCACTTCAGTGGATTGTGACTCTGGAAAATTTGCCACTACTCTTTTCAGCAGGGGATTAAACTTTCAGGGAATAAATTAAATTGGGTTAAAATGTCTAACAGTTTTCAGCTGAGTGCTTTATTCAAGCAGTACAGAGACATGTTAACTTTGAAATGAAACTCTAGTTAGGTAAATAACTTTTGTCAAGAATCTATTGCTCAGGTGCTGCACTGCTCTAAGCCTATTTTATTAATATTGGTTTGCTGTCTTCAGCACAGGTGCAGAAAGGAATTTTAAATGCAATTAAAGCTGAGCTAGAAGGCCATACAACAACATTTTAATCAAAAGCTGAGTTCAAGCCTACTTTACATATAATATGTGCAAAAAGTTCCCTTTTTCACATTAAGCGTAACAGCATACTCTACTTTGAAAGAGGACAGATGCACATCAAGGAGAAATGCAAGAAAAGAACATTGCCATAGCATAGGAATGTTACAGCACCTAAAGAAATATTGTGCTAGGAATAACATCGATTCATTACTAATAGTTATGATTTTTTAAATCTTGATCTATCAATACAAAATGAACATATAAGCATATATGTGTAGTGAGTAGACAGAAAAATTAATAGGTTTGTATGTGTAAGTACATGCAAACACATGGACACATATGTGATCTAATTTTCAATTTTATGCATTAATATTTATTAAGACAACCTAGAATCCACTACTCTCAAAGCCATTTTAAACAAGACACGAATGCTATAACTAAAGATGTGTGTATTATTAAATCATATTCACAAGTGAGAGCAAAACTAAGTTTATTACATATGTACAAGTAGGGCGCCAGTACCTCTTAGCTAGGAATATGATTGGTACTCAAACAGACTCCCCTCTAATACCTTGTGGCCCCCAAGTCATAGGGCCTTTGTATTCTGGACCTTCAAGGGAATAATCCAAAAGTCAGAAAGGGAAGATAGAGGGTAATTATTAACTAATAATTCAAATTGTTGATTAATTCAACAATGGAGCTTCAGAAGTCTTACCAGATACACCCAAGATATTTTTTGAAAGTTTACACACTATTTCAATTGAATCTTAAAATCTTTTTTGCAAAGTTGGACTCACTGAATACCGGACAATTTGTTAGAAGCTTTTATCAATCCAAGAACTACTCTAAAGTAGGAAAAAAGGGGCCTCCCCGGTGGCGCAGTGGTTGAGCGCTGGGTTGTGAGGCTGCCCGCAGCCTCTGCAGCGCCAGTTCAATCCCCGGCCACTGGCGAGGGTCCCACATGGTGCGCAGAACCCTCCTGTCGTGCCTGCTTCTCCCCTCAGCAGTGTATTTCGTCAGTCTGCCTGCTCTGCTCCCCGCTCTGGCTCTGGTGAATTCTCTCACCCTCCCGCACTTCTGACTGTATCCAGTGCTTGTATAAATAAATAAAGTAGGAAAAAAAATTAAATCCTCCATTTAAAAAAAAATAACTTTTTATTTTAACTGTGGTAACATTAGAACTCTCTCAATTAGGTATGACTACAAGTGTTGGCAAATATACATAGTAAAAGGAACCCTCTTATACTGTTGGTAGAAATGTAGACTGGTCCAGTTCCTATGGAAAGCTGCATGGCAATTTTTCTAAAGACTAAAAACAGACCTGCTGTATGACCCAGCAATTCTACTCCTAGCTATCTACCTCCAAAATACAAAAGGCACTAATTAGAAAGGAAACCTCCATTCATCGCAGCACTATTCATAGCAGCACTATATTCATAGCAGCACTATTTATAAATCTTCCATTTTTTGGCCCACTTGTTTCTTTCATAACCCACTAACCAACTACTTCTGTGATTTTTGATATTTATTTCCAAAAATCAGGGCCAGAAGATAAGGCATCCTTAATTCATGAGAAAGGATACATCATGCTCAAAGGCATGCTTTTATACTCCTTTTGGAAGGAAAGGAGAAGGAGAAAGATGTGGGATCAGGACAACTTGAATAAGAGAAAAAACACTTCATTCATTTTCAATCACATTCAGCCAATAACTTTGGCATGTTTTATACAATTCAAAATGGTTAACAGGGCCTCTCTGGTGGCCGAGGGGTTAAGACTCTGTGCCAATCACCCAATTACCACTAAGATCTAAGTTTGACCCAGACCAGGGAGCTAACCCACATATGACACAACAGACCTCTCCTGTCTTGCCCACTGCTCCCCTCAGCAGTGTATTTCAGTAAATCTGCTTGTTCTGCTCCCCACTCTGTTTCTGGTGAATATTAACCCCTGTTCCTCTGGCCTACACTCCAGTTCTTCTACTAAATAAATAAATCTTAAAAAAAAAAATGGTTAACAACTGTACAAAATGAGGGGAAGACTTATGCTAGGGCTAGAGGCAGAGTCCTGGAGCCTCCGGCTGTGCTAGTCAACCTCTTTAATCCTTAGGAAGGTGAGGACTTGTTCTGGGGGAAGGGCCAGTGACCAGTATAGAAGCAGAGTGGGGGTTGGAGTGGGCTGGAGTGAGGCCACTCCAATAGCTCAGGCCAGTAGCTATTGACTGATTAGTACATTCAGAATTTAGCTATGTTTATATTAGTGCATACTAGCTGAATAGCCAACTATTTTATCATCAATACATGTCACCCAAATCAGCCTAAATCACAAATATATATATATATCAATAATACCCCTTTAATTCCCCAAACTGAGCAATTTAGAATGGCTAAAAGAGAAAACACAGAAACACACTGTTCATACATTTAGAAAGCCTTAATTTTTGATATTTACTCTTCTGTGATATACAGGTATTCTTCTTGAGTCATTATTATCTGATCCAATAAATTGGATAAAATCTGCTGTACTTAATTATAAATTGAATAATAAATTTTCTAAGCAAATGTTGTTTTTAAAGTGGCCTCGGGCCTTCCCGGTGGCGCAGTGGTTGAGCGTTGGGCTGGAAACAGCCCGCAGCCTCTGCAGTGCCGGTTTGATCCGTGGCTGCCGGGCGAGGGTCCCACATGGCGTGCAGACCTCTCCTGCCTCCCACTGCTCCCCTCAGCAATGTACTTCATCAGTCTGCCTGTTCTGTTCCCCACTCTGGCTCTGGTGAGTTCTCTCGCCCTCCCGCACTTCTGACTGTACCCAGTGCTTGTATAAAAAATCTTCAAAAAAAAATAAAGTGGCCTATGCATGAGGTTGTGAAATAATACTGGTGTTTTTTTTGTTTTTTTCTGCATCCATTAATCATAATCCTAGAGTCCAGTATTTAGAAAAAGTATGTTGGCTCACCTAACTTCTTAGCACTTCATACAAAGCTTCACACAAAGAATTCTGAATAAAAGCTATTCAGGGACATCTTGAAGGGTAAATGACATGAAAGTGCTTCTGATGTGTTTTTTTGTTTTGTTTTGTTTTGTTTTGTTTTTTGGGTGGGGGGGAGGAAGAATAGGTGTTATGGAAAAAAAGAAGCTGAAATCCACCCTATGTCCACATGGCTTTACTATTATTTTACCACTATTAACATTAAAATTTTAAAGAATAATGTGAGGGTTTTTTTCGTTTTTTGACACCTAGAAATGCCTGATCCTTCTCTCTTCCTGTTGCCTGCCCTTTGCTTGTTGACTGCATGGCATGAAACCCCTGCTAGTGCTCAGCACCACAGAGCACCACCCTCTCAATATCACATGCCGAACACATTGCAAGTGCCCAGCACTAACTTTTCTAATCAGGATTTCAAGTATTAATAATGTGCCTAATTTGGGGGTACGTCTCCTTTCATTCACATCTCTCCAGTGACTATTCTCGTCCTATGCCTGTAGTCTATTGTATTTTCATTATAAACTTGCCATTTTCCTGACCTGGAATGTTCTCCTGAAGAGTCTGACCTAACCTGTGTTACTTTCTGTTTCAAAACTGTATAACCTTCCCTTATCATTTTATTTGAATTAAAAAAAAAACACTAACTTTGGTACTTATGCCTTTTCATAATTAATTATAGTGACCTGAAAGGAAACCTGGCTCAAATGTTAAAGAGTCATGAAGTCAAATTCTGACTCTGCCATTGACTAATGATGTGACCAAAATTAGAGAGGTTAATAGTATAATCCATAGGGCTGAGAGAGGAAGTAAGTGAGATAATGTTTGTGAAGTGTCTAAAACAGAAAATTTT
Organism: Talpa europaea; assembly: GCF_964194135.1. Lineage (NCBI taxonomy): Eukaryota > Metazoa > Chordata > Mammalia > Eulipotyphla > Talpidae > Talpa > Talpa europaea. The sequence continues at coordinate 85,855,573 of NC_140069.1, read as the reverse complement.
CAACTCAGGTCTGAAACTGTTTAAAGGCCATTTTAGCATTTTCTTTAATTTTTAATTTGTACTTTTTCTCCTTTCTTCATCCTATTACAATCTTTTTTTTAAAGATTTTTTTATTTATGCATACAAGAACTGGGGTATAGGCCAGAGGTACGGGGAGGGGGTGAGAAGATTCACCAGAGACAGTGGGGAGCAGAACAGGCAGATTGACTGAAATACACTGCTGAAGGGAGCAGTGGGCAAGAGAAGAGAGGTCTGCAGTACCATGTGGGTCAGCTCCCTGGCCAGGGATCGAACATGTGCTGCAGTGGCTTTGGATAGTTTCATAGGTTGAGTCTTTTTATTTTTTTTAAAGATTTATTTATTTATTTATACAAGTACTGGGTACAGTCAGAAGCATGGGAGGGTGAGAGAGTTCACCAGAGCCAGAGCGGGGAGCAGAGCAGGCAGAAGGACTGAAGCACACTGCTGAGGGGAGCAGTGGGCAGCAGGAGAGGTCTGTGCGCTATGTGGGACCCTCCTTCCATGGCCGGGGAGCAGCCGGGGATTGAACCAGCGACTCGGAGGCTGCGGCCAGCTTTGCAACCTAGCACTCAACCGCTGCGCCACCGGGGAGGCCCCATAGGTTGAGTCTTAACCCCTTGCACCACCAGGGAGGCCCCACCCTCTTGCAATCTTACCAAGGGCAGGCTAGTCATCTAATTCCTTCTATCTTCCCAAGGTACAGAGGGGAGAATTCTTCATTCAGTGGGCACTCTCCCAACGTTGACTGGCTTTCATAAGGAGTTTAAACTGCTCATGTGTCTGAGTACTTGATTTATTTTGCTATCTTAGGGTGTCACAAAAATATAGCAATATGAAATCTGGTGAAAATATGAGAGTTGATGACACAAAGATTTACTAGGTAGATATTTAATGTATACTTAATTCAGGAAAACAGACTTGTGAAAATGTTGGATCTTTTGCTAGGGCTTGGGGGTGGTACAGGAAGAAGAGTGAGAATTGATTTTGATATTAAGCATACTGAACTCAACACTGATTTAAGGGACACATATTTAATTATGTTTACTGTCAATATAAACATAGAAATACTTGAATACTGTACTCAATAAGCAATACCAGGGCTTGAGTTACATTAGTCCCAGTAAATCATGTTAGTCACAGTTAATCAAATCCCACCTTCTATTTCTCTTTGGATGAAAAACAACCTCAAGCTTCCAAAAGGGGGAGGAAAAAAAAAAAAAAAACTGCAGTCAAGTGGAATTTCTGGTTGTGAAATGAGAAGGTGAATGATTGATAATTTAAACTTAATTTTGTCACAATTGGATGGCATTCAAACCAGTATCCCTGACTTTAACCTTTCTTTTCTCCCTTCCATTGTTCATATTATAATGATATTCTTCCCGTATATTTCCAACAAGCTAACTGACTTCTTAATAAATAAACAAACAATGGCTTCCTAATTTTTCATAAGATATTATACAGCTTGGTATTCAGGTTCCTCAAGGATCAGGCTGCCATCTACGTAAGACCATTTCCTATCATTAATACTACCTTCTACCCATTCTCAGTTCATTCTCAACTTTTCCTTGAAGTCAAGTTTTTGCTCATTCTTCAACAATTTTGCATCCCCACCATTTGCTTGCCCCCCCCCGACTATATATACTTCAACCTATACACAATATCCTTACCCCCATACCCCTACCAAAGGATTCATGAGTTTCCCCCCTACCATTAATCATACCAGACCATATTGATCTTCTTTCTTCTGAACATGTATGCATAGGCCTGGCCGACACTGCTTGTAAGATGACTTTGCCATATATGGGTGGGTATATCCTGTGTACCCAACCAGATTATGAGCTTCTAAAGGAAAAAGTTGCTGCCCTCATTTCAACTTCTATGCTACCTCAGTACTAAGATCACAGGAAGGATACATTAAACCCTACTGTTTTGTTGAAAAATCCTGCCATTTTCACAATGAGTAAATATTCCTAACCTTCTGTTGGACTAGCCTCACAATAATATTTGATTGACTTCAAACTGAAAACAGAAAAAATGTAAAGAAAACAAAATATACAAGCATCTGGGATAAACAGTTATGTCAATCAAGTTTTGTTGTCTCTAGGAGTACTGAGAATCTAGGTTATTCTTATGATTATCTAAAAATGAATTTCTTCTTTGTTTTCCTTTTACTTGAACACTCCTGGGGTATAACTTGAAATTTACTGTACTTTATCTAAATTAAAAATTGCTGAATATGGAGGTATAGCAGAAGGATGTAGGAAATAAAATTGGCTTTCTATGGAATGCGGGATCCTTGCATTATCGCAAAACCACCTTTGACATGCTTCCTTCAATGACCACATAGGCCAACCTGAAAAGATTTATGTGTTGGCGTTGATCACACTTGGCCTTCAATGCCATTTGACTAACAGGTTTCCCCTTGAGCCCATCTTACTAAAAAGAACTCAAGGTTTAATTCCCCAGTCCTAAGAAAATGTGCCTTTTTAAATGTAAAATGTGAATTGTAGAAGAAAGAAAATGAACTTCACACATTAGTAAACCAGCCTCCCCCCTTGAAAGGAGACTTGATTAAAAGATGAAAATCCACAAGATTTCCAGATAGACAAGCAGGTCCATTTGCCCCAGCAGCCTGGAGACATTTTAACAGCAGGCACTTCTAGCTTTTAATGAAAATCAGGTTGAACAGTGTGGTATCAGGAAGCTGCCCAACCCGTCTGTCTGCCAGAATAAACTGCTCAACTTCAGCATCCCCCCTCTTCTAATCAAGAGCTCAAACACCCCCACGATGTCTCAGGATTGTTCTTACAACCAATGCTGATCCTTAAGAAGGTATTAAAAAAATATCAATACAGTCACTGCCTAATTATTCAATTCTGCTCAAAGGGCAGAGGAGATTCTTTTCTGACCCCCGTAGTGATTAATTTATGCCCTGAAGCATAAGATTTGATTACCTGGCTCTTAGCATGTATAACGTGTGAGCCTTTTTGCTGGTCATAAAATTATTCAGCCACCATAGTTCCTTCAATGGCCTCCTGAGGCAGTAAGTTCAAGTATGTGGCTGCCTGCTGGTAAAGATATATAGCCTGACATTAGCTCCCAATATACCTGCTACCTGTTTTATCAGTACATGTTTGAAGTAAATGACTTTTAATTCCTAGGAAAATCACTGTAGCTAGTTTAAAAAAATGGAGTAGTAAAATAATTTGCCTATAAAAGACTTAAATACTGATATTCACCAGTGTTCTCATGATATAGGATGTTTTAATTGAAGGGAATGTTCTGATTTAGTCAGAAATCTTTTGGGTTTTCTCCTCTTGTTTAAGATCTTTATAAAATACATTAGTTCATGTTTCTGGCTCAGTAAGTACAGTAGAGTGTGCTGAGTATAATTAATACTTCTCTGATAACTGCAACCCCCAGAGTACCTCAGGATCTTCACACTGAACATTAATTATGATGCTCTGAGGGTACATGGCAAGAGGGAGGGTCTAGGTTTGCCATGCTCAGATCATATAACAAATCCTGGAAGTATTTAATCTATTTATTTTGGGTTTTTTGTTTGTTTATTTTGTTGATATTTCACTTCATTCCACAAGGGATTTGAAGCAGCCAGTAAGAGTTTTTGTTATTATTATTATTATTATTATTATTATTATTATTAACAACTTGTCTGTTGTTTTCATGTCTGTACACCTTCAGGATTATATTTTTATTCCTCCATATGCCTACATGCTTCACTCACCCTCCACTGAATCTCACTGCCAATGCCCTCTCCTCTTCCTTCCACAGTCTTCTTCCCCTTTCTCACTGTTTCTTTGGAAACCAGTACAATTTTCACAAACTCCAAACATCGCTTTTGTTGTGCTTTGTCAACATGTTTTTTTGGTTATTTTTATTCCACAGAGGAGTGAAACTATCCAATATCTGGCTTTCACTTTCAACTATTTCAAATAGCATAATCACCTCAAGGTCCATCCATTTTGTCCCCAATGGCACTACTGCATCTTTCTTAACAGCTGAGTAGTGTTCCATTGACCAGTTATTCCACAATTTCTTCATCTAATGATCTGTCATTGGGCATTTAGGTTGGTTCCATAACTTGGCAATTATGGACAGTGCTACCATAAACATAGGAGTGTGCAAGTCTTTTCACAACATACAAAATGACCAAAAAGTGAACAAAGGATCTAAATAAATACTTTTCTAATGAAAACATTTAAATGATCTACAGGCACATGAAAAATTGTTCAGCGTCACTTATTATAAGAGAAATGCATAGCAAAACCGCAAGAAGAGGGCCTCCCCTCCTGGCGCACACATTTTAGTGCTATGCTGCAGAGCTGCCCTCAGCCTCTGCAGCGCTGATTTGATCCCCGGCCACCAGAGAGTGTCCCACGTGGCGCGCAGACCTCTCCTGCTGTGCTCGCTCTCCCATCAGCAGTGTATTTCGTCATTCTGCCTGTTCTGTTCCCCACTCTGGCTCTGGTGAATTCTCTCACCATCCCACACTTCTGACTGTACCCAGTGCTTGTATAAATAAATAAATAAATAAATAAATAAATAAATAAATAAATAAATCTTTAAAAGAAAAATGATGGTGAAATATTAAAAAAAAAAAACACAAGAAGATATCACCTCATCCCTGTGAGAATGGCCTTTAATCTTTTTTTTTTTAATTGACAATAAGGGGGCAATGGCAAAATGCAGATGACATACAAATGAATAAACAAAAGGAGAAGAAAGGTACTTTCAAAAAGACCTGCCATAGATTACTCAATACATGTAGCACAGCCAAGATCAACCACAAAATTCAATATGCAAAAGATTTTAAAAAGCTGTAACAAAAAACCTTTGTTTTAGAAAAGCACAGATTTTTTTTTTAAGATTTTTTTATTTATTCATACATTCAAGAACCAGGATACAGATCAGACGTGTGGGAGGGTGAGAGGATTCACCAGAGACAGAGCAGGAAACATGAAATACACTGCTGAGGGGAGCATCAGGCGAGACAGCAGAGTTCTGCTGCACCATGTGGGTATCTCCCTGGCTGGCCAGGATGGAGCCTGCGCTGCAGAAGCTGCAGACAGCTTCACACCGATGTGCTCAACCGCCTGCACCAACAGGGGAGGCCCCACAGATCTTACTTTTGATGGTGTGTACACATTTTATGACAAAATAATTTTATGAGGAATCTCATTTTAACTCAGTGATGGTGTCCAGAGCATCTCACATTTACAGTGTGAATAAGGATAAACTGAGGAGCTGATTAAAAGGCGATTCCAACTCAGTACGTCTGGAAGTGGAACCTGTGATTCTGAATTCAAAAAAACTCTTGGGTCATGCCAGTTCCAATGGTCTGTGAACACTACGTTGAGGAGATGTATGCAGAGAACAGCAAAGATGTTCTTGATGACAACGCACCAGTAATAAACTTAATTTTCCTATAGCATTCCTCACGGTTGCTGATGACATTATATCAGTTCAGTAAGGGAAATTTTGTAAAAGTAATTTTATGAGGTGCGAGTGTGAAAACATGCATTCTAGCCACACATATCTCTTGATATCTACTTTGACCCAAAGGCAAAACTGAAAACAACCACACAAGCAAAGGGCACACATCTCTACCTTCATGTCAGCTAAATGAATGAACTAATAGACCTCAATTTCCTCACAGCTGATGATTTTTCTGATTGTAAAAACAATTAAAATTTTTTTATGGACTATGATTGGGTTCTTTGTCACTATGTGATTCAAAATGTAGGATGAATCCTTTGTAATAACAAGTTATAAATATTTTCAGTTTCAAATTAATCCAATATAAAATTTGCATATTCATATATATGAATGTGCATTAAATTATTTAAAGATTTATGTTTTCTATTCAAGCAAGGTTTCAAACATTGATCATCTTCAGAAGGAAAAAAAAGGCTTTTATCTGCAATATTGAAGCAATTACTCTAAACTATAAAAATAAAGAATAAAAAGGGAAAATTTTTAAAGTTAATTGTTTCTATATTTTAATTTATTTCCCTTTTGTAGTAAATCTTGAAACAGTAGAATTACAAAGTGAAAGAAAGCTCCTTTTAGAAAAGACAGAATTGAGAATCAGGGAAGTTAAATGACTTTCTCAAAGTCACACAGCTTAAGATCTGGGGGTTAGGTATTTAACTCTAAGATCAGTTTGTCTTTAATGTCACAGTACTTGCTATCATTTTCAAATTGACTTACAGACCCCCAAATTATTGTAATTCAAGATAGTTTTAAAAATAGAAAAAGTGGAAGGAGGAATATATCTTTCACTCACTGAATATATATTGGGGATAGATAGTCATTGACTTGGGAACAGAAAGGCAGCATCCATTAATGGATTTCATTGCCAACATCTCAAGGGACACACAGTTAGTAGAGGAAGACATGCACTTATATTATGCCCTTAAGCTATAGCCTGAGAAGTACTATGAGACAATATATGCAAAGTGCTGTCAACAATTAAAAGAGGTGATATTTGAACATTGAAAATATTTTGGCTCAGTAGAATAGAGAGGCTGAATCTTCCAGAACCAAAAGGGTGAAGAAAAACATAATGTTCAGAATGCCAAAGTTCCTTTTAAATATAAGAAATGTTGGAGGGGGAGTGAAGAGCAAGACAGACCAAGAAATTAACAGAGAGATGATAATCAAAGATACATACAGGTTTCTATCTGAAACAGTAAGAGTTAACATAATAGAATCAATATTTACTAAAATATATTAAGACTTATGTTCCAGATAATTATAATATATCTGTCTAATGCAGTCAACTTACCCCCAGGTGACACGTTCCCTTCCCCAAGCGGTCTGGTGCCATATGAAAGACACAGAATTGATTTTTGTGGTTTTCTCAGGTTAGTCACTCAGGATTGGCAGTAGTCAGGCTAGTTTTGGTAAAAGGACATATATGTTGTTGAGCCCAATAATCATGGACTCTCTGCCCATGGACCCTCTGAACAGGAATAAGCAAGGTTGAGGAAAGACACAATCTGGCTATCACAGTGTAGGTCATGTTGTCCACATGATTTTTCAGAGCCAAATCTCTGTTAATTGTCCTTTGTGGATCATCCACATGGAATGCAAACATCTTCACACTCTGACAATTTCAAGAGGATCAGTTATTTATCTCAAACAAGTTGAGCACTTTTTAGCATGCAACCAGTCATAAGAAAGTCCATCACAACTTAGTTATGCTTTGAGGTAAGAGACATAATGAAAATGTCTGTAGTAAAAGTCTGAGGCACTTGTTTATGCCTTTTGGATCTTCTAATCTCAATGCCTCATCTCAAGCATGTTTTTCTATTAGTGATAAATTGCTGCTATGCAAGCTTAACCAGATACCCTGTGCAGGACGATAGCTAAATTCCGGTTGTTTGATCACCTATGATGGGACATTCCAACATACCAAGATTTTTTTTTCCCTAAAGCATATCTCCAGACATAGACATAGCTTTGCTCGAAACCCCAGAGATCATAACTATGATTCTGCTATGAGTCTTTGTCAGATGTTGCACAGCATCTCTGTTTCCAGATAGATCAAATATTATTGAACCTGATGAGTCAAGTTCAAGTAAAAGAGCAGTTTGCACTGCGATATTACTACTGCAGAATCTTTTCTTGCTATGCTTTGAGTTACTCCATAAATATGGGAATACAGCACACTCCAATATGGCACATGCTGTCTCCTAAATTCAAATAAGTAACCAAGATTTGTAGGACCATAATCTTTGGGAACTAAGAGAGTAGGAGTATTGACACAATCATAAAGCAAGACTGTAAAGAGGCACAGTTGAGCCTGTTAGGTAAAAGCTGCCGGTGATCTTTGCAAGTTCTTATAGAAACAAAAGCATTTTACAAATCAATAACTGTGCACGAGGTTCAAGAGGCTGTGTTGATGATTTGCTTCACTAAAGAAACCACATCTGGAACCTCAGCTGCAAGTGGAATCACTGCTTGATTACATTTAAAATAAACCACAATAATTCTTGAAGATTATCCATCTTTTTCAAGTTTCTACCAGGAATTAAATGAGGATATAATGGAAATCACCACCCCCTGCATATTTCAAGTTTTTGTTAGTGGCACTAATCTGCACTTTTCCTAGGACTGCAGTACTCCTTAACAATTCTGGCAGGGATGGGAAGTTCCAGAAGTTTACATGTACCCTTCCTGACAGAATAACCTTCATTTGATGAGTCAGGGATCAAGGCGTAGAACATGACGGTTTCCATATAACTGTGTTACAATTACATATACAGACACCAGGGTGAAAACCACAGGGTTCTGGGAATCCAATGAGGGGATAACTTTACCCAAGCTCCATTAGTTACTTTAAGATTAAGACTTCTTCATATAGGTCAGCACTTTCATAAAGCTATGAGTGCATCCTAAAATATTGAATCCTAAGTACCTAACTTCTTGACCTTTAGCCACATGTTATTGATCTCCATCATAATCACCCATTTTGATGGTTGACAATATATTTTTTGGTTCCTATAAATTAGCATTAAGTTAGAAAATTATGATGTTTAGTAATCATTAAAAATTCTGGATATTTCCCTCTCCCCAGCACAAAGTTGCCCTAGTTAGTGGTTGCAGGTTCCTTTGGGGAAAACTTGATGGAAGATTTAATGTATGCCTGTTGCAATGCTTCAGGAGAATATAACCTGCAGATTATAACCTAGCTTAGTCTGGAATCTTGGTGATAGACCAGGATCCTCCATAGTGGTGACATGTCAGGTGTCTGGGCAGTAGACCTAGAATTTTGTGTCCTTACAGCTTAAGTGATATTTTAATAAGTTGTCCACAGGAGCCTTTAGTAAGGCTATTAAAAGATCTACAATGGAAAATTCTAGACATACAAAAAAATACTCAATACTTATCCATACTTGTAGCTTTCTACTAATTCTCTCATCTTTATAGTCACTGCAACTTGGACTTTGACCCTCTAGAATTCAACATTCCCAGTGAATTTTGGGGAGCCTATCTCAAAATTAGCATCTCCCATAATCATCTCTGGCCTATAAAGACAGTGATCTCAGGGGTATTCTCCTTGTTAATATAGTCCCAATGCCTAAATTAATGTCCTTTTGGCTTTCTCTGGGAATATAGCATGCAAGAGTGGTGGTTGATAGTCGTGATGATGGGTGAGGAGAGTTGATTGTGAAGGTCACACAGAATAATCTACCGCAAAACATCTCCTTCCATATGCTTTTAATTCTTTCTTCAATATTATGTGACAGTAGTTTTGAAATTTCAATCTCATTGAATATAGGTCACCACTAAAAGTTAAAGTTTCAGTCACTCTCCAGGCAAAACTGTAGAACCACTTTCAAGTGCACAAACTGAAACATTAAATCAGAAATTTCTATCAAGTTTTATCTTATCAATAAGTCTGATCTTGTCCAGCTTGTATTTTTTTTTTTTTAAGATTTATTTATTGGGCCTCCCTGGTGGCGCAGCGGTTGAGTGCTGCGTTGCAAAGCTGCCTGCAGCCTCTGCAGCACCGGTTCGATCCCCGGCCGCTGGGTGAGGGTCCCACATGGTGCTCAGACCTCTCCTGCCGCCTGCTGCTCTCCTCACCAGTGTACTTTGTCCGTCTGCCTGTTCTGCTCCCTGCTCTGGCTCTGGTGAATTCTCGCACCCTCCGCGCTTCTGACTGTACCCAGTGCTTGTATAAATTATTTATTTATAAAGATTTATAAAGATTTAAAAAAAAGATTTATTTATTTATACAAGAACCGGGGTACAGGCCAGATGCGTGGGAGTGTGGGAGGATTCACTGGAGACAGAGAGGGGAACAGAACAGGCAGATTGACAAAGTACACTGCTGAGGGGAGCAGTGGCAAGAGAGAGGAGTGGTCTGCCATAACATGTGGGACCCTCGCCAGCTGGCTGGGATCAAACCAGCACTGCAGAGGCTGCAGACAGCTTCACAGGACTGTGCTCAACCTCCTGAGCCACCAGGGGAGGCCCTCTTCTTTTGGTTTTAAAGCTCTTATAAACTATTCACTATAAATGAGCATAATCTTGCAATTATTCTGGAATATAAGCTCTCTCCTTCTGGGCCAGATTTTATGCTTGTTTACCTAGAGTGTTCTGAGATTTAATTCTATTTAAGGGTATAGAGACAACATGAGGTTTTTGGAATGACTCTTGGGGAGAATAGACATCTCCTTATATAGCAAGTACCCTAAATTAAATTATAAGAATATCAAGCATAGAGAACCTAGCTAGCATAACTCCGTGTCTGTTTTTATTACATTTGACTCTGAAGCAACAAGAAATAAGGGAATCTTTTAGGGTTACTATGGAAGTTCTCTGGCAGTGATATGAAACATGGTTTTAAAGTTATGATTTTGTTCTTTTTTTCTCATTTAAAAGCCTAGTACGATCTTAAAAAGTCACCCACCCAATAGTTTTGCAACCATTCTCTATGTCATACAAGTCAAGTTCATCACCCATTTGTCTATATCTGCTTCAGAAGAATATATCATTTCTATCAACTGCAGATAATTTAACTGTGTGTGATTACATACCACAAGTGAGGAAGTCAGCACTAGAAAAATATATAATCTAACCAATGCTAAAATGCCATCTTTGAGCATGTGGGTAGGGAGAACACCTGATACTAAATATACTGGAAAACTAAAACCAAACCACATATTTCAATAGACAGCAGATGGCATAGGGAAGTGGTTTCATGAAAATTGAGGACTAAAAAAGAAACAGAAAGGCAACACTGAAATAATATAGGTATAATTATAGGAAGAAGCTACCACCTAAAGTGTTAGAGAAATAGAGGGGAGGGATCGTGGTTATCAAAATCCAGAAACCAATAGAAGGACTGGGGCTCTGACCCCTGAGCAGAGGCCTGGCCCTGCTCATGCTGGTGGTTCTGAGGGGGTATGAGGAGGAGGGTTCTGTGAATGTGAATAGAAGTTTTTAGTCAACTTCTGTTGCTAGGAATATGCTGATAAGAACAATAAGCAAAAATGGAAGGAAAATGTTCCTTCTCTCCCCACACTAATATTCAGTGTCCCCTTTAGACAAAACAATGGGAAACCAATGGGAAATGAGAATTTTGCAGAGACCTAGCCCCTATACCCAAAATCAGAGTGTGCAAGGGGAGTGTTAGAGCCTAAAGGCAAATAGTTTGATAACCACTATATGTTTCATATGAAGAAAACGAAATGACAGAAAAATTACATGAGGTCAGGAACTAGGTTTTAGTCTCAGTCACATCTCTAATGAGCTATAAGAATTCTAGCAGGTAATTTCATCTTTCTGAACATCACTTTCACTTGGAAAAAAATTGCTATAACAATCCCACCCATGCCTTCCTTGCAGGAGGCATAATGTAGGTGAAAGCACTTTAAATAAGTATAGAGTACTATATAATCATAAGCTTGCCTCACTATTATTATCCATACTAAATGGAGCCAAGAAAATAATAGATGAATGAAACTCATAGATAATCTTAAAATCTTCTTTTAGACGGTTTTATATTCTTTCCCATCCAACCAATCTTTGCAGGGCACAAGCAAAATAGCTCAGTAAGCGCATGTCGAGGCTTATAGATGCTAAAAGGCAAGAATGTGAATCCAAGGACAGCGTCGGGGGGAAATGACAGGATATCAGGATCTTAGCTAATTCTCCAAATGAACGGCCAGTTTTGAATAACTGGAACATTGCCATATATTCTCTATACATAATCGGCTCCTCTTGAAAACTAAAACTGGACATTTAACTATTGCCTGTAGAACTAATCTAAATAAACAGTAGGTCAACGTAAAACAAAAAACAAAATTTTAAATAAAAAGAGCTGCATTTTTAACATTGAAGTCATGAAAATCTTCACAAGTTTGGGAACCACAAAATTAAGTAATGAAGAAAGACTACAGTATTTAGAGATGTCTGTCAAAGATTTTTGGGTAATCACTCACAAAGCCACAGCATTTCATTCCAGTCCAGACAGAATGAACAGACTTGATTGGCATTATTTTAGAAGTTCAGCTTTGTGGAATCAAACGGAAGTATCTCCTTAAAATTATATAAGCATGTATTCATTCAGACAACAAGCATTTACATATCTTCTTTGTGACAAATACTAGGTTCTGAGGCCACAAAAGTGAGAAAGAGCTCTGATTTCTACACAGATGATGACATGGCAAGTAAGTGCTCAGAGGCGGTTGGAGAACAATTAACTTTACCTGAAGGCTCTTGGAAAGGATTCTCCAATGTGACATTTAAGCTGAATCTCAAAAACCTAAATCAAGTTTGCTATTTATAAAGTAGTAAAAGGGCAGTAAAGAAAAAGGCAGCTGCATGGCAAAGGCAGAGTCCTGAAAGGCACCAACATATTAAGGAGACAATAAGATGTACTGTGTTGGGGAATTAGAAATGCAACGGGTGAAGAACTAAGAGGACAGGCAGTCAAAGGAGCTAAAACTGGAGAAGAAATCAAGGCCAATGAATGAAGTGATTTGTTAAAACACTAAGGAGTTTGCATTTGATTCTGTGGGAAGCAGAATTCCAATCACATCTTTAATAGGCAATGAGATGATCTAGTTTATTAATCTTCCCACGATAGCATTGATACTAATATATAGAATATTAATTTTACTGGACAAAAACAGGGGCAGAAAAGAATTATGTTGTCCAGGCAACAGATGGTAAGGAACTGGTGATAAGGTTGTAGAAGTGAGGGTAGAGGAGTCTGCTCTGCAGATGGTCCTTATGTGCATCAATGGGATATACACATGAATAAGAGCAAAGCTCAGAATATAATTCAGAGGAGTTGACATTGGAAGATTAAGAATTGAAAGAGTGGTAAACTCTCCTTTTGAAACAGAACAGGAGTCAGCAAACTTTTCTGTAAAGGGTTAGAGAGCTTAGGTTATTTTAAAGGTTTGAGAGTCAGAGTACCTTCATCAGTTCTGCTATTGTAACATGAAAGCACTTATCAGCAGTATATAAACAAATAATTGTGTCTGTATTTCAATAAAACACCTTTTAGGGACACTGAAACATATTTCTTCTGATTTTCAGGTCACAAAATTTTACTTCTTTCATTTTCTTTTGACTGCATAAAGATATAAACACTATTCTGGATCAAGAAAATGTGGCATATGTCCATAATGGAATACAGCTCAGCAATCAAAAAAGATAAGACCATGCCATTTATGGCAACATGGAAGAAGCTGGGGGGGAAAACGTAAAAAGATAAATATTGGATGATTTCACTTATATGAGGAATATAAAGAAATTGAACAAAAGGTCAGGAAAAAGACAACTAGCAAGCCCACCATCGATCTGAGGCATACAGCAGGGGAAGGGTAGAGAGGGATCAAAACAGGGGAGGGAAGAGCACAAGGACTGTGGTGATAGATTGCAGGTGCTCTGGTTGTGGGAGATCTATTGAGACTATCCCTGAGGGGAAAAATCAAATATTGTACAAAAAATAACAATGATATAAGAATATAAATATATTTAATAAATAAAAAGATATAAAGATATAAACACTATTCTCACCTTTTGCATACCATGCAAAAACAGGTGGTGGACAAGATCTGTACTGAAGAACATAATTTGCCAACCTCTACAACAGAGAGAGCATCACAGGAACAGCATCCTCAATGTATAAGGGGCTGTGGAAAATCCAGGTAAACAAGTCCAGGAGACAGGTGTTAAGTGCTGAAGCTAGAAAAGGGAGCTCTCCCAAATGCTCTTTCATGGTCATAAAGAACCAAAACTATGTGAAAACGCAAACACAGTAGAGAAATGAAAGATGATATTGTACCCTAATGCTGCTTCTAAAGTACTTTTTAATTGCAGGTAAAGCAACACTTGAGGATTTTATATTATCAAACCCAGACACTTATCTCCATAATAGGCAGTTAGAAGCCAAGGCCAAAGAGCTAAAGCATTTATGACAGAATTTATAAAAGTAATGAAAGATGATAGAGTACAAGAACTGTCCAAGAAGCAAATAATGTTTCATCCATTATAGTTGAAAGACAGAAATGATGCTGGATTTAATTTTAGGAAAGGAATTCCATTTGTTACCTGCCAAATACTGATGCAAAAGATAATTATAAGTCATAGAAACCTCCTCCTTAGGCAACATGTAACACTACTCCACAACATTATGCTTGTTCAATAACATTCAAACCACTCATATGCTATCCTAAATAGGAAGAGTTCATAATTCAATTTGGAAAAGAAAGGATGACAGTTTCTCAAGAGCCTCACTGGAGAGCTTTATGGACACCTGCTGTCCTGCCTTTTATAGGCAGAGTAATGAAAAGTAAATTTATCTTGAGGCTTCACCATTTATTTGGTTGAGTTGCAGTATCCCTGGTTCACACTGGATTTTTAACAGATGAAATATCTTCTAAACCAAGTAATTTGATTCTGTGCAGATAGTAACCACGGGCAGTGTAATTAATTTCTTTTATATCTTCAACACAGTGAGTAGATCTTCCTTTTCTATCCATAAGACAATGCCAGACACAAATCACCATGAAGAGCAAGGTGCAACATGAAGATTAAGAAATCTCCTATGATGTTGCGGATCCCAGCTATTCATTGCATTACAATAAAAGTGAAATGTTAGAAATCTATCTTAATACTTTGTCTATTTCCATGCAAAGTGGCCCAAGCAGAAAAAGACACATTAGTATTTTAACTTATATTTCCTGGTTGTCAAAACTCTATCAAGAATCCTTTGAAACAGTAACAAAGTATTGTTGAGATATTCCCTAGCAACTATTTTTCTTAAAGGTTGAGAATTCTTATACAAATAAAATTAAAATGCTTTGGTAATAGTCCCTAGCACTGTGGCTCACAAAACTGTCATTTCTGTTTAAGATTACTTTTGTTACATGAGAATTGTTGCCAAGTTAATTCCCTCTGTTATTCTTCTTGGGAACAATAATGTTACTGGTACTTCCTGAGATAAAGCATTGATACTAAAAAGAACATTTTACCAGGTGGAATTTTACAAAAGGAAAATCAGAGCTAAATAGTGACCAGCTTTTCTAAAAACAAGTATTCATTTTTAAATCTTCAAGTAAAAATGTACATATTCTCTATTTTTTATAGTCATGTAGCATTTACCTAGCCAAGTAAGAAAGCAGCTTGTGATAAAAGGCAGATAATTAAAAAGAAATAGGAATATATTTTCAAGTATGAATTAGAATTAATGACAAAAGCTAGCCCTTTCTACAAGACATCTCTAAAACTAGATCTAAATAAAATAAAAATTAAAAAAAGAATCACAATCAGGATAGGCACTTCATATAATGGACCAAGCAGTTATTGCATCTATTCTAAGTTTTATTATTTTAATCATTAAATTGCTGAATCAATCAACTTTATCTTATTCCCAGTAGAGACACAGCTTTAAAATACCTTCCTTAGGCCAAGGATTTAAGAAGGATATTCTAATAAATTTACATCTGAAAGTTAAACATTATGATGCAATCAATGTGGACAGTCTGCACTGGGTTCAGAACTAGCAATCATGATTATTAGCTATGTATTTGTGGACAAATCACATTAACCTAAGAGATTCCCAGGTCTAATTCTATGAAACTGCCTGCTTTTATCAGTTGCCTCATCATTCACCTTTCTTCAACTGTCTATGAAATTTGCCTTCTTTTTGATAAAAGAATAAGTTAAATTTATTCCCACTCTAGGGCATTTGCACTATCCCACAACTAAATGTCTGGAAATTACTGCAACATTTATATGTATTTATGTGGATAACTGATTTCTTCTATCATTCAGTGTCAATTTAAAATGTCACATCCCCAGAGAGAAGTTTATCAACATGACTGAAGAATTACCCATGTATTCCCTCTCACAATATCCTCCTTTACTTTCATCATAGAAGTGACTAATTCATGACTTTGGGGGGCTTAGCTGCATGTTCTTGGTGCCTCACCTTAAATGCAAGATCCATGAAAGCAAGAATCTTGATGAAATTATCTATAAGTCTATATATTGAATAGAATACTCATTCAATATTCAGAGTGGACACTGAAAAATATTTGTCGAATGAATAAATGAAAGGGTGGCTTAGTTTTCCAATAGGATCTTCATATAGAACATTCTTTAGAGTCATGATCTTCAAACTAGAGTATGTGCATCACCAGAAAAAAAGAACTAACCTGCCAAAATGTTCAAACCCCAGGACAAAATGGCATATCTTCCTGAAACATAGTTATGTAAAATTATTTGTAAAACATATACTTATATCAAAATAGGATAATACAATGAATTAGAATATACGACTTATATGAACTTATATACTACTTATATGAACAAAATTTCTGTGAAACTTCCTGATGTTATCCTGAATTTAACAGTTGCTTTAGACTATGCTTCCAAATACTTTGCTTATGTCATTATTCTCCTAAGTTTTAAGGAGTACATGCCTGCAAAAAAAATTAAAAACAAATGAATGTTTGTGAACATTAATTGGAGGAATTAGTTAAGACTGATGTCAAATGTTTATTTTAAAATATCACAAGAGAGATCAGCAATGTTGGGTGATTTCCAAGGTTTTAAATCTCAACACTCATAAGGGCTTTTATCTTTCTTTACAGAAAGCTTTGAGTGCTATTAGTTCCTGTTACTGGCAATAAACATTTATGGTGTCACCAACTATTTTGGGTACTAGAAGTGAAGCTAGACAATCCAGACCAAGAGATATCCAAAATTTCATAACAAGGAAAACCAAAGTGGCCTTTTATCTACTTATCCTTTGGGAAACTAAGAGGTAAGAGTTATAGAAATAGCATTACAGTAAAGTACTATGATGACAATCCAATAATTAATGAAAAAATAGTGGTCTACAAGAATTTAGATCAGCAGTAAATTGTGACATCCACAAAATACTGTTGACATCATAGTGATGATAATAATCCTGCTAAACAAACTACATTCTATAACATAATTGAAAACTGTCTCTGTCAATAATTACTGTGACTTTGACCAAGTTACTAACCTCAGTTTCACCTCCCATGATACAGATAATAACACCTCTTAAAGACATTGGGAGGACTTACATAAGACAATATACATCACAGACCTAGCACCCATCAAGTCCTTTAATTGCAGCTATTATTGTTATAGGATAATGTACCCACTGCTCCAAAAATTAAAATTATCCTATTATAATTCCAGATTTAATGTAAAAGGAAATTTCATTTAAAATTAGCAATGAATATTTCATGGTTTTTCTAAAAGAAAGTTTTAATAAAAGTTTAAACCCTAGTTCTGCCAGACATCCAAAATCATACCCAGTGCTTTTAAAAATTCTAATCATCTAATATTTAGCTTAAAAGAAATAATGTATTCAAGATTTTTCTAGGTGGGTAATCAATAGAAATGCAAATATTCTTCTAAACCTTTCATCTTTAACTTTAGCACCTATTTTATTTATATTCTCATTTTCTACAATTTTTCCCATGTATATCTCTCAGTAGTAAGCTACCTGTAGACAAAGGCTATTTTTTGTGACTGCGTCATATGATTTCTAGATGCATATTGTAGGGAATGGGTGTATATGTAGAGGAGTGAGATGAATGTTAAAACTGCCTAACATTTGTTAATATAACATTATGAAATCCTATTCTCCTTTCCTGGTAGAATATACAATAATCAATTGAACAATGAATCATATATTACCCTTTGAAGAAAATAGATAAATATTATTATAACCAAATTAAGTAGAAAATAAATCTTCAGGATTTGAAAGTTCTATAGTTCCTCCAATTTGGCATAATACTCCACTCTATGGACAAGTTGAGAAATGAAACCACTATCTCAGGAAAATGTCAGCCAGTAGTTTCCCAAGAACCATCCTGCTGTGTCTTTATTGAAGCACAGAAAGCACATTTTTTCCCAAAGGGTGCCGTGGTCCTTTGACAAGCTTACATGACACAGAAGCAGTGGAAAATTCAACTGTTCCCCACATTCACACGACACCACCTGAATCAGAGATAGTCCTCCTTCCAGGTTTGGAAGAGAGGGGAGCCATGGATGTTTTCTAATAGTGGGAGCACAGAAGTGCATCTGGTTTATACCAGAATGTCGCCAAGAGTGATTAGTCATCATGAGTGTCCCATAAATCAAAAATTGCTCTTTTGTGTATATGACACAGTGTGTTTGGTGAATAAGACACTGCTTTTTTCAGAAATTTCAGAAGATTATAAATAAAAATTTGATAGAGCAACAGAATAGAATTGAGAGCCCTAAAGTAAACTTACACTTATATAGACAGTTCATATACAACAAATGAACCAAGACTACACAATGGAGAATAGGAAGTCTCTTCAACAAATGGTACTGGGAAAACTGGTCAGCCACATGCAGAAGAATGAAACTAGACACTCTATCATACCATACACAAAAATAGATAAAAGACATGGATATAAGACCTGATGCCATAAAACACATAGGGAAAAAACACAGGCAAAATATCTTACAACATTGGCTTTAGTGATATGCTTTGGGACTTGATTCCAATGACAAAGAAAACAAAAGTAAAAAATAAACAAATGGGACTACATCAAGCTAAAAAGCTTCTGCATTGTCAAAGAGACTATCATTAAAATAAAGACAACATCTCAAATGGGAGAAAATGTTTGCACATCATACATCCAGAAGGCACTAATATCCAAAATCTACAAAGAACTCATACAACTGAACAAAAAATAAACAAATAACCCCATCAAAAAAGGGACTAAAAACCGGGCTTCTCCTGATGGCGTAGCGGTTGAGTGCTGGGCTGTGAAGCTGCCCACAGCCTCTGCAGCACTGGTTCGATCCCCGGCCACAGGCAAGGGTCCCATGGCACACAGACTCTCCTGCCGCGCCCATTGCTCCCCTCAGCAGTGTATTTCATCAGTCTGCCTGTTCTGTTTCCTGCTCTGGCTCTGGTGAATTCTCTCACCCTCTCGCGTTTCTGACTGTACCCAGTGCTTGTATAAATAAATGAAATAAAAATTAAAAAAACTTTAAAAAAATTAAAAAAGGGACTAAAAACCTAGACACTTTTCCAAAGAAGATAGACAGATAGCCAAGAAACACATGAAAAAATATTCAGCATCACTTATCAAGTGGAAATGTACATCAAAGTCACTATGAGATACCATCTCCCTCCAGGATTACTGCCATATAAAAAAATAAATACAGAAATACAGAAATAAATACAGAAATAAGAGTTGATGAGGATATGGAGAAAAAAAACCCTCATATGCAGTTGATGGGAATGTAGACTGGCTAATCCCTTATGAAAAATAATATGGTAATTTATCAAAATATTAAAAATAGACCACATGATTTAGCAATTTCACTCTTTGGTATTTATTCAAAGAATGCAGAAATATTTCATTCATTGTCACACTATTATCAAGCCAAACTATGGAAATGAAAGATGATTACATTAGAAAGATAATAGTGGTAGTCAAAGAGACCATGGTGATAGTAGGGAGATAGTAGAATACTATGCAGCTATAAAAAGAGATGAAATCTTGCTATTTGTGACAATATGGATGGAACTGCAGGGAATTACACTAAGTGGCATAAGTCAGAATAACCTCACTCATATGCAGAATAAAGAAAAACAAAGGAACAGATAAAATTAACCAAAACAAACACTAGAAATATTACTGCAGAACTGAGGTTACTAGAGGGGGAGGGTCAGATAGGGTAACAATGGGGGGAAGCAGCTAAATTTTCGATGGTGAACGTTTATGGGTGCTTTGGTGGGGGGTATGATAACATGCATCTGAAAGCTGTGAACTATCACCCTAAATCATAAACAGTATTATAAACCAGTGTTACCTCAATAAAAAAATTAAATAAATGCAATATTCACTTGAACCATTCTTCATAGAACACTAAATTTTCCAAAGACATATATTTCTAATCACATGTTAAATGATTACCTGAGTAATAATTCAGGAATCATAAGTGGGGGCACCATATAATTTGTTTCCCAAACCAGAACACTTTTAAAAGTAAAAAGAAAAACTACTAACATTTAAATCAAATAGACAGGAAGAAATCAAAAAGTTATCTTAGGAGAAAAATAGTTTAAAACAAACATATACATTTATGCAAAGTGAAAG
Source organism: Talpa europaea (assembly GCF_964194135.1). Lineage (NCBI taxonomy): Eukaryota > Metazoa > Chordata > Mammalia > Eulipotyphla > Talpidae > Talpa > Talpa europaea. Next base: position 85,835,375 of record NC_140069.1, on the reverse strand, counting down.
ACAAAAACTTGAACATTGGGTGGCAGGGAGAGATTTTCTGTAAAAGAGGAGTAATGTGATAGAAGTGTTGAAGGAAAGAAAATAATATTTATTGATTGCCTCTTTGGGTTAACCTTTTAAACAATAAAAATACCAACGCTACTATGCGTAGTAGTGATAAGGTATTGGACAGTCATCTGTGACACATATCAGTCCTGTTTTACAGATAAGGAAACCAAAGTTTAAAAAGTGCCAGAGACACGTAGGTAAAAAAGATAAAACTTCAGGGCCTCCCTGGTGGTGCAGCAGGTTAAGCACTGTGCTGTAAAGCTGTCTGCACATGGCATGGCAGACCTTTCCTGTCTCGCCCACTGCTCCCCTCAGCAGTGTCTTCGGTCCATCTGCCTGTTCTGCTCCCTTCTCTATTTCTGGTGAATTTTCTCACCCTCTCACGCCTCTGACTGTACCCCAGTTCTTGTATAAATAAATCTTTTTAAAAAAAGATGGAACTTCAAATACTGTGCCAATTCATTAAATTTTTACCAATGGCACTATGATTACATCCAGTGACTGTGTACTGCTCAAGGATTCACCTAGAAGACAGAATATCATTTCTAACTCAGGGTCTGTCTGGCTCTAAAGTCAGTGTTTTTTGTTTTGTTTGTTTTCTACCACGATATTGAGCATTGTTCAGAAACTGAGCTTTTGTTTGGCTGGTTGCCTTTGGTACGGGAGAAACCTGACTTGAAAAGATGGGAAATGAACTTCTTGCTTTTGTTCCGCTTAAGCTCCATTTTCACGATAAACTTTTCTATCTGTTTCCTCTCACTGGTCTCTTTTTTTTCCTCTTTTCCTTAAGGCACCTCTAAATATTTAATAGAGTTGTCAGGACTGAACCTGTCTGAAACCTTAGCTTACTAGTAAGGAGCCTCAGTAATTTATCCCTCATATCACTTACAGGCTGTGTTTTGTTCAAGGTTGGTTTGTTCAAAGCTCAGACTTTCTTATCGAATTCATTCAGACTGGGTCATTTCATCCTACAAATCAACTATCCACAGCATCACTTTCTGTCATACTTGTCCTTCTTTTAACTTGATATGAGAGATTATCATCCTTTTCTGACAGCATGAAAATTTATAAACTATATACACACACAGGACTTCGATTACTGCAAAACACTGTTAATCTGAGCAGATTCAGAGATAACTATGGGGGAATTTTCTCACTGCATTATGAGAAAAGTAAAGTAGCACTATTCCAGAGGCAAAACAGAACAAAACAAAAACTAATGATGGAAAAGGAAGTATAGCAAAGACACATATAATTCCCTCTTGGGTTCTTGGAAGAAAATCTTCTGTTAATTTTAAGAAACAAACATCTGATGCTAGTCAGTGACTATTATATTCATGAAGACTAAATTCTAAAGTCAAATCTGTAAGGAAGAATTTTCCTCATTCTTCCTATTTCTCTCCATCTGTTACCAGCATTCTAATGGAAGTCATTCCCATCTCTCACTGATGGTGCAAAGCTTTTCTTATTTTTTTTTTCAGAATTATTAGATTTTTATTTATTTTTTACATCACTGTTCATTTTTAAACAATATTGCATCCCCCCCTTGGTGTAGTCCCCATAGAATTCCCTTCACTGATGCACCCATGCACCATCACCTCAGTCCCCTGTGCAGGGGAGGAGGAGGGGGAAGGGCCAGAGGGAAGGAGGTGCAAAGCTTTTTTTTTAATATTTTATATAATTCTTACATCATTTTTCATCTTTGTACAATGTATGCATTTTCATTTTGGTTATATTCCTCATATAATTGCATCCCCCCCTTATTTTGACTTTAGTTCTTCCTCTCCCTGGCCCTCCCTAATCCCCCCCGCCCAGTAGTAGCATGTCTCTGGTTTATAGTTGCTTGTTGATTTTGATTATTACTTTGCATTGATTAGTCTTTTTCCTTGTCTCTTATTTAGGTTTCCTAAATTCCTGCTATGAGTGAGGCCATCTGGTATTTTTCTTTTTCTTTCTGACTTATTTCGCTGAGCATGATCCCTTCTAGCTCCATCCATGTTGCTGCAAACTGCATGTGTTTATCTTTTTTGAATGCTGAGTAATATTCCATGGTGTATATGTACCACATCTTCTTGATCCAGTCATCTATTTTTGGGCATTTGGTTGCTTCCATATCTTGGCTATTGTAAATAGTGCTGCTATAAACATAGGTGTGCAGGTGCCCTTTGGAATTACTGTTTCTGTGTCATTTGGGTAAATACCTAGGAGTGGAATTGCTGGATCATACGGAAGCTCTACGTTTAATAGGTCAAGAAATCTCCACACAGCTCTCCATAGTGGTTGGACCAGTTTGGTGCAAAGCTTTTCAACCTGGTCTCCAGGTTTCCATTCTTACTTCCTTATAGCTAGTTATCCACCCAATAGCCAGAGTTTCTTTCAAATATGTTCATTAGTTCAGATCACTTCTTTATGAAATACCCTTCAATTATACCTGTATACTGTTTAGAAATAAAATCTGAACTACTTATCCTGCTTATAATGCCAACAAAATCTTTTAAGCCTTCCTAAAGTGTTCTCCTCCTTGCCAACTCCAGCCTCCTTGAGCTTCCAGTACCTGGAATTTACCAGACTGGTTCGGGACGCAGGGACTGTGCACTCACCATTTGTGCTGACTGAAATTGCATTTCCCCAGATGGTTGCTTGGCTGTTACCCTTTATCACTCAAACCTAAGCTGGAAAGTTACCTCCTCCAAAAGACCTTCCTTAGTCTAATGGGGAAGTACTCCATCATTCCATAACATAATAATCTCCACATAGCACTTATTAGTCTCTGACGGTTTATCTTTTGTTTTGTAGTTGTTTATTTCCCGTCTATCCTACTGAAAATGTAAACTCCACCAGATTAGAGAACATTTACATCTTAGTCATTATTGTAACCCTTATGTCTAAGATAACATCTGGTGCATAATAGGAATTAGAAAGCACTTGGTGAACAAATAGTCAACCAATTTGTTGATGAATATTTGCTTTGCCTTTGTATAATAACTATGATGGATAACATTTTTCAATTCCCACTTTCCAATTAAAAAACTTATATTTGATAGCAAAAATCTTTCTATATAACTACAAATGACTTTTTAGAAATGTTCATCAATGTCAAATTTTGTAAATTCCTTGAAAACTTCAGAAAAAAGTCACCAAATCTGTACTACTGCATAAGCATATTATAAAAATTTGGTGAGACCTGTAATCTGTACCTTAAGGAAGACTTGAGCCTTAGATGGGACTGTGACCAATATTGGTTTAGGAAGCTTTCCAAAAGCATGACATCAATTAAGAAATATAAAATCCGACCTCTACAATGTTGTTATATCTGCTCCAACTAGTTTTACATATAATGTTTGATGATCAGGCATTTTAACTCTAGAGATTATAACTTTATTGACTGCATAGAACAGGTTGAATAGTTACTTACCAATAAAATGTTCGCTAATTAACAAAAAAGGAAAAAAAAATCATTGGAAGAATATACCTTAAAGAATATACCTTAGCTTCCAACAGGTTTAAAAAACACTTGGTCTGGGTGAGCCATATGTCACCCCAACCACTTAGAGTCATATTCAAGTGACTTTCTCAAATGTTAACTAAAAGGAAGTCTCTGGAGGAAAGAAGTAAGTGGCTCCTTGAGGAACCCTTATGCAAATTTGCATGAGCAGCAAAGAAGGAAAGCAAGAGCCTGTGAACTTAGAGACTCACTCATGCTGGGCAAGTTTCAAGAAAATTTGCAGGTCAGAAGCAAAAACACTGGAGAGGGATTCAAACCCAGGCTACCCGTGATCTCCAGAAACCTCAAAGGAAAGCAATAGGTCACTGATGTTGATAGGGTTGTCATAAACAGACAGAATATAAATATAAAAGCTGAGGTATTGATAAGCAGGAATAACCAATGTTATTTATTTCCCAATTATGTGGCCAAAAATTGCAGGCAATACATGTGCAGGAGGTTAAACCATGCACAATTTCATAATTAAACATTTGTTATAAATCCACTCTGTCACATTTGATCATTTTGAAATTTCTTGGCTTAACTAAAATTATGTTTATCTTTGAACTTTTTAAGAATATGCTAAAATGTTTTCTGATCGCCATAATTCCTTGAATTTATTAGTATTTTCCCTTTTTTGTTCAATGTTACATATAAATATATTAAAAACCACTCCTGGACAATCACCTATATTTACCCAGACTAAAAATATTAATCACAGCTGCTTTCAAATCAAAGTAATCCACATATGCAGTAACTGGTTTTAAGATATAAATAAGATAAAAAGACACAACCAGAAAAGAAAAAATAATATGTCAACCAAATTTCCATGTACATAATAGGTACATTCCATTAATAGAGTAGTAGATTCTCTGTTGCCTCTAATATCTTCAGTGTTCAAGTGAGGTTTCTAAGCAGAAGGAGAGTACTAAACAAGATAATCAGGTCTTAGGTTTAAAGAATAACCTAAAACCTGGACATTCTTCTGACAGATTTAGCAAGGGACTTGGTAATAATTACCAACTTTGGAACGTATGCCACGGGGGATAAGTCTAGACTGCCTTATTAAAATAATCCAAACTTCCTTTTAAAAATATATCATTCTATTATAGAAGTAAAGAATCTGAGAAAAGTGGTAAAGGAAGGGATGAAAATTCACATTTACCTAGGCTTATTATGTTATGTTTGTAAGGTGACAATAAGCCTTGAGTTGCCTAGCACAGTTCTATGCTATGCCTGCTATTCCAGTGTAGATATTAGTAATTGCATACCCTTTAATTCTCAAAAATGTTGCAATGTACACAATAAATCATACAGCTGTCAGATTTTTTGGTAGCAAGAACTTTACTTACCATGAATCACACACATACAAAGAGAGAGAGAAATTATTTTCTTTATGCACCCCACTTTTTTCTTCTGAAACTGATCTGGAGGCATTATATCACTGGGTTCTGGGTGTGTTTGATCAGTCAGAAGCACTAGCAGAAAATAGGAGTGTGAGAATTATAAGATCAGGTTATTTATTACCTGGTCTCACCTTTGACCTGGTGAAGATCTAGCTGCATCCCTATACATCTTGGCCATAGTTCCAGATGGCTCTCTCTTACAAACACAATACTAATTGTTCACTCCCCTTACTCCTCCAGATCTAGGCATAGCAATTATTCCCCAATGTAATTATCCCCAAATGTTTCATATCATCCTGTAGATATCCTTTAACCTTACCCATACTTTTATAAAATTGTATTTATCCTCAATTTTCCAACTGAGTATACCCTATATTTTCTTATTTCCATTGGGGAAGCTGGCTGAGGGAATTTTTTTTTCACATCACCTACACAGAAACCCAGGAGATTCAAATCTGGATGCTTCTGATTCTGAAATCTATGAGTTACCCACTATATCAAGTTAGTCAATTGATAGATTATCTTATTGTATTAGCTAATGAAGGACACATGAACACTTTGAAGTTTCAGCACTATATTAACAGACATTCATTCAACAAATATTTTTTGAGCCAGTGACCTGTAAAACTCAGTAATGCAATAATTGGGAAAGCAAGGTATCATAGAAAACAAAAGTAACATTAAACATCAATGGATATCACTTCAAAATATGACAATGCAGTGGCACAAAAATCATCTTTGTTTACTTTATTTTTTCACTAATTTTTAGTGAAGTAGCTTTGGTTTATAACATTATCTAAGTTTCTGGTATACAGCATTATAAGTCAACAGCTGTATACAGTATTACCATGATCAATGCCAAAAGTCAAGTTCCCATCCATCACAATTTACCCCTTTATACATTTCACTCAACCTCCAACCCTTTTCCCCTCTGGTAACCAATAATCTGTTCCCAAAAAGATCTTAAGAAGGATGTGCTTGAAACAATAATAACCCAGATCTGCAACATTTATTGACTATATTCTCATAAATTAAAATTCTGATTGTTAGCTGTGTCCTAACAATGAAAATATATTTTCAATCTCAGAGTAAGTTTCTCAATAAAACTATCAGTTGGTGAGTGGGATAAGAACAGGACCTGTTGTTCCCCTGCTCTACCATGGGCTACTTCATCATAACCATGATGGTCTCTTTTTTTTTTTAAGATTTATTTATTTTTATACAAGAACCGGGTACAGGCCAGATGTGCTGGAGGGTGCGACAATTCACCAGAGACAGAGTGGGGTACAAAACAGGCAGACTGATGAAATACACTGCTGAGGGGAGCAGCGGGCAAGACAGGAGAGGTCTGCTGCGCCATATGGGATTCTCGCCAGCCGGCCGGGATCGAACCCGCACTGCAGAGGCTGCGGACAGCTTCACAGTGTGGCACTCAACCGCCTGCGCCACCAGGGAGGCCCACCGTTATGGTCTCTTAATGAGTCTCAAAATCTTAAAATCAAAAGAAGATAACTTGAACATAACACACTAAATTCAAACATCATTTACTTTTTGCCATGTCTTTCACCTGCCATGCCCATATCATTGAGCTGTGATTCAATGCTTCCTTAATTATATTTCCTTTCTGTTACACAGATTTTGGATTTAAGAAATCTGTATATTGGTATGGACTAAAATGAGGAGGACAGGCAAAATAAGAACAGAAGAAGCAATGTAAGATAGATATAACGGTAATCAGAAAAAATAAACCTTTTTTTTTCCCAAAATACATACTATAGAACATTAAATAGCTTACAATACACTTATTGAAAAAGTAGCATTAGGGGCCTCCCTGGTGCTGCAGCGAGTTGAGTGCTGCACTGTGAAGCTGTCTGCAGCCTCTGCAGCGCAGGTTTGATTCCCAGCCCGCCAGGGAGAAACCCACATGGTGTGGCAGTCCTCTACTGTCTCACCCACTGCTCCCCTCAGCAGTGTCTTTGGTCCATCTGCCTGTTCTGCTCCCCGCTCTCTCTGGTAAATTCTCTCACCCTCCCACGCCTCTGACTTGTACCCCAATTCTTGTATAAATAAATAAATCTTAAAAAAATTTAAAAAGTAGCATTAGCCACAAGATATACAAGAAATACATGAAGTATAATGAATCAGTTCCATGAATTATATTAGTATTATTTAAAAAAACACTATTTTCAAAGGTGTTATTTCTATTTATCAAGTTTCTGAATAATAACAATACTGAGAATAACAGATCCCAGAGTATCCATCAGTGCATTCTGCTCAACTTTTTAGGATATTCTTTTATACACAAAATTCTGCCAAAATAAACAAGGGTCCATATCCAAGATGTCCATAAGGCTCATTTCATGAGATGTTTGAACAAACATGTTTGTATTACAGAATCTTTAAACTTCTTGACATAAAAAAATTAGACATAACTCTTGTCACGTTTGGTATTTAATGCCAATTAGCTTGGCATACATTTGTTCCATTTGGCGCGGGGGGGGGGGGGGGGGGTGGAGGCGGGTGTGGAAGAAGAAAGGTGACATAACCCAGTGTCTCTGATTTAAACATATACAGAAATGAAATTTCTTTTATATGTGTTAAGTCTGATCAAAAGCCTTATTTCCAGCAAGAAATATTTTCAGAATGTGTCAGTGGTAAGATAGCTGTGTCAATAGTATTGATACTAGGGCCTCCCTGGTGGCACAGCGGTTGAGCGCTAGGCTGCGTAGCTGCCAGCAGCCTCTGCAGCGCCAGTTCGATCACCAGGCGAAGGTCCCACATGGCGCGCTGACCTCTCCTGCCGCCCGCTGCTCCCCTCACCAGTGTACTTCGGTCGTTCTGCTCCCTGCTCTGGCTCTGGCGAATTCTCTCACCCTCCTGCGCTTCTCACTGTACCCAGTGCTTGTATAAATAAATAAATAAATAAATCTTTAAAAAAAATAGTAGCGATACTAGCTAATATTGAACATTAACATACAAACACTCAATCAGATGACACAGATGCCATCAAATATCAAGATTATTGACGCTATTTCACAAATGAGAATGGTCAGTGTACTTATTTCACTTGCCCAAGATCACATTGCTCTTAAGTAGCAATGCTAATTTTCAAACCCATTATCTCAGATTCTGTGTCCAAGCATTTTGAGGGAAAGAAACATCTAGAGACATAAATTTAAAAGAAAGAACCATGTTTCTATGGTCAGAAAAGTGAGGTTAAATAATGTTGAAGTACATATTCACAAATTAATGTGTTCATGTTGATTTTTTGCAAGTTAATAACAATTGTGGAGGAAAAATGAATAACATTAGATTCCAAATGAGTCTTCCTTGATATCAAGAAAGATTTGATGAGATTTAGATTCCCTGTCTCCACATTTTAGTACTTGGAGTCCCTTTATTTCATGTTTTTTTTTGTTTGTTTGTTTTGTTTTCCCTCTTAGCTCACTCACCTCTTAGCTCACTGCCCTGGCAGTGCCAAGTCCTCTAGAATTCATCTAACCTTATGATCCCAACACTCCAGCACCAGCCCCAACCTCTTAATAGCTGACTTCCATGGTATCCTCCAAACCTGAGCACTAGTGGATCACATCATATGAAATCTACAAACAGAAGTAATAGAATGAGAAATAACTTTGACATATTGTAATTTTTACTTAGAGTACAGCTGTTTTTGAAATTGAGTGAGATTTCTTAGCATCTCCTAAACTCTATAATATTAACAGTGATTTAGCCCATTTGGCCAAACAATGCAACTTCTTTCTTGCTCTTTTTTTAAATTGAAACAACCTTTTTTAGAGGTAACATATATTTATAACACTGTATGTGACTCAGAAGTATAGGATCACACCTCTTTGCTGTCTGTCACAGCAAAATAATCATTTGTTTACCATAATGTTAAGTTATATAAGAAAATGAAGCATTCACAGCCACAAGTGCAATAATGGTATGAATTGCATCAGGTTAAATATATCATAAAACTGAGCTAATTTCAAGGAATTTAACTTTGAGTTGCATGTGGTATTCCTGACATAATATTTTTAACATTACTCACTTCTCTTCCTTAATTTAATAAGATTATCAGGTGAAATAATGTCACTTGTCCCTTTGTCTTTGGTATATTCGTTGGGTTAACCATCATTGGTTTCCCCATTCCCTTCAGAGAAGGAATATAATTTCTCAAATGACCAATTGCATAAAGAAACTATAGTTTCTCTGTGTGCCTGCAACCTTCTATCTGTCAGATCTCTCCACTGGTCCTACAATATAACCAAGCACTTTCCAATACTATTTTCCCAAAGGTCATATCCAAGTGTAACAAACACACCTGATATTTTCTATATTTGCATGTAATTTGCTTAAGCTTAAACAGACTTATGATTTTGAAGCATACAAATCTAATATAAATTTTCTTGAATTACCACAGTGAAATGATAACTGTGCTTTTTGAATGTTGACAGCAGTACAGCATTTTCATTCAAATTAAATAGAGAACACCAAGTACTTCTTGAGGGATAAAACATATTCTAAATGCAAACTAGAAACAGGAAGATTGTAGGTATAAAATATCAGGCACATTTGCTAAACTTAAGGTCATACCTAACAAAGAGCTTCAAATTATCTAATCAAATTCTTAATCCAAAAATGTCTCTTTTTGTTTGAGGTGGGAGGGTAAATAATCCATTGTTTATTTTAAGAAGCTAGAAATCCCTCTCTACCTCAAACATACACAATTAGAAAATAACTACTTTTAGCTTAGGGTATTATAAGCTGGTAACAGCAAATATGGTAAAGAAGACCCATTGAGAGTTACCAGTTTACTAAAGCTTTGTGTGAGTGCATTTAAGGGAATGTTACTGAAGGACAGACTTTTGACAGGAAGAGGCCAGAAGGTACTCCTGAGAATGAAGCTAAACCACTGGCAACAGAAGGGAGGGGCAAGGAGAGAAAACAAAGGAACCAGAAGATAAAATTCCTCTACTTTCAATTTTGCCCACAACTAGCCCCAAATACACCTAGTGAAATTAGACAAAGCAACACAGTGAATTTACATCTTTTAAAACTCACATTCTAGATTAGCCACACTTCAAATCAAACCCACATATTATTTTTGTTGAAAGATATTTCAACAATTAATAGCACAAATATATCCCATGGAGGATTCAAAAATGTCACTGAAAAAGTAAAAGTAATAAGTTTAAACATGTTAGGTAAAATGGTTACCAGTGGAATCTGATAAACAGCATGGAACACAGTGGAAATTACACGAAATAATTTGAAATTTTCTTCTTATGGTGACCAAAGTTAGTTTTAGGAAATGATTAATAATTATTTCTGGTTTATTTTTTAGTTTCTTCAAACACATATCCTCTCTTCTCATAGTCACAGAAGTATCTGGAAGTATCTGGAAGTATCTGGTTGTGTCACCTGGGTTGTTGTTAAGATAGCAACAAAGCTTTAAACAACGAGGATCTCTAGTGCTTGATACCAGGCAGCCTAGATTTTCTCTTTCATTTCAGGAAACAGACTCTTTCCAACATACATACTATCTTGAAACATACTGAAGGGATAAGATTAAGAATGAATAAAATCAGAGTATGGCCTGAGAAGAAACAGTCAAGAAAGTAGAAAGACGAAACATAACCTTCAGCAGCTCAGTATCACATATCAAAGGCCAAGTTTCAAAGCCAGGATACAAGTCAAATGTCTTCCTGAAAATAAGCCCCAGTGTGAGGAAATATCGTGAGGGAACACAGCTAAAGGCAAAGGTGCCTTGAAGGCAGAAATAAGGAATTAACAAGCCCAGAAATGACCTGATCCATAGAAAATCACTTCCTGAAAAGTCAAAGCCGTGAGCCTCACTACAGGCACTTCACCACTGCTAATCCAACCATCTTTTCAGCTGATTTCCTAGGTATCTATTGACATGTTCTGTACCCAAGCTAAATTATTCACTGTTCCCTAAATAAGATGCAGTTCTTTTATATCTCTGCAGTTCTTTCATATCTCCTTACCAAATTTCTACTTCCAAATCCCACCTGAACTTTAGAATATAACTCACATGCCATCTGTATAATCTGAATCACACCAGAAATAAGCTCTCCAAGTCTGAATTCTGTAACAATCATTTTCTAACATATTGCTTCTGTTTTGGGGAGTATTGCATATTTTATCAACTCTATTAATCTTTAAATTTGGGGGAATAGATTTTTCATAGTAGGTATCACTGTCCTGAACATAATATGTGTGAAGAAAAGAATGAATGACAAGTCAGAATGGTCTATAAAAGGAAAACAGATCAAGGAGTCAGGAAAAATAACAGGTTGTCATTTAAAAAAAATTTTAAAGAGCTTTGAGGATTGAGGATTTAGAGAGTATAAATGGCAAATCCAGAAATGATCTTGTCAGTTACAGCCTCTTACTAGAAGAATCCAAGCCTTATTGATGTTTTTTCTTTTCTCTCCTTTTTTTTTTTTTTTTTTTTTTTGCTGCCCACTACTATAGTACTGCTATCATCTGACCCACTTCTGTCAGAGAAGCCTATATTACAATGACAAGTATCATAGAATATTAGATCTCTGGAAACTTTGGTGATGTGGGCTACTGTGTACCCTTCTTCTGGGACACTGGGTCAGTAGCTACATGAGGGGGAGATCCCAGATTTCTTAAATTGAAATCAAGGACTCTTTTTTTGCTCGAACAAGCTGCCTGATGGTAAATCCATCTTCCTGATGTCTGAAAATATTCAACATCACAATTTAATGACTTGAACTATAAAAAGGTTAATAGTGTGTGCATTCTTTCAAATGGTGTATTTTGTGCTACATTTCTAAAGAGACATCACTCATCTCTTATAAAATGCTACAATGATTTCTTCTGACTAGTGGTCAATACTATTTATTCATGCCCAGAGTCTAGTCAGCGGTACTCATTTTCATAGACCACTGGGGACATGACACTAGGGTCAATTTTGTTTGTATGTTGATCACACTGATGCTTATTTCCAGTGACATTTTTGTTTTCTTCTGGCAGCATAAGCAAGAGAGAAAAGTCTTATCTCTCAGTCGTATGACCTTTAAGTGAAACAAAGAAATTTGATAAAGTGAAGGTATCCTCTGTAAGCACCCAGAGATTTCATGAAACATCAAATATAATCATTTTGCTAGTCCTAAAAAGAATTCCTGGTGGAATATATCCCTAATCCAGGTATGTTTTTGAATCTTTTACGATGCCTTCTTTAAACAGATTCCTGATCCCAACCATGATGTAAATAGTCAGAATGCATCTCCTAACCCCGCCCTCAAAATCTGACCACTAAGAGCTTCTTACGAAGTTAAGTTGGGGGATTACTATTCCAAAGTCCTGCTCCCCTTATAAAATCCAAATTCTCTTCCTACCTGTGCATATGTACTCAGATGTTGCTGTTGTTGCACAAGCTATGCATTTTACTCTACCATCCTCACCCAAAGAATTCCAGAGGATTTTTATGTTTCTGTGTTTGATTAAGCTCCTTGTCTTTGATCTGAGCAGGACCTGTAACAACCACATCCCATCCTCATCACCCGCTCACTTGACTGATCCTTTCACTGAGCAGGCTCACCCACATGAACTGCTGAAGGTACTCAACTGCCCCATGCCTGGGTTCATCCAGACCACTCTTCAGCTGGCTGCTCAGGCTTCCCATCTACTCTTTCCCATTCTTTTTTTTTTTAAAGATTGTATTTATTTTTGCATAGAAGAACTGGGGTGCAGGCAAGAGGTATGGGGGGGGGAGAGACGATTCACCAGAGACAGAGTGGGGAGCAGAACAGGAGGATCTACTGAAATACACTGCTGAGAGGAGCAGCAGGTGAGACAGGAGAGGTCTGCTGTGCCATGTGGGTAGCTCCCTGGCCGTAGCAGTGATAGCACTGAGACTAATCCCTAGGCCACCAGTAAGGCTCCCTACTCTTTCTCACTTCTTTCTGCTCCTGATAACTGCCTTCAGCCTCTGCTAGCTTTGAATCTCAACTTTTAGATTTTCAGAAAAGAGGCACAATCTCTACCAACCTCACTGCAATGAGGTTGAGAGCTGAACGAGCTCTTCCAGCCTCCCAGTAGTAGGGGAAGGTTGAGCAAAAATAGATTAGGAGGGCAAAACTGATGATGTATATAAACCATCTAGAAGCTAGCCTGATCAGGTACAGATGTTTCTCGAGGAGTGCAATAACAACAAACGTCTTAATGTAATATAATAATTAAATTCTGTGGTTCCAAATACGTTATGAAATCAAAATCCTTAGAAATGATTGTTAGTGCTAAAGAAACACCTCACCTAGTGTAACTGCCCCTCACAAGTCACATCTCTCTTAGAAGTCCTGTAATCTCACTATCTAATCATGGAGAAACACATTCCGTGGGTCCAGTGGAGGAGAGGACAGTGCCACGATCCCACCTAATGGACTTTCCCCTTCTAAGTAGTTTCATTAAATTATATATTAAGGCGTGCAGACCTCTCCTGCCGCCCGCTGCTCCCGTCAGCAGTGTACTTCGGTCCTTCTGCCTGCTCTGCTCCCCGCTCTGGCTCTGGTGAATTCTCTCACCCTCCCGCACTTCTGACTGTACCCAGTGCTTGTATAAATAAATAAATAAATCTTTTTTTAAATAAATAAATAAATTATATATTAAGTCATGTCATACAAATATAGTTTAATAAGTATAATGCCTCTTGGTCCCTGGGTGTTAAAGAAATCCACATTACTGATAAAATTATCTCAAATATCACTTAACTTTCACAGAATGAAACAAAATTAATTCCAGTTGATATTTGGCATATCTGCATTATGATGATACATGTATCACCTTGATCAGAAAATAAATACTCATTCACAAAAGGTGGTGTGATATGGTAGAAAGCTCTCAAATCTAAAAGAGCTGGGTTTTATTACTATTACAGCTTTAAAACTAAATGACTTGTAAAGGTCATTTAACTCTCCCACAAATATCTATTTATCTAACAACCTTATATGTGATGTAATAAGAACTATATATTGGATCTTTGTCCCTTGTTCCAGATGCTGAGCTCCCAGTGTAATACAATAAATTAATATTTAATTTTTGTCCCTGGCTCCTGGCATAGAATTTCTAGGCCTTGAAATTTCTAGAATGATAGAGGTGATAAGGATGTCTTTTCTTATTCCTAACAAGATATTTTTCAACCATACCTGGGCTTCTGTCGAGGAGGTGACTCCTGGAGGATGCAGGCTGGCTGCCAGAGGTAGCAACCACTTGCTAGTGATTAGTGAGTTGGAACTTTCAGCCCCATCCCCAACTGCCAAGGAGGGGAGAAGGATGGGAGATTAAATTCAGCTGCCAACAGCCAATGATTCAGTCAATCTGACTATGTCATTTAACCTCCATAAAAACCCTAATTAAAGGGGTTCAGAAAGTTATCAGGTTGGTGAGTACATGGAGGTGCTGGGTTTCCTATGTTCTGTGAATCATTCTAACAATGTATCCAAACTCAGGAGGGTTTGTGAGGACTCCAGATTTATATCCTATTGACCAGAATTGTCTGGGGCTTATGAATGGCATCTGAAGTAGGAGTCAGCCTCGTAGAACTGAGTCCTTAACCTGTGGAATCTAGGTAGTTACTATCAGTACTTGCAATATGCAGCCACACATTTGGTGTCAAAAGTGCTGAGTACAGAAAAATAATTTTTCTTTTACTAATATAAAAGGACTGTACAGAAGCAGCAAAATCTATGAGAAGAGCACTGTACTGGACATTAGTACTTGCTCCCACAATAAAGAGCTCTGTGACTTCAGCAACTCATATTACCTCTCAGAACCTCAGTTTGCTCATCCATAAACCAAGGGTTTTTACTTGCTATTCTCTTAAGGCTGCCGCAGTTGAAGTATTTGGAAGGTTTCTGATAACTTCGGATCATGATGATCCTAGATCTAAATTTTGCTAATAGAAATTTTCCTCTTGGGTTATGTGGGAGATGTTTTAGCATTTCTTTGCTTATAAAAGATGCTGATACCAGGTATTTTTGACTGAATCTATCTCATTACACTCGTCAGCTCCAGGTGTTACCTTCATTTCAATAACTCTTACAATGATCTCTCGTATTATGTAAATTCCCCCTTTGATTATTGCATGATAATTCTATGATTTTCCTCAATCACTACTAAGTCTCTTGACAAAGTACTTCACTTTTTGAAACATACCTACACCATCTTCCTAATTTTACCAGGAACATGTCTTTGCTTTTGATTTATTTTTAAATGTGTTCCAGTCATCGAATGAGTTTTACGTAAGCATCTGCGTATACTATCTAGCATTTTGAATCATTTGTAGAAATAATATAAGACATGAGGTTTGTTTTGCTCAGTGCAATCTACAAGCTTATAAGTCTTGGAAGAACTGACTTCCTATCATTATAACTAGCTGTGGCTGCCATTTCATCCAACATCGCACAGCTCATGTATTTTCTATACTCTGCACTTCCTGCACTCTATTTTTTCCCCTCCTCACCACCAGCATATCCTTACCACGAGAGCATCTCCATATCCCCAGAGTCTGTCAGGGTAACTTGCAAATGAAGTGTTTGTAATGCATTTATCTAAGTTGTACCATTATTCATATAGACAAGCCCACAAATGACAATGAATAAAAGGTTTCTGATGCTGGTGATAGTATGGTTACTGTGAATGAATACAATCCCATGACTAGGAATGAATACAACCCCATGGCTGAAAAAAATAATTGATTTTTAAAGATTGACTTAGTTTAAATCTTAATGACGAGATTGTAACAAGTAGACCTGTGTGATTATATCCACCAGGAAATGATTCCTCATTCAATTCAGACACATTTGATCCAATATTCATTATTAGCAGAAGCTTTTCGAATAACACTACAAACAAAAACAAAAAAAATTATTGAAATTAAGAGAAACTTAAAAAATAAGATTTTAACTACTAACAATTCTTCCGTGATTGGAGTAGCTCTTAATTTTCACTTTTTCTCTTTCAATTAAACACATAAGTGATTAAGATAATTCTGGCCAATATGTAAGATAAACAGATAAAATGTGGGTTTTATTTCAAAAAAAAAAAAATACCTAGTACAGGGGCCTCCTTGGTGGTGCAAGGGGTTAAGCAAAGCACTATGAAGCAATCTGCAGCCTCTGCAGCAGGAGTTCTATCCCCGGCCAGCCAGGGAGCAACCCACATGGCACGGCAGACCTCTCCTGTCTCACCTGCTGCTCCCCTCAGCAGTGTATTTCAGTCCTGCCTGTTCTGTTCCCCACTGTCTCTGGTGAATCCTCTCACCCACCCCCCCCCCCGCATCTCTGGCCTGTACCCCAGCTCTTGCATGCATAAATAAATAAATCTTTATATATATATATAGTACATTGAGGAGTTATTTATCTAGTCCATAAAGTCCATAAATTTTTAGCAAATTACATTTAAAGTACCAGAGTTCGGGCCTCCCCGGTGGCGCAGTGGTTGAGCGCTGGGTTTCGAAGCTGCCCGCAGCCTCTGCAGCGCCAGTTCGATCCCCGGCTGTTCCCCGGCCACCGGAGGAGGGTCCCACATGGCGCGCAGACCTCTCCTGCCGCCCGCTGCTCCCCTCAGCAGTGTACTTCGGTCTTTCTGCCTGCTCTGCTCCCTGCTCTGGCTCTGGTGAATTCTCTCACCCTCCCGCGCTTCTGACTGTACCCAGTGCTAGTATAATAAATAAACAAACAAACAAATAAATCTTTAAAAAAAAAAATAATAAAGTACCAGAGTTCTTCTGCTGTGAATCTACACTAAATAAACAAAATGACAACAAAAAGGGAAAATGATGTGAACTGCTCAGTACAAAAGCCATTCACGTACTGATCTAAACCTGGAGGTTGTGGTGAGAGCAGGAGTTGCGAAAGACAGGAGCAGCAACCAGTACAAAGTGACCCGTTACCTATATGAGGCTTCATGGGTTCTGTGAAAGTCTGTGATTTGGTTCAGAACAATGGGGCAAGAGCAACAAAAGATGAGAGTCCCGGGGAGGCTTCCTCATTCCAGAACAAAAACAGTGCTGCTCATTGGTGCAGCCACCTCCAGTGCAGGTTTCAGTTCACAACAGCCAACAAAAGTTGGATGTGGCTGGAGAGAAACCACACTGAAAATTCAGAGACAATTTGTGAGAAACTCCTACAGACTCAGGAGATATTCTGGAATTGGGGAGGGTACCTCAGAGCTTCAAAAGACAAAGTTTGAAATCCTTAGCACAATACAGGAAAAGGAAATTTCTCTACTCATAGAAAATGTATATCTATATACTGGCAATTAGACCAAGTGCACAGGGGTGGGGTTATTGAGTGGTGGGGGTTATATGGACTAATGCCAGCCTAACTTTCTTCCACTCCCACATATTAGTGAGTCTCATAGACCCTTGAGCTACTGACCAAAAGAATCAATAGAGCTAGCAATCTAAGAAACCTAGGAAATTATCTTCTTTGGAATTATTATAAATAAGGGTGAATTTGTCCCTCTGGTTCTGTTGAAATTTTCTCACAAGTTTCCTCTAGCTCCATCACACTTCAATTCATTCTCTCTAATTATGCTTCATTTTTCATTAGTACCTTACAAAAAAAATCAGCTGTTTATATTTTCTGATGTTAAGAATTATTTTGTAACCTAATATAATCTATCTGTTATGCATTAACTCTTTGGGAAAATGTTTTGTACAATAATCACATCAATAGCAGAGTAAGATGTATGGAGAACATAGTTTACCAGTTCATACTACAAGTTTCAAATAAGCCCAAATTAATTTACAGCCTGGAATCATGTAAGTTTTATTATCAACAAAATTATATTGTTTTCAAAACTAAATTGACCTTTGGTTTTCTTGTTCTAAATAAAATACATTTGTGTTTTCTTTCAACATGAAGTCGTGTTTCTTTGGAAACCAAGCATGGGGAGAAAGGTTTATCTCTTCTTTTTTTTCCATTTGACAATTATGTTATGAGGTCCATATGGTCAGAGTTTTTGTCAGACTTCACATCCTAATACCTTGATCATCTGGTTCTGTGCTATCATAGCTCCTCTTCTCCCCTCTGGGGAACTTCATGTCTGTTTCTGGCATCTGTCCCTTGCTTTTCCCATAAATGTCTTAGCAAATATTTCATTTAATATCCACTGATCCTATTAACAAAGTAGCACTTTCTCTTTAGTTCGTCATTTCTTAAATATACTTCTAAACATCCTTCCATTATAGCTGTTTACTTAAATATAATCCAACTAATACATTTACTCTCTAAAATAGTCAGAATTCTAATATGAATATAACTTTAGGAAATGTTCAGCTTTAGTTTTATTCCCAATTCTGCCGTTCTCAATCTGGTTAAATGTTGCCTGGGAAATTTCTTCTAAAAAATGCCTTCATAATAGTTCCCTCACTTTCCTTAAGTGTCAACACCAATTAGGAAGAAATAATCTGTAAATTTCTGTTCTGTAGTAAAGAAAACACTGATCTATCGGAGAGGACATAACAGATGGCTACTTTCAATCTGATGCTCTCTTTCAAAGACTACAAGTTAAATGAGACTCTTGAAATAAACAAAATATATATACCCAATATTTATTCAAGAACATAAGTATATAATAGCGTTAGCTTTTCTTCACTGACCCATGCTTTAGAATGACAAGTAAACTTATATTTGGTTCAAAACATTTTCCAACTTTAATCATGTTAGTGGGCTTTTTCCTGTTCTCCATCAATAATGAGATTCAAAACAACACAATATAAAAGCTACAGGTTCCATCATTATATTCTCTCCTCACCTTTAAGTCCCATATCATGAAGTATCAGATTTATTTTAATTGTTACTCTTACATATATGTCAGACGTACTGGGAGCTACACAATCAGCCAAGCTCTGAATAAATAAGAACACCTTGAAATTTTAGTCCCCAGCCATCACTTTTTTTCTTTTCTAGTAATGTAAATGTACATATTCAGAATTTTCTTTATATAACCATACCTTTCCCTATACTTAGATATTGTCAAAGTAATATTTTGTAGAAATGTTTTCCCGTAATACACAAACAAGTAGAAATTTTGTCCTAAAGATCTTTTTGAACATTTTTTTCCTCCCAAGTAAAATAAAGATGTAAATTGAGGACTGATTTGGGACAGTCAGGTACAGCTTTATGCCAATGACTTGAGCTTATTGCTACTTACTGTAGCTCACATGACTCAACTAAGATACAGAGTTCAGAAATCTATCTTTTGTTCTCATATTTTTTTTATTGAGATAATATTGTTTTAGAACACTTTATGTGATTCATAAGATATGCTATCAATAGTTCTGGCACACAAAAGAAGCTTAGGATAACGCACATTTTAAGAACAGGAAGTGATAATCCTTTTTGGTTATGAAATTTGTAATAGTCTTTTTCAATGCTATGTGTAAAGTGTGGAAGCAACTGCACTGAAATGTTAATACCCAATAAAACGTTCCTGCTTTTTTTAAATTACACATTTTTCTATGGCACTGGCCACAGTAGTTACATTGTTTTTTTTTTTTTTAATAAAATAAAAAAAAAATCTAAGACTGTGACTTCTGATTCCGGGGCTTTACCCTGGAGATTGGTTAGCCTACAAGGCCAAACCAAACAAAACTCTTTTGGACATTAAATATCGATGAAGCCAAGGGTGGGTGGTAATAAGTGGCAAAGTGGAGACTAAATGGAAATGTGTGTGCTTGGCTAGGGTTGAATTGACTAATTTATTGGTAGCCATTTAAACCTTATAAAAGATCATTAAAATACCTGAAAGAGACCCATGCTTGGGCTTCATATCCTCATATAGGAAATGCTGTTCAGAGAATATACCATTACCCTCACCTTCACATACCCAGATAACATAGACTATTACTTCAGAAGGTCTTGGAGATGACTCATCATCTACCTATTCTAGGTACTCCCTTAACTCCGTATACTGGTCATGTTTTACTGAAATTATACATTAACTCTGCAGTTGATCTGTGAGCAAATGTGTCCCCTATTTCTATAATCTCAGTGCCTGGTCCACTATAAATATTGCTGGCACATTATAAATGTTCAATATCTGCTTATTGAGTAAATGAATGAATAAATGGTTAAGTTTAAGAAAAGAGCAAGAGTACAAGGAATTATAATCATGAGAATGCAGGCAATACACTGAATATCAATTCTTGTGTCTAAATAGAAGGACAGTGATAGAACAAATGCCTATTAGCTTCATGTTTTGCGCCAAGGATTTATATATGTTAGAAAGGTACTTTGGAAGTAAATATTCCTTGAAACATTTTTAAAGATGCAAAAATTTATACCGGGGCCTCCCTGGTGGTGCAAGGGGTTAAGCACAGCCCTGTGAAGCTATCCGCAGCCTCTGTATCACGAGTTTGATGCCCGGCTGGCTAGGGTGCTGCCCGCATGGCACAGCAGACTCTCCTGTCTCACCCGCTGCTCCCCTCAGCAGTGTATTTCAGTCAATCTGCCTGTTCTACTCCCCACTCTGTCTCTGGTGAACCCTCTCACACCCCTGCACCTCTGGCCTGTACCCCAGTTCTTGTATGCACAAATAAACAAATCTTAAAAAAATTTATACCAAAACAGTAAGTGACCTTACCCAATTTATAGCATATAAATATAGAGATGGAATTTAGATGTAGGTCTCTTTTACTCCAGAGTTCCTATTCTCTCCCTTACACACAAGACTTTGAAGATTTAGCCTACCTTTGTTTTGTTCTATTTTGGGACTCAACCCATTCACACTGTATCCAAAAAGCCCCGTCAGCAATAGTAGGAAAAAGTCAGGAATGCTCTGTCACTAAGTTGGCTTAGAAAAATCACATCTTTCATTTGGAGCTGCCTACATGGTAGGGGCTTGGCTACAGAGACCCCTTGAAATACTGGCCTCAGTTTCTAGGTCAATTGTTCCTGATGAGCGTTCATTCATGCCTCATCAGAGTGATGCATGGAATCTCATTAGTTGCATCCCTTCTGTGATAGGCCTCAAGAGAGCTTGATTTACTCTTTGGTGCGGGCTGCTGGCTGTCAGCATGATTCACCCAGAATTGACAAGAACCTGCTTCATTAATGTGGCTAAATCCCACCTCTCTGTCGCCACGGTCACATTTTTCCAGTTTGTCTACTGATCAGCTTCTCCCGTGCTTCTCATTGCTGGCAATTCTGCTTTTATGAACACCCAGAGCCCTAATTCTTTTGGAGTGAATTTAGTTCCTTTTCTGCCTCCAGAGACTTACTTGTGAAGCCTCAGACCTTCAGTGGCTCTCCATCTAAATGCACCCTTGTTTCTTAGTAGAAATAGAATTACAATAATGAAATGTGTTTTTAAATATGATGCATTTTCTATCTATAACAAAATATAGCAAAGACACACAGGGTGGAATCATAGTAATACATTCAGAAAGTGAATATATTTTCAGAGAGACAAAAATGACACAATAGTCAAGAAATCCCTCCTAACTCAGTGTGTGACCTGGGCAAACCACAAAATCTTTCCGATCTCCACTTTTCCCATTCATTTGATCAAAATATCAATACTTGTCATGCCTATTTGAAGCAAAAATTGCAATGTGTGTGTGTGTGTGTGTGTATTTGCGAGGAATTTAGAGTTACATCTTACAATAAAATACATGAGCAAATCACGTCTTCACAAAAGATTTATACCTCTTGAAAAAAAAACTGTATTTTAGGCACAAGACTGTTATTTGTAAATATATGATAGATCCTTACCTTTTCAATATGCAATAGTTTTCAGAACTGTAGTTCTTTTTGACTATCAAAGAATTAATAAAACACTGATATTTACCTTCTTATTTTAGCCTCAAATTTTATCCTCTTTGAGTCTTATAAGATACTCAATGCTTAATCAATGGTAGTCAAAAAATAATTCTAGGAAAATTACCAAACATATTTATTTCTAAGATGCACTATATCCCTGTAGCTACTACTACTAATGATAATAATAGCACCTAATAAATATAGAACATTATTATTTGCCAAGCACCATTGTAATCTCTGCATTTCTAACTCAGATAATTATCACATAAGCACGAACTATATTGCACAAAACTATTATTATACCAAATTTAAACATGAAAGCATGGGGCACAAAGTAGTTAGTAATATGTCCAAAGTAATAGAGCTACTAACTGATGAACCTGGAACACAAACTCTAGTACTCAGCTCCAGAACCCACACTACCAGCTTCTTAACTTGGAAAATACCCATACAAAACAGACTTGGCGTTCATAAACACACAACCTTAATCCACACTTGCATTTTTAAGAATATATCCAAAATGTTTTTCTCCTTGATGGCTTTTAATTTTGGAAGGTTACCAGAGACATCCAAATTCAAATTATACTTGAGAACCTAATACTATTCTGTTTTTCTTTGATTTAAAAGCATATATCTCGACTGATGCTATATTAATAAATAATGTTCACTTAAAAATTTTTTGGGCTATCTCTTTTCAAGTACCTTTTGCTTTTACTTATTACACACTCCTTTTATCTACTATTTGTATCCCTTTCATCAGTCTCAAGATAATTATATTTAAATCAGGCAATGGTATTTTGATATGACATGTGAAAATAGAACAATAATTTCTAATAATTAGTGACAATTTATTATGTGTCAGCAGCTGTAAAAGATGTTTTTCAGATATCATCATCTCATTTTGTACCAGCTTGGACAGGTAGATATTATTTCAGTGTTTTCATAATAGGATACATAACTTGATTAAGTCAATACTGAAGCTAAGTGACAAAGTAAGTTCAAACCCAGTCTGTCTGATACAAAATCCATGTGCTTTGCTCTCTGCTACCCCCCCTCGTCCCTTAACACCACACGGGGGGAAAACAGATCTTGCTGCTCTGAAAAAATGAGGTAAAAAGAGATGGCAAGATGGACCAGGGAAAAGAAAGGGACAAACCCTTCAAAGTTGGAAAAGGGAGAACAGACCCCACTTGTCACCCACAGCAGTTAGCAAATGATGTTGGTATGAATTGAAACCACATAGGTCTCCTCTATGAAACAATATTTCCCTCTTGACTTTGGTCCTCCCTATTTATTTCTTCAAAATGCAAACCTCCTTTGTTGACTGCCTCAACCCTCACAGCTGTGACATTAGAAAGCCATTGGACAAGGCAATGTTGACTAAATCAAGTTTTTCTAAAAAAACAATAGAATGTTGACATTTATTATTTCATGTATCCTTAAAATCCCTCTTCAGAAAAAGTAAATGAATTAAGATTTACACAATAACTTTATGATAATGCCAGTACCAGATCCAATTCTTCTGAACAAGAGTGCTTTCCTGAACCAAATTTATCTAAGACATTAGAATTATTCAAAAGGAGACCTGGAATGACCTCAGAAACCATCATGGATTCACTTCTCCACTGTAGAAAAAGGGCCTCATTAAGAACTCCAGAAATATAAATAGCCATTCTGTTTTTAAAGGCCTTAATGGGAGGTAATTATACAACCTTCCACTGCACCTCATTTCAGTGCTCTGAAATGTTTCTCTCATTGAAACTGAGCAAAGGCACCAGTATTTTCATTCTTTCTGGCAAATACATGATAGTTCTTGAAGCCAAACTTTATATTGGCAATCAGAAAAGTGCCTTGAGAATGCTTAGACACGTATCTGTCCAAGAGAGCTTCAATGGCCAAAGACAGCAGGGTGCGTGATATGATAAAATCCTTAGTCAAACATATGGTCTCTCCACAGGAGGAGTAAATTCCTTTAATAGCATTCTTGTTTTTTTCTTTATTACATAGAAATCAAAGTACTAAGTTCCACAACACACAAAAGTAATATATGTTATTTATTTAGCATATTCCTACAGAGCAATTCTTGCCATTATAATCAGGAAATCGAAAAATTGTACATCCCTTACTAGACTTAAATGGCAAATATCTGTGAAATACCTAAATTGACTTTGTCTACTCACCATCTTGAAAAACAAAAAGCGAATCAGTAAACATACCAAAAACTAAGGTAGAGAGAATGTGTTAGGGCTGGAAGCTTAAAGCATCATACAGGGTGTCCCAAACTCAGTAAAAGACAGTGATACCTCCCTTTAAAAGGAAATCAGAATTAGGATGAGGAGATAATAGAAGCAGATAACTAGATATCACCAGGATAACAAGAGAAAGTAGCTTTTTTCACCAATCAAGACATTGGAAACTTGATTATTTCTGTGAATCACAAGATTAGATTCTCTTCAGCTCAGTTAGGTCTGAGAAAGTTAACTTTGGCTCCCTGATGAGTTAAGTAATGAATGTGCTTAAGAATTTCCATAAATTAGAATATTAGGTTAATGTTAATTTTGTGAGGGATACCTTTATTTATTTAATTATTTATTTTTGCAATTGAGAAACCTGGGACAATTTCAATAACAGATCTTTTAGACTTCAAAGGGCATGGTCTGGAACTGAAGCAGAACTTAACTACTATTTGTAATACATACAATCAAGAAATCATTGATTAAAAAGCCACAGCGTTTCTGAGTAGGAAAAACTTTATAATTTATCTACATAGAGGCCAGACAAGTAATGAATTTGGGAATCAGACAAAGTTTTAGTTGTAGAGAGAGTGATGGAACTCACGGTGAAATGTCAAGTACATGTTCCTCCTAAAGAAATTTAAAAGGAAAATTGGATGCATCATATCAACCAAAGTGAAGAGGCAGAATCTGCCAGCTCACAATGAGGAAACTTGATCACAACTCATTTCCAAAAGTAACATTTGATTCTCACATATATAAAGTGACTCCACATATATTAAATAACACCCACACCCCAAAAGACTAACCTAGGACATTCATTGTTTTTCCAGGGTAGTACTTTTTGTTGTTGTTATTGAAGTAACATTGACTTTAAACACTGTATATGATTCAAAATGCATAGGACCACACTTTCAAATGTATGTTACCAAACCACACCCACCACCATACCAAACTATAATCCTCCACCAGAGTCAATTGTAGCCCAGAACTTTCTGTGATACCTCGGCTTAATGTTCTCTGGCCTTGTTGTCACCCTTCTATCTTGCAATACACAAAAATACTGCATCTATATCAGAATGGATTATTGTTCCCAAACCTTCCATTCTTTAGCATGTCTTATATAACACCTGAACATATTGATAATGGTAAAAACAGATCTTATCTAGAAATGCCTTCAATTGTTAAAAAAAAGTTATTTTTATCTTACTTAGAAATCCTTTCAATGTTAAAAAATCATAACCTGCATGGAAGTTCCTCAAAAAAATTAAATTACCTTATTATCCAGCAACCCCACAGCCAGATATATATTTAAAGGAAATAGAATCAGTGTCTTGAAGACATATCTGTACTCTCAAATTTATTGAAGCATTATTCATGTTATGAATACTATCCAAGATATGGTAACAACTTAAGTATCCATCTGCTGATAAATGGATAAAGAAAATGTGATAGAAATAGACAATAGAATATTATTCAGGCATAAAAAGAAGAAAATCCTGCCACTTGCAACAACATGGATCAAGCCTAAAGCAATGATGCTAAGTAAAATAATCCAGGCAAAGAAAGACGAATATTGTATGATTTCATTTATATGTAGAAACTAACAATGCCAAATTCACAGAAACAGAGAGCAATTACACTCATTAGGGTATGAGGAAAATGTGGAAATATTGGTCAAAGGGTATAAACTTTCAGTTATAAGATTAATAAATTCTGATGATTTAATGTACAGCATGGTGATTGCAGTTAAGAATATTGTAATATGGGCTTCCCTGGTGGCGCAGGGGTTAAATTCTCAGTGCTACCAAGCTACTGCCAGCCACTGCAGCATGAGTTTGATCCCTGGCCAGGTTGCTAAGCCACATGGTGCAGCATACCTCTCCTGTCTTGCCCGCTGCTCCCCTCAGCAGTGTATTTCACAAGATCTGCCTGTTCGGCTTCCAACTCTGTCTCTAATGAATCTTCTCACCCCCCGCACTTCTGGCCTAAAACCCAGTTCTATTCATAAATAAATAAAAAATAAATCTTTAAGAATTTTGTATTATGTACTTGAAATATGCTAAGAGAATAGGTCTTAATTGCCCTTAACACATACACACACAAAATTACTAAGTGAGGTGATGGATGTGTTAATTAGCTTGATTGTGTATAATCACTTCACCATATATATCTCAAACCACTTACATTGTACACTTTAAATATGTGCTAATTTATTTTTCAATTATATCCCAACGAAAATGGAAAAATATAGCATTTTTAGTTGCATCAAATTTTTAATAATTACATATATTTATGTATATGTAGGTAGTAATGCTGCACCAGCATCACAATAATGGAATACAGATAACACTACAATAATGAAAAGATTTAAAACATTAGTTGTGGTTTTGGAAAACGTATTGAATCTGAAGTCAAATAACTGTGGTTTAAGTCCCAACTTTGAAACACACTTAACTTCTGTCTGACATTAGGCACATAACTCCATCTCCCAATTTTCTCATTTGCCAAAGGCAATGCAGTAACAATGATCTATCATGCAGAGTTGATAACGAAATAAAAGCCTTTCCTCCACAAAAATTTACAAGTAGGTAAAATGTTTGTAGGTAAAATGTTTAATTTGTATAGTTTTCACTTAAGAAATAGAATCCCAATTATGTTTGCAGTTGTCAGAATACACTTTCTCACTCTAGTTAAATAAACTCATGAATAAGTCCTAGTATTTAAACTAGTTACTTCCAGAGTTTGAGGGAAACTGTTTTGTTATAAACTGAATTAAATGACAAACAACTGTCTTTTCTGTCTCTCTTATTTATGGAAACCACAACTTATCAACGTCTTTTAGTATCAGCTACAAGTTTATACAGCAATGGTGAATCAAAATGAAAACAAATATAAACTATGCAAGGCCCCTTTATATATAGGTACAAACACACACATATGCACACACATATAAATGTTATATAATATAAAGAATAATAGAAGTATATAATCATATACATTATCTCAAAATATGCAATAATCATTAAAACCAGAAATATGAGTCCCGGCTTAAGGCATTTATGAAGACATGTCCAAGCTCCCTGAACAGGTATTTGGTTGGACTTTACCTGGAAATGTCATTTATATTTTTATTTAATTACCATGCTTTTTAAATTTACATCATTATTATTTTTATATTTGGTATACACAAATATCTGTATCTAATCTATGCATTAGTCACACTTGGTAGTTCATTATTTGGAATCAAGTCCAGTGGATTATTTTACATTATAGAGGACCTAGAGCTTCTCATTATTAAGAAAATTTCTTAACAACACCTTTACATTTGAAAATTTGATCTGGACCTGATTATGTCTTGTGATTACTACATATTTGGGGTATAATGAGACCAAATTATACCCATTTTGTTTTTTCTTTGTCTTATAGAATCTTTCCAATCCCCCACCCATATATTAATTATTGTTCTAGGCAGTTTTACATCCAGGTAGATTGAATTCTTTTGATGGCCCAAGTTGTTATTTAAGAATCAGTAGGTACAGGAGATGATCACTTTGATACTGGCTTTACTCAGGATGAAAAGATGATTTGTTATAGCGCATCCTCAGTTCCATCTGTTATCCATCAATATTCTTTCATACACTGTAACTTTAAGATGACTAAAGGTGTCCAATCTATATTTTGAGGATAAAATAAGTGATGAAATGTTCTGAGGTTAGAAAATGAAGACACCTCAATATTCCAAGTTATTCTTGCTCTGACTACTTATTATTCAGACATGATTTGGAGACGAAGCAATCACTCTGCTGTCCTTTCCTATGCCACTGAGCAGCTTCTTAATCAAAAGAGATTACCTGAGGAAAAGATCATTCCATCGAAGGCTATGTTATGTATAATGGTGTTAGTCACTTTTTTTAAATAAGGGAATGATATATAAAATCATGTTCTCTGATTTCATGTAATTGGTGTTTCTCTTCATTTTCTAACATTAACCATTTTTTAGCTGGAAATTCTTCATATACAGGAACAAAATAGGAAAAGTAAAATTCAAATGTTTAACCTTCAAAACTAATCCTAAATTGGTTCCTCAACTGCATTAAAAATGTGTTTGCTTATTTCCAAACCTATTATTGGAAGAGTTATAAATCTTTTCTTGTCTGAGATGGAGGCTTCAATCATATATAAATATTTTACAATTATTCTTGTGCCAAGGAAGCCTTCAATTATTATTGAAAAGGATTTCTGCTACAGTGAGTAGCTTCAGTGCTGCCCAATTCATATTAAATTTACATTTCCTGTCTTCATATGCCAAAGAGTAAGCTTTGCATTTGAGTCTTATTGATCTAAAAAGTTCAACAAGTTAGCATGTTAAATTTAAAAATGTGTGGTTTCTTGTCTAGAGGAGGGGTTGTTTCTCATGTTGATCCTTAGTTGTGCCTGCCCGTGTGCACACATTCCATTCAGAAATGTCACTTGGGTTAATGAAAGGTAAAGTGAAGTTTAATGCGAGCCCCTCATCCTGCTTATATGACCACCAGAACCTTACGCAAGCCTTTAAGTCTCACTTTCCTTATCTAAAAAACAGCAACAACAATGAAACAAATTAGTGCCTATCTGGTAGGATAGTTTTGAGGATTAAAGTGAGATAAAGCACGTAAAATATTTTCATAGCGCTGGTGTGTAAGATGCTGGATACATGTTCTGTTTTTATCATTATCATTAGCAATTTAATTCAATTTAAAGTAATATTAGCAGATGAAGAGAGTCACACTGAGTTTTTTTTTTTTTTCAAGTAGGATGATGCCACTCATTTGTTCCCCAAAACCCTACACCAATCCTTTCCTGCACTTCTCTTTGGGCTACGAAATGCCCCTGCATTGCTTGTCTTTGTGGCCACCCACATGTACCTAGCCCTGGAGGAGTTTCCTCCAGCTGAGCATCTTGCTTGCTGTGTGTTCTCGGGCAACTCCACAATAAACAATAATTGAATAAGTAAATCAATATATTTGTCACTAAATTATATTAATATATTCTTCCTAAAGGCTATTTCCTTCTGATAGCTCTTAATAGAGGGTATAAAAAACAATAACCTTTAGTACTGAGAGCAGTCAAATTTTTCTAAATACTAATGTTTCCTGGATTAATAAATCTATTTAAGTTCCTTTTTATTTCTGCTTTAGTTTTCATTAGAAACACTGGTAATCTTTCTTTTACATATATATATAGATTATAGCTTTATTGAGATATAATTGACATAAGACATTGTATAAATTTAAAGGGTACAATAGAATCACTTGATATATGTCTATATTACAAAGTGATTGCCACATTTAGTTAGTTAACACACTCATTACATTATCTCACAGTTACATTTTTTTTTGGTGATGAGAACTTTTAAGATCTTATTTCTTAGCAACTTTCAAGTATCTTTGACAGTATTATTAACTATAGTAGATCACCAAAAACAAATCACTGATAACCAATACTATACTTGTCAAGGTATAACCTTTAATGTTGGAATGATGAGCTATTAGTGTCAGCCTTAAAGAGTTCTAGACTTGTATGTTACTATGTCGACAGAGCCTTTTTAACTATGCTAGTTAGTCTTCAAAATTTCCAGGGTTTTCCTACAACCCATCACATATGTATAATTCCTTAGTCACACAAAGCCACCTGCCATTTGGCTCCTAACCATGAAACAAACTGTTTATCCAGTTCAAACTTTCTATTTCAGCCAAAAAACATTTTTTTCCTGCCAACTTTCTCTTTACCATTCTTCTGAGTCACAGAATTTAAATATTAAGAATCTGATGTAGGGCCTCCCCGGTGGTGCAGCAGGTTGAGTGCAGCCCTGTGAAGCTGTCTGCAGCCTCTGCAGCATGGGTTCAATTCCCAGCCCACCAGGGAGATACCCACATGGCGCGGCAGATCTCTCCTGTCTCGCCCGCTGCTCCCCTCAGCAGTGTTTTTGGTCGTCTGCCTGTTCTGTTCCCCACCCCGTCTCTGGTGAATTCTCTCACCCTCCTGCGCCTCTGGCCTGTTCCCCAGTACTTGTATAAATAAATATTTTTTAAAAAGTGTTAAAAATTCTTATATATTCAAATTCTTCTATCTCACACTATTGCATGCATTATAGATATATTATTCTATTTTCTTTTCTCCTATGTGACCTAAATTGTTTGACCTTTTTCTCTATCAGAATGTGAGTACCCTGGATATTAGAACCATATTTAATATTATAAAATAATAGAATTCTTAGTGAGCTCTGGATATTGTTTTAACTAATAAGTGATGATGTAGGGACCAGCACGGACTTTGAATGACTGCTTGAAGCAATCAGGATAAAACAAAGTTGTCTCAGCACCTTGTGTTTTATATCAAATTAGTTTCATTGCAGCTGTGGTTGCAATGTGTCCTGACAGAATAAACAAAATGAAACTCAAGAAAGAAGCCATCAAATACTTAACATTGCTAATATATTAAATGGAAATTTGTTCAATAATCAAAGGCTCATTGAGTAGTTACTATAAACTAGACACTATGATAAATACCAAAGATAAAAAGGTGAATAAAACTAACCACCAAGAACCCATCATGTAGGCACTTACATCATGTTTGACCATATAATAATTGGGATTATTTTGATTCCAGATTTATATAGGAAGCATACATAAATATGTCTACCAGAAACACTACATCTCCAAAGTCATCAAATACTTGTAGAAGACAAGTATGTAGGGTGAATCAATTTTGAATTGTTGCATTTTACTGAATATATTTTCTCCTTCAAAAAGCAACTGCTTTTATGATGGTGGTACACTGGTGAGCATAGCTCCCTTCAAGAAACAACTGCTTTATCAACATTCACATTTTATATAGGCCTAGAGGCTCAACTTTTGTTTTTTGGGTTTTTTTTTTAGGTTTTGGAAATTTATGAAACTAAAAAGTTTGTGAATCCAAATCATTCTACATGCATTCAACAAGTAATGGCTTTGAAATTCAAATATCACAAGATATGTTAGAAAACAAATCATTTTTTTGGGGGGGGGCTCCCCTGGTGGCACAGAGGTTGAGGGCTGGGCTGCAGAGTTGCTTGCAGCCTCTGCAGCACCAGTTCGATCCCTGGCCACTGGCGAGTGTCCTACATAACATGCAGACCGCTCCTGCTGCTCCCGCTGCTCCCCTCACCAGTGTATTTCATCAGTCTGCCTGCTCTGCTCTCCACTCTGTCTCTGGTGAATTCTCTCACCCTCCCGAGATTCTGACTATACCCAGTGCTTGTATGAATAAATAAATAAATAAATCTTAAAAAAACAAAACAAAACTTTTTTGAAGCTGATGATATTGGAGTTGTCCTTGGTGTCTCTTGCTATTATACTGCTGATCATAAATGATACTTAAATCATATACTTTTGCTTGCTGTCCCCCTTCCCATTCAGATGCCACAAACTCATCTCTGATTTGGAGTGGTCCTGTCCCACTATTCTTCCTTCCTGCCTCTATTCGCTGCCTTTCTTGCTGTTTCCAAATGCACAGATATTTTTCATGAAAGGAAGTTCCTGCAGGTCATTGCTGAAGAACAGATAGCAACTATGAATACAACCTAAGTGAGGAAATTTCAAATAATCTACAAAGTTATCAAATCCTACTCTTTGGACTATTCCTATCTACAATGATTTCTCGTCACTTCTGAATCCATACCTCATTTTGCTTACAGCATTTCTTTGGCATTTATACTACCTTATGGAATTTATGGTACTGTTTTGCTCTTCTAATTTGAAATTGCATATTAAATGTTTGTATACTGTTACAAGAAAAGTGCCATGCTAGTTACACACTGTAAGAATAAGAAATGAGTGAAACACAATTCCTTCCCTTGAGTAGCTAAGACCTTCTATCCTATTGTAGCTAGGACAACATCGTGTACATAAAAACTCAATAAACATTTATTGAATCGAAAAAATACCAACTGTGGAAACTCAATACTTACTCTGCCATACATAACCAAGGAGGACCAAAATTTTAAACATCCATTAATGAGGATGTAAATTTTTGAGCAACCTGTATAGTAGCTCAGGGCATAGGGAGAAAGGGAGTAAGATAGACCTCACTTTAAATAATAGTTCTATGGTTTATAAGGTATCTGTGTATTTTTGTAATACAAAGATAAATAATATTTAGATACACACTATTAAGCATCCCAATTACTCATATTTGAATAAGAAGAGTCTAGTGAATTAGAAGAGTCTCAGTTACATTTCCGGTCCATATATACCTTGTATAAGCACGAAAATGTAAACTTAAACTAAAGTCAATAATACATATAATTTAGATGAAGACTATTCTTTCAATAAAATTTGACCTTACATCTAATTTTAGTCCTCATGTCCTAGAGAGACAAAATAAATGAAGTCATAGTCATATGTAGTTTAATGTAACAGAGGAGAAAGGCTCATGAACAACTAAATATAATAGTCTAAAACACAACTGTGTTTATAATTAAATTATAAATAATATTAAAATTATAATTAAGTTATAATTAATTAAAATTAATATTAAAAATGCCTAGTATGTATATTGGTGCAACTGATGATACTTGTTGGAGATTCAGGAAAATTTCTTAAACAAATTTCTGAAAGAATCCTGGAAGAGTGAGTCACATTTTCCATGTATAGAACATGAATAGAGAATTCTAGGCAAAGGATAGAGTGTGAACAAAAGACCTGATTTTACATAGTTGCCATATGAACACCTTTTCTTGAAATGCCTATGGCACTCTTCTCTGGATAGTTATTTATTTCACGGAAGGGCAGCATCTTTTGAAGAAAACCTTTTTGATAATAACAGATAGGATGCTACCATCTTCTCTACTTCTTTTCCTGTACACAGAAATTGGTCGATTTCCAGGAAAAAAAGGCACAGTAGAGTTTCATCTCTCTCAATAGCACAGTTGTTCTCACTGTGCAATAAACAATCTGGATAATTATGTTTCTTTTCCCTTGGATCTTCCATACAGCTCTTTTCATTTTGTTCTCCTTGGATTACTAGACTCACCTATTCTATTCCTTCAAGAAGAATCTTACAAAATCATCAGGCTGATATGGCCCCAAACCTGTTCTTTCCTGTTCCCAACACTAACACAGCACAAAGAGACAGAACAGAATTACCATGTGTGTCACTTGGAAAAGTTTGGGGCAGACAGACATATCACACCTACAACATGTTTCCCAAACATAAAGTTCTTGGCTAAAGAAAGGGGTGATTTAAGTGGATATGAAAACATTGGAGGTGATGAAACTACTATTGCTATATGCATCATGGGAGTTTTTTATGGGTCACTCAAAAATGGCCCAACAAATTATTTTATCAACGGTTAAGGATAGACTGATTTGCAAAGGGGTTAATTTTTTCTTTGCACCTGACTCATTGTAACTCCATATGGTAATGAATTTGTATCATAAGTTCCTTCAATGGAATGTGGTTTGAATAGTATAAATTTAGGTTAGGAAAAATAAGAAATCATATTCATTTGTAGTCTTAAATATAAGATTATTTTCAAGAAAACAAATGAGCTATTGTAAGTGCCTTCCCCTATTCTCTTTGTCTTCAAGTCCAACTAAAATTCCTTATTGAATTTCAATTAAAAATGTAAATATTAGTTGAGATCTGACCTTATAAAACCTCAAGTAAGTGACTTACTTTATAGAATCTAAGAGTTCGTTTTTGCCAAAAAGAAAAAAAAAATCTTGACAACTAATTACGAATTCACCCAGGTGAAATTGAAAACATTCAAGAGCAACTTGAAGAGTCTGACAAGAGTTAAAGGCCATAGAAATCTTTAATTTCTACTATCCTACTGGCTGTCCATCCACCAAAAATATATTTATACATCAAGAGACAAGGGAAAAAAGTGCAATGAAAATCTATTTAAATCTTCATCTCTGAAATTCCACACATTGAATCCAAACAATTTTAACTATTATGTTAATAGTAACACTTTTAATCTACATTTTTCTAATGATGACAGTCTATCATGGCTATGCACAAGTATGTGTAAACATAAATATTAACCAATTCATTATAAGAAACAAGAATAACAAAATGTATGTGACCCCATTGGGGTCATGGTACATCATCTTTCTGATAAAATGAAAACTTTTCTGAAAAGTTCTTTGATCAGCTTGTGAGCCAACATAAAAGAGTTAAAAAAAAATTCCCTTAAGAGGAAGATGGGCTCCCCTCTTACATTTGAAGGGCAAATATTCCCCAGAATTGAGAGAAGTCAAAGTTAAGTATAGGTTGTTGGAATACCCAGCACTTAATTGTCAATCTTCTCATTCCTATGATTGAAAAAGAGAATTTAACAGTTTAAGGGAATAAGGGCCAGAAGATGAGAGATTCATGGATGTGATTTGAAATCATTAAGCCAAAGTCTTAAGACCTGTTTTATGAAAGTGCAATACCTCCCTGTCCAGTACTTACAAGCAGTATAGAAACATCTAGACCCAATCTTCATTGTATATGTGAGGATGGGAATCAATGCCATACAGAGCAACACTAGAACAGAAAGTGACTTTTCAATATTCCACCACCAAAACAACTACTAAAATGCAAATCATCTACAAGAAATTCAGATAAAATTATACCATGATTAACATATACTAAAATGTGTTCAATGAGAGCATTTATTTTTAATAAGTATCATTAAAAGATGATTCTGGAGTCAATAAATACTAATAATCATATGTGTTTAGGTTTCTACAAGAACAGTCAATCATTTTTATGAACCATCAGAATCTCAGAAAAAAGGCAGAAATCTACAAATTACCAAGTAATTAATGGATAGAGAGATGGGGCAGTACCCCTAAGACATTTCTGTCTTTAAGTTGTATAGAAAGGATCATCTGTACCCTACAAATAAAGGTACCTATATGATCATGAAGGACAGTAGCTCACCCAAAAAAGGTAATAATTGGATGCAACTTGCCAAAAATAAGTTCCATATGGGCAGCAACTTCCCTGTCTTGATAATTGCTAAACCCCAGTGCCTAGAATAGGACCAGGATCATAGTAGGTGAGCAGAATGTATGGAAACCTCCTGAATTTCTAGTAATTGAGGCATAGTTGAATAAATCTTGGTAAATGCATGTAATTGAATTTGGACAGAAAAAACTATAAATTTTAACAATATTGTATTGTTTTGGAAATATATCCTTATATAGGTTGTTTTCAATACTAAATCATTTAAAAAAAGAAAGCATTATAAAACCAAGTCTAAAGCATTATAAAACAAAGTCTAGTATTCATTCATACAGGTCAGATAAAATAATGTCCAGATTCATATATAAATACAAATACTTTGAGGAGCACATATCAAAATGTAGCATTGGTTATTTCAGGGTAGTGAGGTCTGTAGGCAATTTTGTTATAGCTTTTTCTCAAGTTTAATGTTTATAATAATATTATTATTATGTTTATAATAATATTATTATTATGTTTATAATAATATTTTATTGTTTGTGGAATCTTAAAGTTGTTTTTAAAAGGAAGCTTGGCCCAATGTATGCTTACATGGAAGGCATATTTGGTAAAATATAGGCTGAGTCTGAAGGACTTTTTCACTCTCTGGAGCTCTTTCAAAGAATGGTAAAAGCTTAAAAAATATATAAAATAATTTAAAACCTTTCTGGATTTACACAAGAGAGAAAAACAGTGGTAACAGAGTAAGGGTATAAGTATAAATGATTCTATTATTTTGTGTGCAAAAAAAAAATTACAAAAAAATTCAAGGGACAGAAACTTTATATATATATATATATATATATATATATATTTGTAAACTATGTTACAATAATTTGTAAACTATGTTAAAAAAGAGGGATGAATATTTTAAATGAGTTATCCAATATAGCCATTTGCAGAAAATGTACTGAAAAATACTTCTAATATGCTGATAATGATCAGAGTTGATGATGTGATGATACCCTGACATAGCTGTTTTGAAATATGTAACATATGATAAAGACAAAATATGAACTTAAATTGATGGACCAAGGTTAAGCATTTTAAAGGGAGTCATCCAAATGGTGAAATGGTACAGGCACAGAAGAACTCTTTTTGACACTTAAAATTACAATGTCCCAAATTCATCTTTTGGATAAATCTTCAATGATATGTTTCCAGCATTTTATCCAAGAATTTTAATTCTGTTCATTTTCTTTGCAATTCAATTCATAATCAGTATGAGTGTTTGATGACTAAATATTGCCTTTGGTCCATCTTAATAACTTCCACCTTTGTCACAACAGCATTGTCATTTTTCTTTTCTTAATCATTTTCTATGCACTAATAAATAACAGCAAGCATTCTGTTAAAGTGAACTAAGGTTGAAAGAGAATATTGCCATGTGTCAAGTACAATATTGATTAAATGGCAAAGAGAGAAAACTGTATTGCAATGTATAGACAGGCAAGTATTTTGACAGCTAAACATAAAAGACGAGACTGTAAGAACCGAACAATGTTGTCACACCTCCTGTCATGATGTTAGACAGGTATTGGTAGAAGACAATACTGGCACACAGAATTAACCATTCTCTTGTATTAGCCACCAAGACAATAATAAAGCTCAGCCTTACTATCTTCCTGATTAGAGTACAAAGAGGCTGATTTTAGATCACAAGATACCCTTTAAATTTATAGAAATCATGTGATAGAGGCCCCCTTAATGGAATCTGTCTTTTTTAGGTAGATGAAAAAATCACCTACTAAGCTTTAATATTTCATTAAGAAATCTCTTAATTTATCATATTTTGGGGTAATAATTTCCTGAGGAAAAGGAAAATAAAAGCAGACAGATTTTCCAATTAATTTTCATCTCAAATCTTGCAGATAAAACATTAAGAACAAAAGACAATGGATAAAACGTTTCTATATTATTTGAAAACTGTGTTGTTTTCTTCTTTAAATAAAAAGAACTTAAAATTAAAAAAAAATTTCACTGCATCCTATTTGTATAGCTATCGCAAATGCTAGCCACACAACACCTGAGTGATGAAGAAAGACTCCTAAGTGGATGGGTTTCACTAAGTATTATTTTCTGATATCCAGATCACTCATTATATGTCAATTTCTCTATCCCTCCTGTTTATCTGTATACAGAACAGCATTTAGGGCTTATGTTTCTGGCAGGGTGAATATAAGATAGGCCCTAAAATTTCCTACTAGCAAATACCAAAAATATTGGATTTAAAAAAAATAAAATTAAAAATAATCTTTTTATATATAACTAATTCTGTGAAGTAAAAGAAATACTCATAAGAAAATAATAAAGTAAGTATAAAGTAGAAAATTCTAAGTAATAATTTAAGCCTAGGCTATTACAAAGGTATCTGCTAATCCAAGAAATTTATTTCTAATAATAGCCAGATTCTGGAAAGAAACAAGGTCTTTGTTCACTTGCAATAGACTTTGAATGTGGACACATAAAAAGCTATACATCAGTGGAATCAATCTGAAAAAAAAATACACCCTCCAGAGCCTCCGCGGTGGTGCAGCAGTTAAGTGCTGGGCTGCGAAGCTGCCCGCAGCCTCTGCAGCACTGGTTCAATCCCTGACCGCCGGCAAGGGTCCCACATGGCGCGCAGACCTCTCCTGCCGCGCCTGCTGCTCTCCTCAGCAGTGTGTTTCGTCAGTCTGCCTGTTCTGCTCCCTCTCTGTCTCTGGTGAATTCTCTCACCCTCCCATGCTTCTGACTGTACCCAGTGCTTGTATAAATAAATAAATAAATATTAAAAAAAAAAAAACACCCTCCTTGGCGAGATGGTAAGGAAATGCTTTTCCTGGACATGTTTCTGCGTATGTGTGCATGTGTGTGCGTGTGTGCATGCACATTGGCACATCACAGGTCTAAGGAAGAATGTGGTTTTTTCTGGTTGAAATAAGTGAGGTTAATGTAAGTTCTAAAATAAAGGGGGAAAAGTAAAACAAGAAAAATAATGAGTACTAAAAAAGGAGGAAAACAGGGGCCTCCCTGGTGGCGCAGGCGGTTGAGCCCACACTGTGAAGTTGTCTGCAGCCTCTGCAGTGAGGGTTCCATCCCTGCCGGCCTGCGAGAATCTCACACAGCGTGGCAGACCTCTCCTGTCTCGCCCGCTGCTTCCCTCCGCAGTGTATTTCAGTCAATGGCCTGTTTTGTTCCCCGCTCTGCCTCTGGTGAATCCTCTCACCCTCCTGCGCATCTGGTCTGTACCCTGGTTCTTGCATAAATAAATAAATCTTTAAAAAAAAAAAAGGAAGAAAATAACTTTTCAGATGTAAAAATCACTTGACAAACAGCACAAAATAGATTTTAAAAAACTAAATTCAAATATCAATATGTTGATAATCGCAAAGAATGTAAACAGATTAAATTGTCCAGTTAGAAAGCCAATGATATTCAGAGAGAAATTTAATATTTAATCCAGTGTTGGGTTGAAGAGATACCTAAAATGGTTTAAAGGAGAATAAAATATTTATCAAGTAGTACCCATAAAAAAAAAGGGTATAAATACATCACACAAAACAGATTTTAAAGCGAGATGCATAGTGTTGAAAGTTTTCTCATGATAATAATGTTTTAGTCTAAGAATGTAGTCATTTGAAACTTGTTTGTATTTATCAACAGTTTCAATTATATACAAAGCAAAAATTAATAGAAATCTAACAAGAAATTGATAAATCCACTATCGTCGTGGCTTTTTAAATAGGGTCCTTTCTCAATTATCAATAGATTAAGCAAAAGAGAAAAAAGGAAAGAAATGAGTTGGGTTCAGATGTTTCCAAGGCAATTAACATACTTGATGTAATTAACATAGAAAGAAGTCTGAGAACAAACTTTCTTCTCAATCACATGAAAAATTTATGTAAATTTACAGCAAAAAGGCATAGCTCAGGTTGCCACAGCTTCAGGGAGACCACATGCTTACTGTGAAGATAATGAAACTGAGAGAACTCAATAACAAGATAACAACCACAACCCACATATAGGTAATTTTATTTTATTTTAAGATTTATTTATTTATTTATACAAGCACTGGGATCAGTCAGAGGCACGGGGTGGTGAGAGAATTCACCAGAGGCAGAGCAAAGATCAGAATAGGCAGACTGAGGGAAGTACACTGCTGAGGGGAGCAGCCGGCGGCGGCAAGAGAGGTCTGTGCGCCATGTAGGACCCTCGCCCCGCGGCCGGAGATGGAAACGGCGCTGCTGAGGCTGCTGTCAGCTTCGCAACCCAGCGCTCAACTGCTGCGCCACCGGGGAGGCCCCATATAGGTAATTGTAAATGCATATGCTTGAGAAGAAATTATACAAAATGGAGAAAGTGATCACAATCATGTATAGGATGATTGTAGTTAAAAGATGTCAACTTTTCTAAATAAATTGATTTAATACATATCAAAATCATAATACCTACAGGATTTTCAAAGATGATACTACAATAGATACAAATAAGGTGACATACTTTCCCTGGGGACACTCATAGAATCAGAAAAAAAATCTGACAGAAACAAACAGAAAAAATTCGACTCACAAGTATATTTAAACTTGATATATAACAGGTGGAATTGTTTATCAAATTATGGAATTCCATAAGGGAAGAAATCCATAAAATTGTGTCACTTTCTCACAATATACTACAAACTCAATTCCAGTTGGAGTAAGCACTAAATATAAGAAACAAAAATAGAATCTTTTCAAAATAAATAAAGGAGAATATCAAGATAGAGAAAGATTTCCATAGGAGATATGAAAAGCACAAACCATGAATAAAAAGGTTAAAGAATTTAAAAAGTAACCAAAAACTAGAGGGACTATATTAGTAGTTCATGTGATCTTCATTACATGTATTAGGAAAATTGATATTTAATTCCTACAAGAGAATTAAAAAGACAAAAGTCAATAAAATGCACAAATTGTATGAAGTATTTCATATAAGGAATTTGAATATCCATAAACATGAAAAGTTGTTCCACCTCACTAGTAATCAAGAAACTGAATATTAAAAACACAATGAAATACAACCTAATATACCAATATTTGCAGAAATAAAAGCTTGAAAATTTTGCTGAGGACACAATGTGGAAACTTACAAACTCTTACATAGAACATGTGGGAATGTATACAGCTCTTGGGGAGGAATAATTTCTAACAAATTAAAGGTGTGTATCTCATTATCCACTCATTCTAATCCTATCCAAAGACATTATGAGAATTTTCCTACATGTACATTTGCAATATTAAGAAAATCATAGCAATATTGTTTCTAATAAAATATATAAGTCTTAGAAACTACTCAGATGTTCACAAACAAGAGAATGAGTGCTATTTTAATCAGTGGAATACTCTACATTTGCAAAAATATCAAATGAATTTGAAATGCATTTATCAACTGGGATGAATCTCACAGTGTGTTAAGTAAAATCATAAGCTATCGAAGATCTTCCTTTCATGTAAAGCCCAAAAATATGCAAAACTTGGCAGTTTTTAGAGTTATAAATATACAGAGTAAAACCATTGCTAAAAGAAGGGAGTGATTTGCACAATATTTAAGACTGAAGTCACCATTTGGAGAGGAGGGAGGTGTATGAGTAGTAACACACAGTAAGATTAATAGTCATCATAATCTCTGGGAGGCAATTGTATTATTTCTTATATTGAAAAAACTTAAATAACATTCATTTTTAAAATCTGAGTCTTTATGCAAGTTACAAAGATCAATTGAAGAGAGCAGATTGAACACAAATGTTCTTGAAATCCCAATATGGCAGGAAAAAAAATACAGATCCTAAGGAAAGAATTCAATAATAATTATAGTCACTGAGTAGAAAGGATTCCATGAGCACACCAGAAATACAGAAGGATTTTAGAAGAAAGACTAAAAATGGATCAAACTGAAAGAAACCAGAGAGAAAAATTCAACCCAAATGGCCTGAGAGAAGGCCAATGCCAAGGTGAGACCTTTCCTCCCAAAGGAGCTCCAGAGAAACTTCAAGTTCAGAGTCAGCAAATTCAAAGAGCTGGACAATTGTCAGAACAATTAATTAAAATACCATCAGTCAAACAGCAGCTGCTGTGCCAATATTGACCATCCTTCTCTAAGAAAAAATAAAAAAGCATCTGGAAAAAAGGGCATTTGTTTCTCAGACTGAGACCTCAAGAATTAAACTCCATATTCTTACTTATATGTTGAATCTAAAAAATAAAAAGCTCATAGATACAAAGTCAGATTGGCGGCTCCCATGAGAGGGTATTGGGGGTTGTGTTAAATGTGTGAAGGGTCTCAAAAGGAATAAACTTTCAGTTATAAAATAAATAGTAAATAAATATGTGGGGATATATTGAAAAAAAAA
Source organism: Talpa europaea (assembly GCF_964194135.1). Classification (NCBI taxonomy): domain Eukaryota; kingdom Metazoa; phylum Chordata; class Mammalia; order Eulipotyphla; family Talpidae; genus Talpa; species Talpa europaea. The sequence continues at coordinate 85,793,988 of NC_140069.1, read as the reverse complement.
AAAGAATTACTTTTCAAAGAGAAACTTCTCAGAAAAGGCTCTTAGACTAGATATCCAGGACAAAGAAAAAAAAATAAATTTTAAGAAAGGACAAGGAGTTAACTAAGTGGTATAATAGGTCAAGAAGTAAAACAGACCAAACTTCTCCACCCCAGAGCAAAGACTTCCAGTGTACTGCTGCATGTCAAACCTAAAAGTGCCTTTCTTGAGCACATGCTGTTGATAATGATAGCTTATAATAAAGAAGAAATATAATAATAATGAACCCATTATTTTAATTTTTTTAATTTAAAATACCTAGGGCTAGATACAATTGAAAATGTTGAAGACCCATATAAAGAAAATTAGAAAATGTAACTATAGATACTATTTTAAATGCCAAGAGACTGTTCTTATATGGAAGTTTCCATGCAATCCAAATGCCAAAGTTTCACAATTTAATTTTTTGTTAATTAAAAGTTCAACCTAACCTAACTAGATTTTAAATAAAATTTTATAAACTGATTCTAAATTTAATCCAAAAGAGTAAGAATGAGATTATCCTTTCAAAAGAATGCTAATAAATAGTAAACACTTGCCATGGTATATACTAAAGTATACTATAAAATCATATTTATTTAAAGATTATGATATTGGCCCAGGGCACATAAATATACAATTAAATCAATGGGAGAAAGCAAAAAAAGAGAAAAAATACATACTTACAATAACTAGCAAAGACTACCACATATTCTTATAAAGAAATTACTATGCTTAATTTTAAATTTAGATTTCTATTTCTTAAAACATTAGAAAATCAATTTCAGATAAACATATAAACATTTTTAAAAACTTCAAAGGCATTTAAAATATAGCTTTTTCAGAAAAATACCGGATGGTCTCACTCATAGCGGGAATCTAGAAAACCTAAATAAGGGACCAGGAAAAAGAATAACTATAAGAAAGAAAAAATCAAAATCAACACACAACTATGAACCAGAGACACACTGTGGGGAGGGGTGGGGAAAGGAGGGTTTGGGGTCAAAATAAGGGGGTTGCAATTGTATGGGGAATATAAAAATAAAATTTAAAAATATATATATAGCTTTTTCTTTAAATTTTAAGTTGAGCAGCTCCTCCTAAGTTAGACATAAGACCCAGAGACCTTAAAGAAAATGATTTACACTTACATAAACATAATGATTTCTATGGACTAAAATGTAGCATCAAAAATTAAAAGGCAAATAACATTGGGAATAGGATTTATTATATACATTGTGAATCAATATCTATATAAAAAGTTCCTATAAATCAATAAGAACACAAGTAATTGAATAGAATAATGGTCAAAGCATAAATAAAACAATTCACAAAGGTAGACAAAGAGCCGATAACCTATAAAAACAATATTCAACTTCACTAATAATTAAGACAATATCAATAAAACAATGATAAGATGTAATGTTTTAACCACCTAACTGACAAAATTTTAGAGAATGGAGAGAAAGAATCTCTTTTTTTTTTTTTTTTTAGAGCTTGCAATAATAAAAATTAGCCCAGTCTTTTGGAGGACCTTTAACAGTATCTAAAATAAGTGCTCATCATGGTAGAAGATTATTGGGGTTTTGGTAGTGGACATAGTTTAAAGACATACATTTGCAGAAGTGTAAGCCTGTTATCCATAAAATAAGTACAAATTTACTTCAAAAAACATAATTGGAGGAAAAATAAAATAAATTGTCATGCTTTTTGTCATAGTGTCTGAGGCTTAAGGTGGAAAGTCTATTTAATGACACACAAGTCTAATTCACCAAAAAATTCCTTGTATCTCCTTTGGCTCACATAGATGCTCCTATCAGGCTATTCTTTTTTCCAAATTAAATCAGTTTTAAAGAGGTCTAAAATTTAATAATGGCATATTAGGAGAGTCAAATTCTCAAAATATTATTTTCATCATTATTTTTTTCATTTTTAGTCTATGAATTATTTGATGTTTACATATATTTAGCACTAACAGAATATAAATGTTAATAGCTATAAATTATTGACTACATCTCCATGCCAGAAACCATGCTAAGAGGTATGTATTGCAGAGATATGGTATATATTGAAGAGATAAAGTTGGAAGATGTTAAGTAACTGATCCAAGGTAATTCAAACCCAGATCTGCAAAATAGGTAATTCAAACCCAGATCTGACTGTCTCCAAGAATCCAAACTCTGTTATGGTTGATGATTATAAGCCATAAGCAATAAATAAATTGCCAAAGGTAAAGAATAATGCAGTCAAGTTTGGGCATATTGTGAAATTTTGTTCTATGAAATTAACCACAAGATTCATTGTTAAAATCACACTATTGAAACATTTTTGGATTATTCACTGAATTAACATGCAGAGCTATACAGACAAGCAAGGGAGTTTTTACTCTGCTCCTCTCTCTTTCTCTTAAATCCTCCCAGTGTCATCCATCTAAAAACGTAACTATGAAAAATATGACAAAATAACAGATGCCTAAATAAGGCATTTATTCATTCTCTCTACTCTCTTAAAGATTTCTACTCTGTATTAAAGCTACCTAATATCTTACATAATTCCTTGGTTTTCTATATCCTTAAATAAGAATAGCACCATCAAAGGCGCTAAGATGTAAATCTCAAGAGATTTTCTGGCACCAGGAGGACTTTTATTCTATCCAGTGATTGCTGGACCACAGTGAATGTGAATGACTACAGACAGTTGGTCCCTCTGCTTTTTCTGATATGTCCCAGACAATGAGCTGAGTAGTGCCAGTCCGGGTTCCTAGCTGCCTGATATGGTTGCCGAGGTGTTTGTTCACTTTTATTAGTCAATTGTAGATGTTGGCTCTCCTCCCAGATTTCCTGCTTTGTTTTCTTAGCTCATGTTTGTTTGGGCCATCTGCTTCACTAGATCAGCATTCTCCTTCCCAGGTCTTCATCCCCGTCACTACAAGTTGGAGTATTTTCTTTTCAAAGTAATGGCCACCTGCACCTTATCCAATTTTATGTTCTGTTCTCCAATTTTCTTGAACAGACTTTTCATTTTGGGGAAAAGTTTATCTTATTTAATTTGATAGTCAAGAATTACATTTCTATTCCATGCACAGACTGAATTTGTTCAATGCATTTTTTTTACCCTATGCTACACTTAAAATAAATTCCTTTGATTTGTCTTATAGTGTCACTAGACGCACTCCCGTTAATATTTTACCCAGTTGGATAATTTGTTTCTTTACTGTCTTATGCACGCATCTAATGGAAATGCCAATCTCTATATTACCAACAAATTCAATGAAAGTGAAGAACATGCAACACACTGTGAGTTCCCTCCACAAATTAACAAGGCTAGAGCAGCTAGAAGTCTAAAAGTGACATAACATCTAATCAAAAGAAGCTGTTATGACAGATCAGTCTGTGGTGAAAACAGGCTAACTAGGGCTGGTACAACCTCACTGACATCAGAGTCAGTCCCAGTAGTAGGCAAGATGAAGGACATGAGTTGTGAGCAATGTAGCTTTAAGGGATCCTAGCTGCACAAAAGACACAGATCTTAGCAGTTCTTGGTTCATGTGTGCAATATGACTCTATGTCTCTTGTCTGTTATAAGGTTCTACTTCCTGAAAGGCGAGGATAGACCATAATAGTACACAAAACCACTGGAGTCCCTACCAAACACCAGGTTCCTGGGGACTGGAAACCAAGCTGTTCAGTTAGAAATACAACACAAAATCATGGGTTCTGGTCATAAAATCAAAGTGCACAGCAGTTCTAGAAGCTGACCTATTCTTGACTCTTTAATTATAGTCAGTTTCTAATACTTCAGTTATTGTAGGAGTACAATGGCCTTAGAACCTGATGAATTGAATGTATGGTGGTGCCTAAGAAGCCAAAACTAAGCCCAAATTAAGAGCAGGAAGAGAAGGCATACAATGTAAATAGAGAGAGACAGAGATAGAGACAGAGACAGACACAGAGACAGACAGAGAGACAGAGACACATTAGTTGTAGGTCTATATAAACTGGATGTTGAGGATTTAAGGTAAAGGTGGAATACATCAACATATGTTCAGATATGAGGCCTGTGCTCTAGTTCCCATGACAGACATTAAAAATCAATCGCGGGCCCTCCCCAGTGGCGCAGCGGTTGAGTGCTGGGCTGCGAAGCTGCCCGAAGCCTCTGCAGTGCCAGTTCGATCCCCGGCCACCAGCGAGGGTCCCACATGGTGCGCAAACCTCTCCTGCCCCACCCGCTGCTCCCCTCAGCAGTGTTCTTGGTCAGTCTGCCTGTTCTGCTCCCCGCTCTGACTCTGGTGAATTCTCTCACCCTCCCGCACTTCTGACTGTACCCAGTGCTTGCATAAATAAATAAATAAATAAATCTTTTTAAAAAAAAATCAATCACAACGTGCTTTCTCACTAAAAGCAGATGCATTCTCATAGTCCTCCTTACCTTGTACTTAACACCACAATCAATGATTGATTACAATTGCCATTCCATTGGAAGTGAAATCAATGTGTTGCTCTTGATTTGCCCTTTCCTTTTTAATCCTTTGTTGTTAAGATTTTATGGAAAATTTTAAAGGAATGTCATTATCTGCTATAGGCAGATGTAGTTCCATTACCTATTAATATGGAGAGAAGGTAGCTTGAAAAGATCAGAAGCACTATTGGAAATTCTGCTGACTGATGATCACTTTTTCAGGCCAAAAAGTATTTTTTGTATCTTATCTGGAAGACAGCTCTACAGATAAATTCCTTTAAATATTCCCATAGTGTCCTGAGTTAAACTTTTGTTTAAAGGGAACACAGAGGCAAACACAGGGAGCTTTCACTTACATTTACTCAAATATCCCAAAGGGCTGTGGTTGGAGTTTGGCTATTGAGAGAAAGAGTCTCCTGAGTCTGAAAACTCAAACACAATCCTTTTCAGGGTGTAAATGAAGCTGGACACAATTAGGCAGAAAACGATATCTTTAAAGGAAAAAGAAAGTCTATGCAGGCTGTAGTCCAACTTCAATAACAAATAAAAGAGAGAAAGAAAAGCCTTCTCCTTGGGTAGAGAAAGTGACCTTCAGTGTGTATAAGAAAGAAACACTACTTTTAGTAATGAATTCTCATTCTCTCTTCTCTTTTCTCTCTGAAACACCTTTCTTTAATAAGAAGGAAGCAAAATTGATACACATTTAGAAATTCTACTACAATTGGGAACATGGTCAGTTGCAATTGTATATATTCTGAAGTGGGTTGAACTATTCTTTTTTTTTTAAGATTTATTTATGCATACAAGAGCTGGGGTACAGGTTAGAGGTGTGTGTGTGGGGGGGTGGGAGGGTGAGAAGATTCACCAGAGACAGAGTAGGGAGCAGAACAGGCGGATTAACTGAAATACACTGCTGAGAGAAGCAGTGGGCAAGACAGGAGAGGTCTGCTGTGCAATGTGGGTTGCTCCCTGGCCAGCTGGGGAATTGAACTTGTGCTGCAGAGGATGCGGAGGCTGCGGACAGCTTCACAGGTTGCGTCCTAACCCCTGTGCCATCAGGGAGGCCCCTGAGCTATTCTTTTTTCTTTTTTTTAAGATTTATGAATTTTTATACAAGAATTGGGGTACAGGCCAGAGGCGTGGGAGGTGGAGAGGAGTGAGAGGAGTCACCAGATGCAGAGCGAGGATCAGAACAGGCAGACGACAGAAATACACTGTTGAGGGGAGCAGTGGGTGAGACAGGAGAGGTCTGCCGTGCCATGTAGGACCCTCACCGGCCAGCTGGGATCGAACCAGCACTGCAGAGGCTGCGGGCAGCTTCACAATGCGGCGCTCAACCCACTGCGCCACTGTAGAGGCCCTGAACTATTCTTTTTTTAATTGAAAAATATTCATTCTATCTTTCCATTGGTTAAAGACATAAGGCAATTACTTGCAATTACTATTTCAGTAGGATGAAATAGGTTTTCCACAGAATATTATTGTTGTTTTAATATTTTCTCTAACTTGTTTAAATACTACAAATGTGTTTTGACTTGATGTTGCCACAGTCTCTTAACAACATTCTGTATATAATTGAGCAATGGTTCTTTATCCAAATTATCTATCTTGACATGTCTTGATTTTCTTTTTCCTGTGACAATGGCATTTCCCCTAAGATTTAAAATTAGTCTTGATAGTAAGGGAAAAACCTAGAAACCAATTACTATGATCTTGCAGAATTTAAAGAAAAATTCAAATGATGCCCAAAAGATTCAATGTACATATAACACCAAAAAGAAAAAGGTAGAAAAAGAAACTTGGAAGAAACTCTAAAATTATTTTGAGTTCAATAGCTGACTAGCAAAATGGAATGTGATGTGAGATTTTAGGGCAAAAGGCAGCAAAGACTGCTGTGTGTTAGTTCTTAAAGAATTGTACCTTCAGCCTGCTAATAGCTGTCATTGCCATAACCTCTGAAAAAATACATGTAACATTTGCTCTCCAAGTTTACCTCTATCTCAGGTGACATAGCATTTTTTTCTGTTTGCAGGTCTAATTCAACACTTCAGGTCACATCATACAAAACTGCCTATTGGTTGACTGCTTTGGAGAGATAAGACTTTTAGAATGCTTTTGACAAAAAATGATTACAGATCACTATTTCAACAAATACTCAGCACTGTACATACCTATATCCTCAAGGTATTGTTTGTGCTACCAGTAATATGTTGATGGTAGGAAGCTAGAGAGTCATTTCTATATATGTTAGAAAGTTATGTAAAAATTAATAGCTATTGAAGTACTTCAAAACCGTCTAGTGAAGAATTCTTGCCCTTGGAAAAATTATCAGAGATTTGGGTGAGAGATGAACTCATTGTGTCCACTCGCTTTCCTATTAGGTAAGCAAATAAATATAAACCCTATCATTTTTTGAGCCATTTTCATCTCAAAGCAAATCACATTGTGAAGTGGAGACAGGCTTTCATTGGAAAGAAATCTCCTGGGCAATCTCTTTAATGCAGATAACTGCAGAAGAAAGATTTCACTCCAAAGAATATCATTTCTATTGCTTTGTAAATTAGTACAAAGATAGCCTTACCATGGGCCTGAAACATTCAGACAAGTGTGATAGCAAAATGAAACAAGCCTTATCATTACACAGGATATGAAAAAATAAACAGAAGTTACCATAATATTGATTTCAGTCTTACATCAAACTCAACTTTCAAGCAATCAGAATCACCCTATCATGGAATAAATGGTTCCATGAAGAGGAAGAAATCTCTATTTACAGATACTCTTAAGCAAAGACATTTTAATAAATAAGGAAACGACCCAGAATATAGCCTAGAAATTTAGATTTTTAAGAAACACTGTACAAAATAAAACAAAAATATTGTTCTTTAGTACGATTTGACAAGCTATTTCCTCTGTTTGCTTCAATTTTTTGTTCATCTCCAAAATAAGGGTTCAACTGAAATAGTGATTGTCAAATATGTGCATTGTTGTCAGTTCCCACAGGGCCAACTTGATGAGTCATAAGCTGTACAAAAATTACAAGGGCCTCCCCTGGTGGCGCAGGCAGTTGAGAGCAGCGCTGTGAAGCTGTCCACAGCCTCTGCAGCGCCGGCCGGCAAGAATCCCACATGGCGCGCAGTCCTTTTCTGTCTAGCCTGCTGCTCCCCTCAGCAGTGTAATTCATCAGTCTGCCTGTTCTGCTCCCCGCTCTGCCTCTGGTGAATCCTCTCACCCTCCCGCGCATCTGGCCTGTACCCCAGGTTCTTGTGTAAATAAATAAAAATCTTTTTTAAAAAATTACAAGCCCTTTCCTCAATTATTATGGGTCATTAGCTAGAAATTTATTTTTACAACTTATTGAAGGTTACAAAATATCCTATTGGATGGTTTATTAGCTGCTTAAGTTTGGGGTTCATAAACAAATATTGGGTCATTAGAACTTATTGATGCTGAAATTAAGTACTTTCTAAGAGATTTGGTTGTCACACAACCCTGGAAATCAATGTATGTGCTCTTTCACATTCTCATGATTTTAGGGAAGGAAGATTTGTTGTCAGTTCATCAGTAAGCATGTCTTGAGTTGCTGCAGCTTTCACTTGCTATTATTCTTATTTGAATAGTATATTATGGTTACATTAAATTTATTATTGACCAGGTTTGTGGGGGGTGTTCAGTTGTATGTGGAAGTGCATAAATTTGCCAATAAATTCACCACTGAATTCATGTCTGTAAAATTATATTAACTAGTCTTTCACATACTACATACATGACTCCATTGCAGGTTTTGCTTTTTTTTTTTAAGATTTATTTATTTAGACAAGAACTGGGGTACAGGTCAGAGGCGCAGGAGGGTGAGAGAATTCACCAGAGACAGAGTGGGGAACAGAACAGGCAGACAGACTGAAGACACTGCTGAGGGGAGCAACGGGTGAGGCAGGAAAGGTCTGTGGCACCACGTGGGTATCTCCCTGGACGGCCAGGAAACGAACTTGCTCTGACAGAGGCGTTAGACAGCTTCACAGCATGGCACTCAACCTGCTGTGCCACTGGGGAGGCCCTCCATTGCATTTTGAAAAAGAAATATCCAGACTTCCATGGCCAAAATGATGCCATATTGTACAGAGCAATAAAGAATGTATATAATCTCCCCAAAATATATTTGGTATGCTTTCTTTTCATCACTAATATTTGATCTTTTAGAATGTTCATCTAAATAGATTGTGTCTAAAAAATATGGACGATTTCTTAGAAACTTCAGAACCCTACTTCAGAATTCCAATTCTACCCCACAAAAATTCTTCTCATTGTAAAAGGAAATTCAGGATTGAGTTGAGATTACATGGTGTTAACTTACAAAGTGATGGCTAGTCACACAGCTACCATCTTTGAAAGAGTATATTCTAGTTCAAAAGTATCATGAGGAATCAAGAACTGAAAGTTTCCAGTTCAAGCCACCACAATTGGAGAAAAAGAAAGATCAGTGTTGTGTTAAGTGAGAAAAACAAAAGACTAACACATAAAATGGCTGCTATCCCACTCACCTTTAGCAAACCTCCATTAGTCAGAAGTAAGACTTCCAGAAAAAAGACCCAAAGTCAGCATTATAGATGGTATTAAACAGAATCAACAACATCAACATAGAACTAACACTGCCAGAAAACATTATTGGGCAAGTCATGAGATGTTTTACATATTAAAGTTCATTTCAAGCTAAAATTCTTTGCTTAGCCAAAGAGATTTTCCTAATTTAATATATTTTTAAATAAAGAGATTAATTAGAAGACAGAAATTTTCAATTATGAATAAATCCCTACTCCCCAGTTACCAGTCCCTGGAGAGGAAATCCAATTTTCAAATTGCCACAGCTATCTGATGGAAGCTCCCTGAATGGCAGACATAATTTACATGTGTATCTCTTTATCAATATGTATTGTAGATATCTCAGGGTGCATTAAAGAATACTATAAAACCTACACAAGTATTAACAACTTACTCTGTCAGACCAGGGCACTGAGGACATTTGTATTATGAAAGGTGCAATATCCTTTTCGATCAAATACATTTGAAATAACATAGAAACACATTAAAATTAGATTTATGGGGTCTCCCTGGTGGCACAGGGGTTAGTATCAGTACTATCAAGCTATCACCAGGCACTGCGACATGAGTTCGATTCCCAGCCAGGGAGCTAACCCACATGGTGCAGCAGACCTCTCCCATCTCACCGGCTGCTCCCCTCAGTAGTGTATTTCAGTGCATCTGCCTGTTCACCTTCCCACTCTGTATCTGGTGAATCCTCTCACCCACTCTGGCCTAAACCCCTGTTTTTGTATGCTTAAATAAATAAAAATAAATCTTTTAAAAAATTAGAATTATGATTTCCATCTTCATACCCTGACAACAATTATAACTTGGTTCTATTAGGAAAACATTTAGAAAGAAATAGAACACCAAGGAAGGCCCCATAGATATGCAGCATTACTTCTTTAAAATATTTGTTTGTTGTTTACCTTTGGCCAATCTTGGAGCACTCAGCAGAAACTGTCTTTGGAGAGACATCCATTACTAGGCAAGAATGCCCCACTTTATGTCTCACGAATAGTAATTACAACACACTGTATAATTTTAATGCTTCAGTTGGTTGTTCACTCACAATTGGATTGAAGTTAACTCATCCTTATAATTTATAGAAAATTTTTTAGGAAATAAATTCTATATGAAGTCTCTTAATGAGCATAGAACAAGGCTCTATAATGTCATTCTCTAATAAAATCTAATAATATTATGTCAATGTGATGCTGCTCCCTACCATCAGTAAGCCTTATAATATGAGTCTTCTGGCAAAGTTAACAGATCTTTTTTCTCTGTGACCTAATGGTGAAATGTTGGGGACAGAAATATTCACCAATCCACCCATCTTGGATTTTTAGAACAGTACAAAAAAATCAGGTGAAAAGTTAAATAATTTAAAGTTATTATTTAGTAGATTCAGGTCAAGATTATCTATTTCTCAGAGAAAAGTGTTTAGGGTCTAAATTATGCAAGGTGTCTATCTAAATTGATAAATGTGCAAGATAATTTCTAAACTTCCCACTTTACTTTGTGTCGCTCCAATTATGTCAGAGTCCCACACTTGGCATTCAAATGACTCACTTGTAATTTACTACAGATGTTGCTTCCATTTATTACTGGGTGATGCTCTGCACTCTCTCATAACTTAAGGCTTTGAACAGTAAGTTGAACATTTTTCACCAGTAGCCTCAACTTTACAAACAATACTATGTAATTATTACCTACGAATATAATGAACAATTTCAGTAATTTCAATGAATTATCCATATAACAGCGTGTAATGTTATTTAACATGCCAAAGTTAAAAATGAGTTTGCATTATATTTAGCTATGAAAAATTATCCAAAGATTTTTAAATGATACTATATATCCCCCAATTGCCCATAAGTCATTATGTGCCTTCTATCAGAAAGGCTTCTACTGGGCCGCCCTGATGGTACAAGGGATTAAGACAACCTATGAGGCTATGCGCAGCCACTACAGCGCGAGTTCGATCCCTGGCCAGAGAGCTACCCACATGGCACAGCAAACCTCACCTGACTCGCCAGCTGCTCCCCTCAGCAGTGTATTTCACTCAATCTGCCTGTTGTGGTACCTACTCTGTCTTTCATTTCCACCCCCCAACATGCACACACACACTTCTGGCCTGTAACCCAGTTCCTGTATGCATAAATAAATAAATCTTTAAAAAAAAAAGACTTCTACCAAATCAACGTTTTTTGCAATTATTAATAGGCCATAATTGCAAACTTTTGTCTGAGTTCAGAATAAACTGTAGAACCATGTGAACTTATTTTTAATATCCATGCACCATAATTTCCAAGACTCTTAATTTTAAAAACTGGTAAAGTGTGTATTAAGGAATGCTCAAGAAACAGCTGCTGTATAATGTTTTGTGTTTTTATATTGGATTTTCCTAAATATTTGGTGAACATTTTTCTGGACCATAAAATTCTATAACATAGATAAATGGGGCCTCCCCGGTGGTGCAGTGGTTGAACGCTGGGTTGCGAAGCTGGTTCGATCCCTGGCTGCTCTCCTGCCGCCCGCTGCTCCCCTCAGCAGTGTACTTTGTACTTTGGTCCTTCTGCCTGCTCTGCTCCTGGCTCTGGCTCTGGTGAATTCTGTCACTCTCCCGCGCTTCTGACCATACTCAGTGCTTGTATAAATAAATAAATAAATAAATAAATAAATAAATAAATAAATAAATAAATAAATAAATCTTTAAAAAAAATAGATAAATGCAATCTTTCACAGGATCATTTTGATAGCACAAGAGTACTTCTGAAATAGATCCCATAAACGTGAAGATTTGTTTTATATTTATTCCTTGGTTCTTTTACTCTTACTTTCCAAAACAGCTCGAAGCTATTAGAAAGGTTTACTAGATTTATCTTAAATTTTGCCAAGAATTAGAATGCATGTGGCCTTGACCAATCTCATTAGCCTAATGATAGTGAGATATATGAGGCTTTTGTCATCCCACCCATATGGGGTCTGGCTCCAAGGGAAAATGCAGCCATCACTAAATAACCTCAGCAGATAACAACTGCACCACAGTCTGTTCAAGCCAAGGCATCAGATCTCTGCTAAATTTACACATTTTAGCTCCAAACTTAGGTTCTTTGTTTACCCAGAAAACTTTGATTTGCATTTCTTTTCTTTCAAATACATCAATCTTCTTGTATACCACTCAAGAGCATACTTGAATCTTCCTGAAGATAATCTATGCATTGTTTTCGGTATATGAATAGAATAATTTCTTTCACATCCTTAGTTCTCTTTCTTTACACATACACACACACACACAAAAAAAAAATGGCCTCATTTAATTCAGAGGAAATAAAAGTTCTGGTTTAACTAGTAAGTTTTTTTCAGTCCCCTCATCAGAAATCATATTCTTGCTACTGACTTTCCCGATTTTAAAAGCTTGTTTGCTGTTAGGTTTGCAGTTTACTTGTTTGTTTGTTTTGAGGGGAGGGGTTCTCTTTTGAATATGTTGACTCTTCTGACCTGAAGTAATCAAGGAACTATGAATAGGTGCCACAAAGTGCCTTGCTGATTTGAATCACTAAGAACCAAGTACTTGTGTAGAATTGCATTGAAACTTTGTCTGAAGACAGATGACATCTAAGTATAACACATTACTGATGTTCTTATTTGCACCTTTTCATCTTTCTTCAGTCTGAAAACCTTTTGAGGAAACATTTTCAAGTCACCCATTTATTTTCCTCTTACATTTCCTTTACTTTGATTTTGCAGAAAAATGTATCCATTATGATAAAAAATATTAATAATAACTTCTGAACACCCTAATGACTCTAGTTGTCAGAATTTTCTCTCATTTTGACTTCAGCAATTATGCTTATATGTACCTAAGATAACTTATCCAGTCTATACATCTCTTCTTCCTTGTCCTTTTTTTTTTATATAAAAATACTTTATACCCATGCCATGTCTTTCATCTAAAGATCTCAAAGTGTTTTTTTTTTTTTCTCTAACATGCTCTTATGGTCTCTAGAAAACCAAAGAAGCTTTTATTATTATTATTATTATAGCTCCAGCTTTCTTTTATGGGTGAAATCTGATCTGGTTCCTAAGAAGCATGGATTTGAATACACTCTATAGCAGCTTCTCCACATCTGCTTTTAAAATGGTTATTCTTTTTAATCCATTGAAGTGCATTTGACTATCATTTTTTAGAATCTCCTTTTAAAAGTCAAAATGCAACTCTCTGGAAACCAATGAATCTCATTGCCACGGTATGGTAGATTCTCCTGCTTCGAGATCTATAATCATTTCTTCAGTGTCAGTAATAAAATGCTTGGGTAACCTCTCCCAGCCCCTTGGCAATCTGCCTACTAGTGTCAGGCAATGCTTCCCTGCAATCCTCCTACTCAAAGAGCCAAGAATGATGATCCTGCTGGATGGCAGTTTGGAGGACTGAAGTCCTGGAAGTCTTTCATTTACTTTTTATGAGATATTAGCTGAAGAATGTACATTGCATAGTTAAGAAGTTTATTTCATTGCCAGCTTGCCTTGGCTCATTTTTCCTCCCTTACAAATTTGTCTACCTACATGTGGTCTTTATTTCTAGACTAACAAATGGTTTCATATAATGCTTCATTTATTCAGTGGACATTCCCTTGTTACCTTGCCCAAGGTCACACATGGGTACCTTGCTACCCAAATAATAGTTGTTAAGAGAACAACCATACATAGAAATTTACATAAATCTGCAATTTTATTCCTCTTTCCAAGTAGGTCAATTCAAGCAAACATGTATTAATTATTTGCCTTACACCACGCACTGAGCCAGGTATTAAAATACAGTGATTAAGAAAACTCTAGTCCTGTTCTCAGGGAGATCATTGTTTAAGGAGCATAGCATATATAAACAGAAATATAAATAAAATGGGTGGTGTACCTTTAGAGGAATTACAGGATAGTAAGAGAAAGTGCTATTAGATCCTTTGCCCAGTTGAATAGGTCGGGAAAGAGAAACTGGAAAAGAGACAGCCTGCACAAGGGTATATAGGTCAAACAGGAACTACATAGGCAGAAGCACAAATAATGGCTTAGGGGTGATAAACACTACATTGCATCTAGGGATCTACTACAATATTTCACAATTGTTCAAGCATGAAATCTGAGTGGAGGATGCCAGTATGAAAATGGAAGACATTGTCTTTCACCAAATCATGAAGTACCATATGCAACATTTTGAACTTGCAAAATAGATAAAGAACATTTTGGTTTTGTACAATCCAAAACCTCAAACTTGAATGTAATAGCACAAAGTGCTGGCAAAATGTGCTAATGAAGCCTGTTTCTGTCAGTCATCATAAAGAACCACTTAAAAGAAATAGATTGAAACTCAAATGCTTTGTAGGGGTTTTCCAGTGTAGTGAGAAGTCAAAGGGCCTAAACAGGGTGACAAGTTATCCTCAGTAGGAAAAAGGATCTGAAATTGACACCAGAACTGTAGGTTTTCAGGCCTAGTCTCCCAGCCAGGAATGGATCCCGGGGTGCAGTGGCAGCGCTGAGTCCCAGGCACTAGACCACCGCGGGTTGGTGTCTCATGAAGCCGCAGCAGGAACTTCACAGAAGCTCAGGCAAGCAAGCAAGAAGAGGCAGCTTTGTTTAGAGAAAGAAAAAGTTTATCGCAGAGAAAAGGAACAGAAATAAAGTGGGACTCCCTGGCCAGGAAACCAGGCCAGGGAGGGGCAAGGAAGCCAAAGTGGAGTCGTGTCTCAGGGAATATATCCCGGCTTTCCCTAATTATTCTAAAGCTCCACCAGTCTCTTTGTGATTGGTTAGTTCTCAGCAGTCTCACTTAATCTGCTACTGGGATGTGGGGGGAGAATGGGAGGTGCGGGGGGGGGGGGTTGGGGGGTTGGGGGGTTATCTTCACATTCCTTATCTAACAGGTTTGTCCCCAACAAATGGGGAACCATTTGTTGCATCTTCCCCCTTGTTTGATAGATTTACCTTTATGACCCAGTCTCCCAAATGAGCATCCCTGAATTTTAGGGAAGAGAAAGTCAAACATCAGCTATTGAAGAAAAACAGGCTGGTGCCCACCAGTCTCAGGCTGGTTCCCATCTCTCCCTTGCATAAATATCCCTGCACTCTGTCAAAGGGCAGGACGGTGGTCTTTCAGACATGAGTCTGCTGCCCTCCTCATTAGTCAATAACTTAAACCACTCTCCTTTTCCCCAAACTCCACCTCCCTTTATTGGCTGAGGGAAACTGAGGCCGGCATTTGGTGACAACGGTGACCTTAGTCCTGGGATGTTTATTATTCCCAGCAGAATTAGTTACATTCCTCTTGTTGCTCTTATCTCTGGAGTCTTCCTTAACTCTCCAGAGGTCCTCACCTGCACTGTCCTTGAGGCTGCCTAATTCTCCCTAACTTGCCCTAGGATTCAAAATAGTGGAGGTATTAGAAGTTGCTAAGAAGAAAGCAAACTGCATGACAATGATTATATCCTTTTGAAATGTCAAATTCATGGTCCATGAAATTCAACAAAGTTATAGTTTGCAATAGAGACTAAGGCCTAAAGATGTGTAACCCATTATGCATGTCCAGCTATGCTGTACCACAGCCAATATGATGTGGATGTCAGCAACTTCCTTATCTGAGTAGTCTCCCTCTTTTCCAGATTGCCTTTCCTTGTCAGCTTAACATATTCTTTGTTTGCCAGCAACAGACATCTGGTACTAAAAGAGAAAAAAGACCTCTCAACAGAAATGTAAGGAATAGATCCCACCAAAACACGAGAAATAACAGCACCTTGCATTTCCTATACTCTTAAACCAACAAGCAGAACAACTGTTCAGACATTACACAAAAGATAACTGATTAGGCAGACCAAAAGATTAGGCAACTAATTGAAGGTCATAGAGAAAATCAGTCATCTCAAGATCAGAGACCATGTCTCTGCCTTATTTTTTAAAACCCCCCATTATGTCATTTATCTAATGGAATGCTGTGTGTTAATCTACAATTGCACTTTGTCAAAATCTTTCCCAAAAATCTTTAGCCTGACATTGATCTGTGATAATAGATGATGCCAGAATCATTAGGAAAATTTCAGACTTTTTATCTCTTTTTTTGTGATAACAAAGATTTAAAAGCTTTGTTTAAAAAAAAGAAGGGTGATGAGCCAGTTTCTGCTCAGGTCTCTTGTAAATGTCCTGACAAATAGGGAATGGTAGAATTAAAAGGAGCTGGTAGATTTCTAATACAACATTATGCTCTTCAGAAAATCTGTAATTCAGATATTTTATAGTCTACTTGAGACTGTGTTCCACAGCATTTCTTTTAGTCACTGAGAGCTCTGGCAGAGGTTAATTGACCAGGGAAGGCATTTATCATTCCAGGTTTGTCATTTAAGCAGAATGGTATTGTCTGCATAATTCTTTTCTGCATATTTGGACTTAATAGGATGTAGAAAAGTTTATAATGGAGTAGGGAAAAGGTACAGAATTTTGAGTAGGTTGCCCTCCTAAGATCTTACTAGAAATAGTAATGAATAACAACCTATTATGACTTTTTCTTAGCTTTTGAAACTGTTTCAAATATTAGAAATTTAAAAATTAAAGCATCATCTTGCTATTTAACCAAGTCACAATTTGGTTAAGTCAGCATTTTCCAAATGCTGTGTTCACATATTTGGAATAAATCATTCTGATAAGTGATTATAAATCAGTGAGAGTGCACAATGATAATGAAATATTTCTAATATGGTCTTAATGGTGAACACACAGGATTCTCAAAATGACTCTATAATAGAACTTAAAAGAGTCATCTAAATGTTTTGTTGCCATTGATTTAAAATGTATTTTACTGTTTATTTTATATTTTTTAAAAGATTTATTTATTTATTTATACAAGCACTGGGTGCAGTTAGAAGCGCGAGAGGATGAGAGAATTCACCAGAGCCAGAGCAGGGAACAGAACAGGCAGACTGACGAAATACACTGCTGAGGGGAGCAGCGGGCGGCAGGAGACGTCCTCTCACCATGTGGGACACTCGCTGGCAGCCGTGGATCGAACTGGCGATGCAGAGGCTGCAGGCAGCTTCGCAGCCCAGCACTCAACTGCTGCGCCACCAGGGGAGGCCCTTACTGTTTTTTTTTAAGGCAATATTGATTTACAACATTGTATGTGATTCAGATGCATAGGATGACATCTCCTCAGATGCATGTCCAACACCAACACACACACACACTTCTCCACCATAGCCCACTGTGTCCCCTTCCCCTCTTGTAGCCTTGATTTCACAGTCTGATTTCAAGAGTTTACAATTGGTTTGGTTTAATGTAATCTTTTGTTTTATTTCTCTGTATTTCAGATAGAAGTGAAAACACCCAGTATTTGTCTTTCTCCTATTAACTTAATTTGCTCAACATTATACCCTTCACTTCCATCCAGGTTATCACAAATGGCAAGAATTCATATTTATTAGCTCTGAGTAGTATTCTATCGTGTATATATACCACATATTTTTAATTCAAAGGCACTAAAGGATATATGCACTGCTATGCTCAGTTCAGCACTATTTATAATAGCCAAGTTATGGAAACAACATAAGTATCCAAGGACAGAGTCATCTAATTTTTTTAATAGAAGTGTCAATAGAAATTGAGTGTTGGAAGAAATATTGGATAAACCAAATTCAACTGCATTTTTAGGTAAATAAAACTGAAGTCCAGGGAAGTCTTTAGTTAAGACTCTAAAATTCAGGCCTCTGTATCTCTAAGCTGAGGAAACTTAAACTCATTTCTTCTCTTCCTGATGCTCTTGTGCTTCCCCAATGGACTACTGCAACTTTCCCTCATAAACCTGTAAGCTGAGTTAAAAATAACCTGTGAAATGTGTGATCCTCTACCTCTGAATCACATAGAGTGCTGTAAAACAACTTTACCTTGATAAAATGAAAAAAAATAATGTTTTCAACCTCTTTACCTCCAACCCTGAATGTCCTTTTTTAAGCTCCCTAATTTTCTTGACTACTCTGGATCTTATTTTGATGATCTTCATTCCCCTGTAAAACACACCATTCATTTGTTAAAAAAAATGAATGAAGTTTCTACTAATGGACTATGTCCTCCCTTGATTTCTCCACATGCTATGACCTATTTCTTTCCAAATTGACTGCTCTATCTGCTTTGTGGGGACCACTTTTTCTTTTCTTTTTTTTATTTTTATTTAAAGATTTATTTATTGATTGATACAAGAACTGGGGTACAGGCCAGATTCGCGGGAGGGTGAGAGGATTCACCAGAGACAGAGCGGGGAACAGAACAGGCAGACTGATGAAATACACTGCTGAGGGGAGCAGTGGGCATGACAGGAGAGGTCTGCCATGCCATGTGGGACCCTCGCCAGTGGCTGGGGATCGAACCAGCGCTGCAGAGGCTGCGGACAGCTTCACAGCACAGCGCTCAACCACCTGTGCCACCAGGGGAGGCCCAGCACCACTTTTTCTTCCCACCACCTAAATACAGACATTTTTGTGTTTTTCTGGATTTTCCTTTTGTATATTTCTTTATTCATCACTTTCCTCCTATTCCATGATTTCAGCTATCACTCTCTATGACTGAATGAAAAGTGACATCTCAAGCTCAGATCTCTTCAGAGCTGGGACCACATTCCTCCAACTAAGTGTTCAAGTGTTTTCAGATTCACTTGAAACTAAGCTCTTCTGAAACTGAATAGATTCTCTTTCCCCAGCCTATATCCCCGAAGACATCCCTGTCCCAATACAAAATATGACAACATCCAGTCAGCAAAACCTTGATGCCAAGACTCATGTTTAAGGGATCCTCGGATGTTTTGAGTTAAACAAATCCTCAGTGCTGCCAATTATCCCAACACATCTGCTCCATCTTTTCAACTCATACTGCTTCTGCTTTAGGCTCCAAGGCCTGACCTATTTCTTTCCCTTCACTCTAACTCAATGACATTTTATAAAAATCTTCAACATACAGAAAAAACTGAAAGACTAGTGCAATGCTCATCTGAATACCCACAAGCAACTCAGTAAATTATAAAATTATTTCATTTATTTTCTATATCTATATCTGGATTGAGCTATAGGGATAGAGATTGGCATGAGTATGGGTCTGGGTATATGTGAAACATAGATATAAGTAAAGACATAGACATAGACAAGATGAGGATACAAGATGTATGTATAAATACAGATATAATTTGGAGACAGATATACACATACATATATTTTGTCAAACAACTTGAAGGTCAGGGGCATATATCACAGGACTCCTCAGCATATGTCACTCATCTCCTACATTACCACAATATCATTACGACAACTAAAAATTAACAACAATCCAATAATGTTATTTATTATCTATTCACATTAGTTCCCCCAGTGGCTAATGATTTTGCTTTGAACTCCCTTTTACCTACCAGCCTCCTGCTGATTTTTCATGGCTGTTGCCTAACAGAATGTCAGAAAACTTTAATTTGTCTGTTTGTTTTCTTGAAATGCCATTTATCTTTTCCCCCTTTCTCCTATAATTGTAGAGGCTTAACCTAACCCAAATACTTTCTAATTAGTGTTTATTTTAGCTAATTTCCCTAATACTTTATATGTCAAATAAACCTTTATCTCCTCTCTCTTCCTATTTTAATTCCTCCCCTAATATCCTCCCCTAAAAATCTTCCTCACCCATTTGTATCATCCCCCTCACAATCGCCATTTCTCCTGTATCATAGAATCCAGCTTCCTTAGTTTTCCTTTTATGCCTTCCTTAAACTGGCCCTGACCCACTTCTGTGGTGTTATCCCTAACTATTCTCCCATTCAGACAAATCTCTCTGTCTGGGGCTCATCATGCACTTCCTTACTTCTTTGCCTTTGTTCTTCCTCATTTCAGGACATTCTCATCTTGTTAATTCCTATATTCAAGACTATGTTCAAACACTTCATGAATCTTCTCCAGATATCTTCAGCGCCTACATTACTTTTTTCTTCTGAATCATAGTCCTTAGTTGCCATATGATACCATTCACATTGCAATTAGTTATGGATCACCTCAATACAGTTGTTGAAATTTTCTCATAGATGCTTCATCACTTGTACTACATAGCTTTTTTATGTACTTCTATATGACTTTTCACCTTGTCCCTCAACACTATTTTAAGTTCCAATAGTGTAGGGTTCATGCAAAGCTCTTTTTACTTTGATGCATAATTATAGCTAATAATTAGATTTCAATAAATATTTATTATTTGATTTATTGATGAGAGAAAAATAACCAGACAAGGAGAAATCCAAACTAACAGCTGAGAAAGGCTTAATCGCTGCCAAATTGTCACTATATACAGTGATTACTTTGACCATTTCAAGTGTGGGTATAGCTCCACTCATAGCCTAAATATATGTCTTTACTTAAGTGATTTAAATACTTTAACATCTTAGTTTCATTATCTGCTAATGAGAATAATGATACCTTCCCATTTTGTTGGGGGAGGTGTGTATGAAACAATAATGATATTAGTACATTAATTCAACCCACAGCTGTTGCAATGTTCTCAACAAGTCAGTTCAGTCTAATCAATGAAATTTCAGTCTCTTGTTTGAAGTCCAGAAAAAACAATGACCCTCATGTTAAATTTGAAATCCAGTCATTCTCAGAATATTCAAGTAATAACTCTAAATATTAAACTTGCCAAAAATATATTCATACAGAGCACTGTTATGAATTTGCATGTGCGAAGTGACTACTCTCTGTTCATTGTGGAGAGGAGAATATATTTTCTGACCAGAGCAACTGTGTAGGTTTCAGAGGCAGATTGACTTTGGTTGATTCTGCATTAACCACTTAGAGGCTGAGTGAACATGTACAACTCTTTGGAATATGCAGACAACAATAGTATCTAATTCAAAGATACTGTTATTAAGTGAGACAACCCATGTGAAATGTTTAACCTAATACCTTCTATATAGTAAATGTTCATTAACAATTAATAGTGTCGTTGTCTCTCATTACAAGCATTAAGCAAAGAGTTAATCCAAAGTTACTCTCAAAAGTAGTAAATGGACATGTCCAAGCTATTTTCCCCTCCCCCATTGCCTTTGCTGCAACCCATCCTGTTGAGTCACTGCTTTCTTCAATTATTCTTCTCTCCTGTCTCCAAGTCCTTGCCTGCTTGAACTCCTGCAGCAAATTCTTCCTCTTCACTTGCCCAAATCCTAAAGATATAACTTTTCATGGAGATTGTCATTTTTCAATTCGTTATGGCCTTGTCCTCATTTGACTTCCCCAGTAGCACTCATATCATATGCTGTTATGTATATTGACATATTTACTTCCCTTTCTACAATTTAAATGTATCTTTTTACCAACCAAGTTACAAATTATGAAGGCAAGGATGATGTCTTGCTAGTACAGTGTCATAATAATAATTCGTTGAATTAATATAGGTAACTGACCATGACCAAAGCACTTCTGGAAAATCATAGATTATATGAAACTTTATATAGTGATAGCTATTCACAGGTGATGAATCATCTTTCCAAAGACAGAAGAAAAACACACTTAAGCTGGAAGAGATCAGATCAAATTGGAACATTCATTTCTAAATCTCTCCTGTCTCCACAAGGTCTTTAAAGTAACAAATCAAAATTATTAACCGTTTGTGAAAAAGTGCAGAGGACTTTTTTTTTTGTTTGGCCAGAAATAGATATCCTCATGGCTTCAAATGATAAGAACCTATTTCCAATTATTTTAAGTATAGGCTCATATAATGCAAAAGTACAGAATTGGTTTGGGCTTTTTGTTCAGCTTATCATCAGATAACATCAGCAGGGCTCAGTTTATGTCTCAGTTCTCCTAGTTCCAGTATTAGCTTCAAAAGAAGTCAAGATAGTAGCAGCAGCTCCAGCCTACAGGCTTCCTTGTTCAACTCCAAAAGGGTTGCAGTATCCTCTTTCCCAAAAGTGTCATGAGATCCACTTAACTCTGGTTGAATCCCAGAGTTGACTACTTTTGGGCCAAAAGGAGACTGCACACATACCAGCAGAGGCCAACACCTCCACCTTGGCTCAGAGTGGTGTTAGTTGGCTTCCAGAGACCACACGAGTGAGAGAGGTCAGGAGTGGTTCCTTGCAAGGGAAGTTTTATGGGTCTCAGAGAGTGGGTGAATCCACACTGGGAAAATGTTTCCAGGACACACAGACTGTTATACAACCAGTAATCTTTCAATCAACTCATTCAGTGACATTTTCATTATATGCTAAGACTATTCTTCAAAGATTTTTCATGTCTGGGTATGCAGGAAAAAAACAGTCACCTTCCTATAATACACTGAGGAGAGAAGTTTGCTTATAGTCAGAGGTCATTGTCTGTGGCAGTCTCCATAAGCGCTCTGAGGTCGTAGCTCAACACAACAGCACACTGGTGGAAACGCTTTCCCAGCAGGCAGCCTGCTACCCCGGAAAGGCCACCTAATCAAGACCTAGCTTTTGCAGCTAGAATCACCCCATTCCTTCCTGTAAGTAGTTGAAGCAAGTCTCAATTTCTTGGTGTCTTAGTTTTCTTGTTGAAAAGTAGCAATAATAATACCTGCCTGGCCTCTCCAACAGAATCACAGAAAGGAAAGGAAAGAAAGAAGGAAGAGAGGAAGGAAGGAAGAGAGGAAGGAAGGAAGGAAATATCAGTGTATTTTGCAAACTACAGAGTATTATACAAATGTAAGGCATTATGCCTTTTTGCTGGGACTTGGTTCCCATTTGAAAAATACTTTGGGAGATAGAAGAGCTCTATAATTCTTCTTTACACTGACTCTATGAATATATATTTTATCTAATTTTGCTTCATAGCAGAGTGAATCCACAGGGGTGAATGAGACTGCTCAATGTAGAAACAACTAACACCATGGATACATGATGGCAAATGTGGTTGGCCAGAATATATATACTTATGAAATATGAAATTATCAATCCCATTACTTTAAGGATATCTAAAAAACACTGAGCATCACATGTCTAAGCTAGTGTAAAGGAAATAATCAAGGATTAACCAAAACCATAGTAAAATGTGGGCAATGGGCATATAATAAGCTTCACCCCCTACTCAGGAATAAATGTTAAAAGGAACACAGAAGCAAAGAGAGGTGGGGAGAATTAGAGGTCAATCTGAACAAGGAGATAAGGAACTAACTGTGGACTGGACAGAGGGCCTGATTTCTTCCCAAGGGAAATTAATGTCCTCAAAAACGCATGCTACCTCACAACTATATCATGAGCACATGCTGCCTCACAACTATATCATGAACACATTCCTAAAATAAAGCTCAAGTTCTCAACTTCCTTTGCACGGGGGAACAATCATCAACTTGAGGCCACAGGATTCACTAATCCCATCACTTTAGTTCTTGCTAAACATTTTCTGCTTAAAAAAAGTCACATATAAATAATGTGAAGATTTTAATTCCTTTTCTAGCAGATTCCTGCTATGAAATATGCAGAGGAAAAGGAGAAGGAACTGATCACTTCAGTTGAGGCCCACATATTTAGGCACCACTGGAATGCTGTACAGTGTGTTCAAACAAACAAACAAAAAAAAAAGTACATAGAAATAATAAGTTTTTCCTATACAGATGCACCATATGAAAATGCTGGATCAAATATCTTGCATGAGTATCTCACATGATCTCAGGAGGCCCTCAAATGAAAGAGTGATGCAATGATTACACTTCTTGGAAAAACAATACCCGGTAGTAAGAGTTAAATCCTGACTACTTGTTTCCAGATCCTCTCCTAGTTTTGCAAGTGAAATTTATGTCTCATGAATATCTGTGCCTCAAAGTTTGCTCCACAACACAATGCTGCTAATTTGTCCTCTTCCTGTCAATACAAGGACATAAAGAGTATGAAGGAAAATGTATGTGAAAGTACTTTGGACTCTTTTAGACCAAGTTAATAAAATATTTAATTACCTTTACATAGCCACTTATTAGCTGGACATCCAAATCTGTCAGTAACACCATCCAACCTTGGTTAATAGAGTGTTCATATTCTCAAAAGATAGATTCAATGACTGTTTTTTTTTTTTAAGATTGATTTATTTATGCATACAAGAGCTGGGGTACAGGCCAGAGATGTGGCGGGGGGGTGAGAGAATTCACCAGAGACAGAGTGGGGAACAGAACAGGCAGACTGACTGAAATACACTGCTGAGGGGAGCAGCGGACAAGACAGGAGTGTTCTGCTGTGCCATGTAGGTTGCTCCCTGGCCAGTCGGGGATTGAACTCATGCTGGAGGATACAGATTGCTTCACAGTGCATTTCTTAACCCCTTGCACCACCAGGAGGTCCCTCAATGACTGTTTTG
The DNA here is from genome assembly GCF_964194135.1 of Talpa europaea. Taxonomy (NCBI): domain Eukaryota; kingdom Metazoa; phylum Chordata; class Mammalia; order Eulipotyphla; family Talpidae; genus Talpa; species Talpa europaea. The sequence continues at coordinate 85,769,569 of NC_140069.1, read as the reverse complement.
ATTGATCAAGTCTGCTGTAAGAATTTGTTTGATTCTATCACACCTATCCATTATGTGACCATAATCAGTGTCTCGACACCAGTTTGTTTAGTAAAATATCAAACCAAATGTTGTCATTCCTAACCTCCATACCACATCAAAAATGTATCTCGAAATGTTCACATCCCAATCGTAAAATACAAACACAATCCACCATTTCAGTTAGTATTGCTACTTTATCATAAACTTGATCAGGCCACCCCATCTCCTACTTAAAAACACTAATAGTTTCCATTTGCTTTTAGGGAAAAGTCATAAAGACTTTATGGTCCAGGGGCCTCCCTGGTGGCACAAGGGGTTAAGCACCGCACTATGAAGTAGTCCACAACCTCTGCAGCATGAGTTCGATCCCCGGCCGGCCAGGGAGCAACCCACATGGTGAAGCAGACCTCTCCTGACTCACCTGCTGCTCCCCTCAGCAGTGTATTTCAGTCAGTCTGCCTGTTCTGTTCCCCACTCTGTCTCTGGTGAATTCTCTCACCCTTCCGCAACTCTGGCCTGTACCCCAGCTCTTGTATGCAAACATAAATAAATCTTTAAAAAAAAAAGAAAGAAAAAAAGAAGACTTTACGGTCCAGTCCTTTTCTTTATAGCCTCCATGGCACCACAGTCTTTCTTGTTCACTCTGTTCTACAGTAGCAACATCTTTCCCACAGCTTCTCCTAGCTGGCATGTTTCTGCCTGCCTTGGAACCTTGATACATACTGACAAAAGGGTTATTTCACCTTTTCTGCTACACCTGCTCCAAAATGATGTGATCATATGGAGCATAGAGAGTAGGAGTTTTTGCAAAACATATAGGAAAGATTGTGTCTACTGGCCAAAGGAAGTATCACCAAGAGATACAGCAAAAACTAACATTATTTGAGAGTTTACTAGGTCTCAGTACTTGATTTAAATTATCTTGAATCCTCTCACAGTCTTAAGGAGATTGTATTATTACATTTTCAGATGAGTAAACATACTTAGGTAAGTTACACAGCCTATATGGTGCAGAGCTGAGGGTTCTAATGTGTTTTGCCACCTTGTACACCGCCTCCTGCAGGCACAGTTGGTAGCATTTTTATTAAAGATTTAGCTCCTGAGATCCCATTTCTGAAAATCCATTGTGTCAAACAAATAGCGGGGTTCAAATGCAGATGAATTTCTGCTGCACATCTAGTTTGTACATTTCCCTCCAACAGAAACAATTCCAATCAGTATCATACAGTTTCATTTAAAATTTTAATGAGGCACAACAAGTAAAAAGGAGAAAGAGAAAAGAATGGAAAATTAGAGCCGCCTAACAGTTGGATCTCAGAAACTGTATTTGCTGCAGTCTTAAAACACAAAACAGAATCTTTAATCTCAAGCACCATTTAAAAGGCTTTAGTTTAGTTAATATATCAACCAAAATATAATTTAATGTCACTTTGAGCCATGGAATAATTCTTATTTCAGGATGTTCAATAAGAACAATAACTGCCACAAAAACGAAGCTCTCCTTTTGACAAATCTTTAGAGAGAAATAAGAGAAAGTCATTTTCAGCCTATATTTTAGAATTCTTTTATTGGAGTTGCATAATGAAATATAGAGTTTCTAAAATATTTATGGAAACTTTCATTATTTAAATATTTTCAGTGAATTTCATTTTTCCCAAGGAGGAATCTTCCTATTCTCTTAAAAAATGTATATGTGTGTAGATACATATTTGTGTGTATATACATATACATGTAAAGGAGATGTATTTGTCTATAGATATTAATACACACATATAGCTTCCTCTGGCAAACAGCTGGCAGGAAAATAAACTGGTTCAAACTTTTGGAAGGCAATTAGGGAGTATATATAAAATTCTTAAAACATTAGGTTTGTGTTACACTAATATAATACATAAGCATTTATCTTAAGACAATGCAGAAAGACAAACTACACACACAGTTATCCTGATGTGATTTATAGTATCAATAGCAAAAATATAATCTATCAAAAATAGGAAATTAGTCAATAAATTCTGGTACATGCAGGTAATGGAATACTATGCAGCCATTAGAAATGTAATTCTTTACATTTGTTGACTTGGGACTATACACAACAGTATATTATTACTAAGTTAAAGCAAATAATTTTAAATAATAAGTAGGATACATTTTTATTTAATTGTATATATACTTTTATTTAAATAGGTTTAGATATAAGCAGGATTGCTTTTGTAAAAACATACATATTATAGGCAGTTTAAAGAACTCTCAAAATTGTATTAATTGCATATGTAAACTGGGATTATGAGTCATATACAAAATTCATAAGATATATGCATATAGACACATGTGATTTTATAACGCACATCTGTGATATATATGTATACATATGTCTATGCATGATTATGATTGCCACAATTTTACAATGAAAAAAATTGGTCACTGTTTTTTTTTTCTTTTTAAAAAGAAAACAACCAATGCTAATTTTAAGAATTGAATTCTCTTCACTCAGGTTGCTTTAAATAAAACTATGAGAAATAATATATATATAGCCAAGCTCAAAATCTTAAGATATTTAATAAGATATAATTTTTAAAATTTTATCCTAAATTTCTCCTATTTATATATTGAACCATAATAAATAATCACTACTTATTTCTTTTTCCAAAGATAGCCTACATTCAACAATCATTTTACCTAATCTTCTTTTTCCCTATGTCTTCTAAGAATGTTTAGAAGCTATACCAAATGTCTTTCTATAATAAAAATACCCACTGTGTTCCCACTCAGCTTGTTAAGGAATCAAAGAAAGAAATTAAGTTAGTTTGGCATGATTTGTTTTTGATGAACCTATGTTGCCTCCTAATTATCACATTATTTTCCTCCAGATGTTTGCAAATTGAGTGAGCACAGAAATTCTCTTTGTTGAAAAGCACCATGAAAGCCCTGGACAATAGACTGTTTGAAAGCTTTGAGTTACTGGGTTTGCTAATATTTTAAATGGAACTTATCTAGCAGGACAAAAAATGTGCACATATCTTAAAACATGACTATAATAATTAATATTAGCTACTTAAAAGCAATGGAGTTATTGATGAGAAATCCTATGAAACCAATATTATAAGGAAGACCTAAGATCATCTTAACCACTGGAAGACATAGAAGGTAGTAAGTAGTAGCACGTACATATGATTATATAAATTTAGACATCTATGTACATATTATAGGTAAAAATATATATGTCTCTGTAATTTGGCAACATGCTGACTATCACTATTATGGTTTACTTGGCTTATACGGTTTCGCTGCAGCATATAACTCCCTAGTACATAATTGGGACCTAGCTTTATGTAAGGTAAACAAGGAAAAAAGGCTGCATTTCTTTTTTCAATACTTTTATCTAATATCCGCAATAGCAGTGAGTGGACAAAACACTTGCCAAAATTATTGACCTCTGTGTCTCTTTATCTACAAAGCAAAGTTAATGACATGAGGCTGGAAAAAGGATTTGAAAAATGAATAAGACATAGTGTGAAGACAGAATGCTAACAAAATAAGTAGTGCTTTAGTATAAAAAAATCAGAATATAGAGTCTTTTAAATATTCACTTTGAACTATACATGAGTGGAATCAAGAGACACTATAAGGCCTCAGAACTGATTAGGTTCCCTTACAACCTTAGGGAAATAAATGCCTGCTAATTCACTCTTGGCAAAATTGGCCAAGTCGATACTTTTATAGATCTAATGTGATAGCATTGGAATGCTTATAAAATTACAGTGCAAGTCAGGTTTCTCTTCAGTTTTCCTACAAGCCTTTACTGATTCTGCTCTTCGCAACAAGAGATGAGAAGAGCAGAAGTTGACCCAAAAAAAATCTTAAATTAGATTTTAAAAATCTAAAATCTTAAAAATCTTAGTCAGCTCCAAAAGTCCCTCCAAACCCACTGGTTGATTATATCAAGATTCAAAAGGAAAGAAGACAGAAAAGGAAAATAGAAAAGAAGTAAAGGAGGAGGGAGGAAGAAAAGCAAAATTAAGGAAAGAGGAAGAAAAAAAGAGAGAAAAGAAACTCAAACACTGAACATACATATAAAATTAGCTTCACACACTTCAGTTACTATCTGTAACACTCTTGATTTTAGATTTCCAGGGAGTCAATTCTTGATCTTCTTTATTATCTTGAAAACTTCAAGAAATTCATAATCTTATAAATGTACCTGGTCTATTCTGAAATAACTGCCTAAAGTTTCATTGATGAGATTACTCTGAAAAAGCATGTTACTGAAGATTTAGTACTAATAACAAACAACAAAATTCCACTAAGGAGCAGATGCTGAGTGATTCATTAGCTTTATCTACCAGCAAACTAAGGCTGTAATCATCACTTCACCACGAACTTGATTCAAATTTGGCAAAAAAAAAAAAAAAAAAAAAAAAAAATTTACAACATACCAAAAAATCACTTGAAATTATTGAAAACACATTTGTTTAATGTGCCACAAGATTTCACTGCAAAGAACACACTCTAAATTTTACTTTCCCTTTTCTAGTGACTTCCTTCACATTTTCACAGCAAGCGTTTAGGACTCTCACTAAATGCTGGTGGCTTAGAACCCTTTATCGCGGTTACTTCACCAGACAGTGATCCACAGTCCGAACCATTCTGCCCCTTTCCTTTCTCAAGATTCTTATTTGACACCCCTTTCTTTAGAGATTTGACCACTGGCAGAAGAAGATCTGTATAAAATGATTGCCCTTCCCATGTAGCACATTTATATTCTAAGATACTTCCTGAAGACACAGTGATTTAACCCACAGTGATTTAATGGGTGTAACTACAAGCAACTATATTTAGCTGGTAGAGAGATTTGAGATAAGAAGGTCTTCACAGACTCCATCTAATTATATCATGTAGATAGTTGCCTGATATTTAATTAAAAATTCATAAGCTAGGGGAGAGGAGATCATAATGGACTATGGTGAGCATATGGAGAACATAATGGACGATCGTGACCACACCTGAGAAGAGAAAAGCTGTATTCTGGGGGGGAAAAACAAGGATGTAAAAGTGTGGTACATCATTAATTTAAAAAAATTACTAAGCTATAGTGCCTTTTTTTAAGATTTATTTACTTATGCATACAAGAACTGGGGTATAGGCCAGAGGTGTGGGGGGTGGGTGAGAGGGTTCACCAGAGACAATGGGGAGCAGAGCAGTCAGATCTACCAAAATACACTGTTGAGGGCAGCAGTGGGCAAGACAGGAGAGGTCTGCTGTGCCATGTGGGTTGCTCCCTGGCCGACTGGGGATCAAACTCGTGCTGCAGTGGCTGCCAATAGCTTGATAGTGCTGTCTTTAACCCCTGCGCGACCAGGGAGGCCCTATAGTGCTTTCTACTCTTAATATGTCAAGAATGTTATAATCAAAAATATGACAATTGGAAGTATGACATAAATATAATCATAAATATGACAATTGGAAATAAATATGACAATAGTATCAAAATGAAAACAAGCAGGGAGAATGTTGGCAGTTGTGTAAAATGGCATTGATATGTTAATTCCTGGCTAATTCAACCTTCTCGCTGTCCTATGGAGAGTGCTTAGATTATATGCAGCTATATAAGTCAAGTTATACTTTGGTTGCTACACCCCTCAGTGTTTTTTTCAGAAAGTTCAAAGGAAAATATTTGCTACTTCCCTTCACCTGAAATCATCTTTCTTAATGTTGATAGTCAAATGTGAAATTGCAACCAAAACTGCCTTTGAAAGAATGTAAAGAACAGTTGTTTATTAACAATTATCCACTTAAAATATTATGAAATTCTTCAAAGCTATCACTCTAGCAAGCAAATAAATCAAAATTAAAGTTCAAAACTCTAACCTTGTCCAACGTAGGACTTCTAAATCAAAAAGGTAAATTTTAACAATGAAATAATCTCTTCACCAAGCAATGAAAGCCTGAAAAATGACAAAAATAATCATCCTCATTTATTGTAACTGCAAAAACGTTTTTCTTTCACTTCGCACAATGTAAAAGACAAACACAGCTCTCCCTTAGAAATGCAGAATCAGAAAACTACAGTCTCTGTTATGATAAAATAAATGGGAAAAACAGCTTCAAGGGCTTGGCAAAAACGTATATATGTATATTAAAATTGTATCATGTTGAGATCATTCTTTGCTCACATAAAGTCATGAAACCACTAAAATCCAGGTATATAATGGAAGATTACCCAGGGGGTAAGGATTTTCCTTTGCAATGTTAGTTCAAAGATAACTATCCAAAAACAGTTACCAATGACAACGTACTTTTTACCAAGAAACGTCTTTGTCCCTAAGTTCTTCTAAAAGTATCTCAAAGTACTTCAGAGTTACAATCCCAGTCTACAATTTCTGTATTTTGGTTGTCTTTTCTCTCCCCATTTCTTGTTTCTTCCTTGCCACCAACTTCATTCCTTTCCCTTTGTTAAAAATCTGATTTTGAGAGTTAACCCTCAGGAACACCTTGATATCTGAACCTCACATTTACCCCTGAGAACTGATCATATCTTTATCATTAGCTGCATAGTTGTTCCATCATGCTAACAGTTCAAGAAAGAAATCTGTATTAGTTTCCTTGGGATACTGTAATAAATTAACATACTCGGTGGTTTTAAACAACAGAACTCTCTCACAATTATGGAAGATAGAAGTCTGAAATCAAATTGGCAGGACCTTGCTCCCTTTTAGACTCAGGGTAGAATCTTTCCTTCTTCCTAGCTACTAGTGATCACTATCACTTCTTCACTTGAAGCAGCAACTTGAAGCAATCAAGTCTGATTTCTGCTTCTGTCATTATGTGACATTCTCCCTGTTTCTTCTCTTAGAAGGGTACTACCCTGGTAAGGCTTGTGTCTTGTCTTCATCTGCAAAGACCCTATTTCCAAATAACATTCACAGTACCCACCGTGCAGGACTCAAACTTTGGTGAACATAATCCCATAAAGGGATGGAAAAGCATAATGCTATCACAATAACAGCAACAAAATCCAATCATGCCAAATATTCCCCAGTGGAATGCTGAAATCATTACAACTGGGTATATGGAATATTCTATGTATAGTCAAGGATTTAATAATGAGTTGAGAAAGAGAAGAACCAAGGTTATTTCTAAAGCTAAACTGATTTCTTCTCTTCTTAGGCAGTTCTCCTAAGAATAAGTTGCAGAAGACTGTTGAATTAATAACCAAGGGCAAAATGTAGTCTGTAGTAATTATACTGATAACATGATCAACTAATGAACTTCATTAGTCTAGTTGATGGAAACAGGGATTTATTGACTTTTTATTTGCTACTGGTAAATGAGTACTGTATAGAGAAACAGGATCCAGGCAAAGTCTAAAGCAAAATGCATTCTCTCAGCATCTCATTGGTCTTAATTAAATTGCGCTTTGAACTCATTTAGCTAAAATTATCCAGAGCATGTAAAATTTAAATACCTATTTAAGCAATAATATATATAAGTACTCTATTAATTATGAATAGAGCAATTTTTGTTGCTAAATTTAAAATAATCCAATGTGATTTCATATTGCTGAGGTTCAAACTCCTTTGAATTAAAAATTATTAATATTTACCATTTCCTTAAACTTTCTGGTTCGAGGATAAACCAGAATCAAGGTTCCAAGTAAAACTGCTCGATAAAATATGTCCTTGAATTATCAAATTTATGAAAAATAGCTTTGAGCTCAGAAAATATATAATCATTAAACTTAGTGGTCAACTTCCCAAGATATAGAAATATCTAGGAAAAAGAAAACAAAGATTTTTTTCAATATTTGGAGGAATCTACATTCTTTCCTTTTTCAATCACAGCTTCTTATCAATTCTATGTCCCTTAGGGGTTTGAAATATTGTCATCATTATCACTTTTGATTTACATGTAGTGTTTGATACACAATCACTGATCTAAATAGAAAATATACTTAGATTTCAACTAAGGACCTGTGTAAATATTTCAAATTTACAGTGTAACAAATCCAACTCATTAAACAACTTTTTGAAAAAAAAAAAAGTCGGAGAGAACAGCAGTCCTATACCTTTGCCCATTACAAAAGGAAGGTCAAAAACCAAGTCTGAGTTTCCATTGCCTGGCAGGGATTTTATGCTGTGCTTGCTCGAGATGGTTTTCTTGGCCCCCTTTACATTGTTAGCTTAGCAGAGGAAAGAGACAGTTTTAAAAAACATCACAGTGGGAAATGTTTCCATATTGAGTGTTAAATCCCCAGAGGCAAATGCAAAATATATCCACATTGTTAATAGTGTCTTTAAAGCAGACACACAATTGAAAATAAGGAGTTGGGGTTCCTTTTCTTTGGTTGAAGTTATTTGTGGTTTGGGTTGCTTGGAGGTGTGTTTGGGGTGTAGTTTTCCATAAGACAAATTTACTATTGTATTTTTAGGTGTTTTATGTTATCACAAATCATAAATCTTCCCTTCTCATCTTCTAGCCACACTTTCTGAAATTAAGAAAACAAAATAGACATTGAACAATGATGTTAAATTGAGTACTGAACACCTCAGAAGGTAGACATTTCTTTTGTACCACATTTAATAGCATCATTGAAGGTCATCATTACCCACCTCCCACAGGCAATCATCAAAAATATTTTTACATATTATACACAGGAAAAACTATGAATATTCAGATCCAGTCTAATTAATGTTTTCGAATGACAGATTCTGTCTTTCAAGGAAAAAAATATTGGTATTTTATTCATTGTATTGAAGAAAATTACAAAGAAATTTCAAACCACAGACTCTGGAAATTAAAATCAAGAATGGGCACTTTTACAAAGCTGGAAATAAAAATATTAATCTCTTCTGAAACTATCCATGTCACCTCACGATGCCTTTTGATGTTTTCTTCCTAATCTCATTTGACTTTCATTGTCCCCATGCTAAAAGATTTAACTTATCTATTTTCAGAAGTGCTTAGGTTTTCAGTATCCATTGCAACTCCTTTGTACGCAAAATTGATATTTTGATCTCTGACGTTGAACATCTGCGAACTAAATTTACATGCATGATAATGATACACAATCATAAAGGATGTGAAATAATCTGTCTGTGTTACAACAGATGTCAATTTTTGTTGCTTGTTATTACTAAAATGGGAAATGGAGCGCCTCTCTGTGACAACTAATGTTGCCTCTAATTCCTAGCAATAAATGCACCTAGAATATGTGCAGAAGTGGCACTCAGCCTGAATATCCATCACCGTTTTGATTGTTTGAAATGCATCTGGTCCCTTTGAGTATATTTACTGTGATTAGCCAGTTCAAGCCTTTTCACACTATTGTGTGTGTCATCAAATGACAGTAATGAAAATAACTGCAACCATTATTATAGGTTGTAGGACTTTGCCATCTGTTGAGTATTAGCCTTTGCCATTCCCCAACTGGCATTCCAGTAAGCCAAAATTGCATAGAAGCTACCCCACGATACTGCACTTTTTTAAAATTACCTTTCATTTCCCAGACACCAAAGATAAGGTGTTTCTTAAGCAGTCCTACTAGACTATAGTAATTAAAAACGAATCTGATTGAACTCACTTGATGTTAGTTCAAATTTTAATGTATAAATAGAAAGGCTTAAAAGCAAATATGGCTTATGGTACAAAGTTCCAAGAATTAGCAGTGATATATAGTAACGTGACATTTAGGCATCAATCTAAAATAGTAAAAAATGGCAGGCATGTTTTGGTTTCCATGTGATATAAATTATTGAGAAAATCCTATATATCACTTATATTAAATGAATAAGTAAGGTCAAGTTTACTTTAGGCTGCAATTAATCATAATGTCAACTTTTTAACCAGAAACAACTTTGTAAAGAATTTGTATTCATAATTCAAAGACTAATGTTTGACTACGCTATTTTTCAGTACTAATCTGATAAAATACTACTGTGACATACTCACTATAAACTTTGTTTTAGAACAGTATCCAATATAAATTCCAAATCAAAATTAGGGTATATATTATATGATAAAATTTGGGAGACTCCAAAATGCAAAAGAAAAATTATAAACATGAAGATCAAATGTGAACTAAAAAATTTAATTTCTAATATTGTTGGTTTCAGAGTTCCTTTTATGCCAGTCAATTTTAACCAAAAACTGAGGGAGAAAAGCAATCTACTATAGAAAGGATGAAGGAAATCATACAGTAAGAAAGCAGGAACAGAGAAACTAAAGGGACAATGAAAATAACAAATGTAGTGTTTTCTCTAATTGCAACATCTTATACTCCATTTGTACCCCTCTGACAGAATCCATGTCAATTTGAGTATATTGTAAGTACTCCAGAAATACTTATGAAAGATAACTGGAATTTTAAGGACCATGCTACATTAAAAATGGTTGTAGAGAATGTTAACAGCTGACATGGTGTTAAAGGCATGGTGCCTTAAGGTGAGTTGGTGGTGGGTACACTACAGTGGTAATACCTTATGGTATTACCCCAGTATTACCTCAGTAAAAAATAAATTTATTAATTTAAAAAAATGAAAGAATAGTAGTGATAACAAGCAACAAGAATAAATGACTGCTTATTATAGAAAGAGAAAAAATAAAATAAAATGCATGGTGCTTTATAATAAATCATTAATTATTAAATAAAATGAGAATCAATCAAGTAGCACATTACTGACGCAAAAAATGCCACCAACATTGAAGACTACCATCAGCTCAGTATTCAGAAGGGTAAGAATTACCTACACTCTTGATTTTTATGTCAATATTTGCCCTGTTGTTAATACAACATAGTTAACACTCTATTGTCACTGAATTTGTCCCATAAGAAAACAATGATTTGGAGCATTTCTTTTACAAGATGCAAAAGAATAGATTCCAATGAGAATTGTGATTTTTAAAAAAGAATTGAAGAGTAATTTTTCTCAATTATTTTGCAAGAAAGTAAATGAGGGAACAATAATGAATACAGTAAAGCATAACCAGGTATATATTTTTTAATAAAAGAAAAACCAACCAAAAAAAAAGGGGCTGAGGAGACTGCACAGCAGGAGAGAAAATAAAAGGTACTATTTTCTTTAGAATCCTAGAAAGATTGAGAAAAGTAAGTATACCTTTCAATGTCACTTAGAGAGCAAGCAAAAAGTAAAATCATTTTCTCTACAAAAGTAGTCTGAGGAATATAATTCTAACCTTAATAAGTAAAATCTGGGAGGGGAGAGGAATGAATTGTAGAAGAGCTAAGCAAATGACAATGATGACCAATAAAACCCAAAATAATGAAGTCAAAATTGAGTGGGCTTCTTAAGTAAATGGGTGATGTTCTGTCTGGAATATGGCTGATGACACAATTATTGATCTAACCTTAATGATGACGTAGCCAGCTGAACAAAAAAAAAAAAAAATAGAGCAATAATGTCTCAGAAGTTTATAGTGGCTATTGAGGTGACTAAGACATCCACTGCTGCCTGGAATAATATTTACTTACTGTATTTCTATGACAAATGTTTTTGTATTCCTGAATAACTTGGAAAGTAATGAGTTTACTTTTGAAAATGTTCCAAAGAATCTGGATATTTCACAGCCCTTCAGTGTTGGAACACACATGTTCCTTACTTGTGGGCAATAACAAATAATTGATTGCAACTAATATCTTTTAGGCATTGCCATGTTCTAGGTACTATTCTAGGAGCTGCTGATGACATGGTATATGGGACTCAAATTTTTTTAAAGGTTTATTTATTTATACAAGAACTGGGGGGGCCTCCCCGTGGCAGAGCAGTTGAGCTCTGGGCTGCTGCGAAGCTGCCTACAGCCTCTGCAGCGCCGGTTCGATCCCCGGCCACTGGCGAGGGTCCCACATGGTGCGCAGACCTCTCCTGCCACCCGCTGCTCCCCTCAGCAGTGTACTTTGGTCAATCTGCCTGTTCTGTACCCCGCTCTAGCTCTGGTGAATTCTCTCACCCTCCTGTGCTTCTGACTGTACCCAGTGCTTGTATAAATAAATAAATAGATAAATCTTTAAAAAAAAAAAAGAACTGGGGTACAGGGCAGAGGCAAGGAAGGGTGAGAGAATTCACCAGAAACAGAGCAAGGAGCAGAACAGGCAGAACAATCAAAAACACTGCTGAGGAGAGCAGTGGGTGAAGCAGGAGAGGTCTGCCGCACCATGTGGGTATCTCCCTGGCGGGCCGGGAATCGAACCCGTGCTGCAGAGGCTGTGGACAGCTTCAAATTGCTGCGCTCAACCCGCTGCACCACCAGGGAGGCCCTGGGACTCAAATATTGTTGAGTCTGTACTACTATATCCCCAACCAACAGGAATATGTCATCAGAGATATGAAGATAGTGCCTGTCTTTATTTGGATTATAAAGGAGTAGGAGAAAGTAACATTAAACAAGCCATCACAAAGTATTAAGAGAATGATAATTCCTCCCTCCAGACTTAAAATCTAGTGGGAAAAGCAGGCATGCAAACATAAAACTAAGGTAAGTATGACTGAGAAATATGCTTAATAGAGAGAAATGAGTTGTGCAACAGAGTGAAGCAAAGCATTAATTTTAGCTGAGGACAGTCTGAAAGAAGGATTTGAAAAGGCTTAGCGAGATGGATAATGATGGGGGAAGGGCACTTGGGACAAAGAAACCAAGTAACTAAAGCAGCAGCTATTCAAATGACAGAGATCTGATGATGGATCAAAAGGTTTAAGGGAGAGAGGAAGAAAGTCATAAGGGGCATTTTTAAAAGTCAGCCCAAGGAACCTGAATTTATTCTATAAGCAAGGGAAGGCAAGTAAAGATTTCTGACTTAAGTAATATTGTGATCAAAACACTGGTTCAGAAAGAAACTTTGGTAAGCATTTGTGGACCATTCACAAAGCTATTTTAAATACAGAGAAAAAGAACTAAAAGAATAAGCACCAAAATAATCACAAAAGTGTCATTTGGAATGATAACAAGTAATTTCTCTGCTATGAAATGTTCTAAAAGTTTTACCAGGAACATGGATGAGTGAATGATATTTGCACTTTAAAAATCAAGTTATATACTTTTCTGATATACTGTATCCATCAAACAGTAATTATGCTGTACTATTTATCATAAATATTACATAAAGATAAGAAGTTGAAGGCAAAAAAAAAAGTCATACAAGTGTTTAACTTTCAGTATTGATTAAGCCAAAATGCAGTCAATGGTGTTTGGTCAGGACTTTTATTGAAATTGATTTAAAGCCAAATATTTCCACAGCCAGCAAATGATGGCACTTTCCCGAAGATCCTGCAGTCTGCTCCTAGAATAGCACTGTGCCTCCTTGAGTTACAGGAAGAAGAACCAGTTGGATCACAAATCTGGGAAGTGAAGGAGTTTCTCATCACAGTGCAGGAAGGCACAAAATAAGCACAAGGGTCCACTGATTTCCTGTGTTTTAGGGAATCAGGTTCTTGCATAATATATTGCAAGGTGATGAGATGTCCCTTTGAAAAGCTCAATACCCATTTATAATAAAATGCAGCCAAGGCATTAGATTGGGGAAGACAAAGAGTAGCATCACTGTCTCTCCTGGTACAATATTACTTGCTCTCCAGATGGAGGGAAAAAGAAAATCATGAAAGGACTTCTGGGCGGCACTGTCGTGAAGAACAAGTGGAACACACTGAGAACATCAGTAACCTCAGGCCACGAACTACACCATTTTGTTGGCTTTGCTATATTTCTTTTCATGTAAGGTATTAAGAAATTATTTTGGAAGAAAATTCTTCCTGTTCATTTCCTTAGTCTGGTTCTCTTAAGAGCCAACAGCATGTAGATTAAAATTCATAGGTTGAAAAAAGGAAGTGTGATTACTTTTTTTTTTTTTTTTTGGTGGGACCCTCGCCGGTGGCCGGGGAACAAACCGGTGTTGCAGAGGCTACGGGAAGACTTGCAGCCCAGCACTCAACCGCTGCACCACCAGGGGAGGCCTGAAGTGTGATTAATTTTTAAAGAAAGATTCAAAAAAAAAAATACTAATGCTAACTAATTACAGAAGTTCAGGAAAGAATCTCATGATCATCAAAGGAGAAATATATAGAATGTATAGACTTATATATACATACTTTTAAAAATGGAAATACTGCATTTGTATGGAGTCTCCTGATGATAACAAAGTGATACATTTATATTATGCAACAAAATTGAAAATTTTTAAAATATTCTTCTTAAGCCAAACTGTTACTTGAATAGAGAGAAGTTTTAATAAAAGCAACTGGCTTAAATTTCTGGACTTACAACTGGCTGCTCATACTACATAACCCACAATTCTGCTCTGGACATCTGTGTCTAATCTTCCCCACTCCTGTGCAGAAAGGAACTAGAAATGGCTGCAGGTCCAGACAGCCTGGTCTGTGAACTGAGTCTGGGTCAGAACAAAGGACATCTTACTTATTACGTGAATGGCACAGAATGAAATCTGAAGCCCAGTAACCAAGTTCTAAATAGATGAGAAAGGAGAGCCAACACCTCAAGAAGCCAAGTGGGTCAAGCACTGAGTGAGCTGAAGCATAAAAAGGAAATGACCTGAGACTAGCAAAATCCCCTGAATGGATTCCAGGTTTCCAAACTAGCTTTTTACATAGTTCCTCCCAATCAATGGCATGGGTGATTTACCAGTATCCATTGAAAGAGTCAACACGGGGCGGGGGTGGGGGGGAATAGACAGAGGCCCCAAATCAAGCATATAACTAGCATCTTGCATCTAGTCTTTCAGCAATAATTATTGAATGAATGAATGAATGAATGAATGAATCCAATTTTTCATGAAGACTAAGCTCATAAAGATACACATTCCCTAAAGAAGGGATTTGTGGATACTGGAAAGCACCCTCCACCATGCCACCTCCTCTGAAGGTTTCCTTCAGATATTTCTTGTGCCTCTCCCCACATTTTTTTCATTTCTTAAAACTCTTTCTTCTAAATTAGCATATTGAGGTAACCTCATAATAATCATATGACTAAGATACAAATAAATGTGAAAAAATAACATTCTATTTACTAATAAATTAACAATAATCCCTTCCCTCAAAAAAAAAAATCCTACTATACGAGGACAGCATGGACTCAACTAGATATGAATAAGACTGTCTAAATAGCACTCTGCGTGGTGCTGTTTACCTGCTCCACTTCACACTAGCCTTCAGTACTGAGTAAACCAGTAAACCAGTAAACAGCAGTAATGAAAGCAACTGAACTCAGTGTTTGACAGGCAGATGAGAGAGAAATAAATGTATCAAAAACAGAAAGACAAATAAGTACAAATTTATGCTTATCAAACAGGTATCCTGAGTTAAGAGTCCAGAAATACACAAAAAGACAAACATAGCACCTAGAAGCTCATGGGATGTTATATCAAGACAGGAGTCTTAGTCTTTCTTTTTTATGAGACTTAAAACAGAATGAGACCGGAATACAGGTATAATAATAGGAAAGAAAAGAACCAGGAACACCAGAACAAAAGCAGGAATGAGAAATGGTTAAGAAGATGACATCAGAGTCTCCATAATGATGTGATAATTATGAGGTTACCTCAATAGGCTAATTTAGAAGAAAGGCTTAAGAAATGAAAAAAATGTGGAGGGAGGTGCAAGAAATATCTGAAGGGAACCTTCAGAGGAGGGGAGGAGGTGGCATGGTGGAGGGTATTTTCCAATATCCACAAATCCCTTCCTAAGGGAATGTGTATCTTGATGAGCTTAGTCTTCATGAAAATTGGATTCATTCATTATGGGGACTATAACCAAGATGAAAATGCATACCTTGCACAAAAATGAAAAATGATGTAAAAAATATATAAAATAAAAATAAAAAAAGAAGATGATATCATAGTGTAAAGATATTTGTGTCTGCTCTGGGAGACCAGCAGCCTGAATGCTCAACCCCATGGCTACCTCTAGCAATCCACTCTCCCAAGGTTCAGTTCAATGTTTCTTCTTGCATGAAGTCATCATGGAAGTCGTCAATGTTTCTTCTTCCATGAAGTCGTCATGAGAATTGCTTCTTTGCCTCCCACAATCTTTTGTTTGCACCTCTTAAAATAGGTAATGTATACTACTGTCATTATAGTTAACTGTTTACAGGTGCACAGCCTCCATGATGCCATAAACTCCTTAAAAGAGGGCCAGCCCTTGGCTGACTCATGCAGTTACTCGCTTTCACCCAAAAAGATGGAGCACAGTACCTTGCACACGATACCTGGGATGAATAAATAATGAAAATGGAATGCCTCAAAGAAACACTTTAGATTATGCATTGCTATAGGGATAACAAAATTCCAAGCCAAGCAAAGGTATAAATTGATGAAGGGCCTTCACATTAATTTCAGAAAACCCAAGCCACTCTACAGAGGGGAAAAAAGGAGTAACTGGAACATCATGTATTTCCAGGTAAGCATTGATATTTGTTTTGGCACAGAAATACTTCTATGTGCATCTTCTTGCAAACCATGACAAAAGTAAGAGAGATCCAAGGGCATTTTATTTGTACACTGCAAACAGGTAAATATTGGCATTGTACAAAGATACTTGTGATTCACAGAAAAAAAAAAACTGGTTTTACCTCTCCCACTACTCTCCATTCCAACATTAAAGTGAAAAAGAAAACTCACCCTTACGGTGTTGCAGTTAGGGATAAATACAAGCCCTTTGGGCACCAGAAGATCCTAGTTATGAAGGAGAGAGGGAAGGTGGGAAAGATAACAGCTTTTCTCCTTTATTAGAACTCCACTCCAAGGAAAGGAATTATGGCTATTTTCTCCAATAGTAACCCAAGAGAAAATTGGATACTAAGTTATTTATTAACAACCTATCAGGCATATTGTATCTAATAATTGATGAAGGGTGAAACACAAAAGGAGAGCCTCTTAGGAGCTACTGGCTTCCTAAGAACTCCTTAATATGAATACCACTCTTCTTAAATCCCTTTGAGTATAACTGCTTAGATGCTGAGAGAAAATAATTGAACAATTTCATGGTGACATTAAATAGCAGCTCATAATTGACCTCAATATGAATAGCAATAAAGATGGAGAGAATGACATATGCTCTATACAGTGACCGTGGGCAGGATTCAAATCCTAATGCCTTTAACTCCATCAAGGAAGGAACACATGAAAAACTGCATAATAATCATCCAAAGTCTATTTGCTTTCTATAGCAGAGCTGGAGGTTTTCATATCACCTCTGCTAATTGACTGCAATGAAATGATAGGACCACTGTCTGCAGCAAAAGAACTCGAATTTGCATTGATCCAGGAATTGACCAATTTGGTAATGCCACTTGTTTCCTAAAAGGGCATTTCAATTGGCCAAATCAAAGTGAAGTGTTGTGCAATTTTCTGTATAATCAACATTAACAACAGCTAAAGAATGACTGGTCTTCAGAGTAGGAAGGCATGTTGCCAAACATAAAGGTTAGAGCTGCTGCTCACCCCTCCCTACCCCTCCTCTCATACCTTGGCTTTGACTGTGTGAGCAGAACTGGAGGCATTTGTCTAAATTCTTCTTTAGACAATTCTGAAGTCTGGATAAGCAAATAGAGGGTGGCTGTTTGGTTTTTCACATCAGGTCCCTTGAGTATCTGTCCCCACAAAACAGATCATCCAGGGTCAATATTTAGAACACCTGCACATTCATATGCCCATTAAAGGAAATCCTAGACAAAAGGGAACTACAAAATATTTCCAGATGATTCATGCAGTAATAGTACAACCTTGATTCTAACTCACTGTCCTCCCCAAGCTGCCCCTGTGTCCTCCAACACATATGCTCCTAGTCCACCTATTCACCCCAGAGCTGGAATTGAACTTAGATTCCTGCACTGGCCACCAACCAGTGTCCTACCCATCTCATCTGCCCACAATAAATACATCTACTAAAGCAATGCAGTCAATTAACAAATCTGATCTTTTAATGGCTAAATCTCCTTTAACCCCAACTAAAGAGACCCACCTCTCCTGATGTTGCCAATCTCTTTAGTCTCATCTCCCAGAAACTCTACCCCCTTTCCTAACCCTCATATTAAACATTCATCATTGCCAAATTACTTGTAATTACACAAAGTCATGATGAAATGCCAGGCCTCCTGCACTTTGTAAATATTCTGCCCTCAGATATAAATGGCCACTCCCACTTTGACCATGTGGAAATCTTCTTTTTTAAAAAAAAAAAAGATTTATTTATTTATACATACAAGAACTAGGGTACAGGCTAGAGTTGTGGGGGGTGAAAGGATTCACCAGAGACACAGTGGGGATCAGAATAGGCAGACTGCCAAAAATACACTGCTGAGGGGAGCAGTGGGGTGACACAGGAGAGATCTGCTGCGCCATGTGGGTAGCTCCCTGGCTGGGGATCGAACTCGTGCTTCAGTGGCTGCGACAAGCCTCATAGCTTGAGTCTTAACACCTTGTGCCATCAGGGAGGCCCTGGGAATCTTCTATTCATTCTAAATACTTTGTCTACCTATCACTGACTATCTAAAATTCCTTCCAAAGGACTCCCCCATAAGAAAATATTAACTAAATAGTCACTTCTTTGTAGTATTCCTGTATCCTGTACCTAGTTTTTTGCATTTATCCTTCCATATTAAAACTATGTGTTTCCTATTCAGCCCCACTAGATGATGAGCTAGCCCAGTGCTTCTCCTGAAGTAAAGCAGCAATGAAGAACATGAGCTCTGGAGCTCTCTGGATTCAAATCCTAGCACCACTTCTTATTGTGTGATCTTGGGCAAGTTACCTAACCTGTCTGTGACTCCATGCCCTCAAATATAAAATGAGGCTCATGGTAACATGTACCATTAGGGCGCTATTGTTAGGATAGAAAATCTAATTTTTGTAAAATGTAGTAAATGTTTATGAATGTCATTTATCAGGTTGAAAGTCAATAGAATTCATATTTAATCTCCAGTAGACAAGTGGGAAAGGCCTAAACATGATGATGGAACTGGATGATGGGAGCAGACTAAAAGATAATAATAAAGTTCCTTCGAATAGAAACACTCTGGCAGTGACTGATGCTAGATTTTGTAGGTGACACAAAACTAATACCTAAGTGTCTTCATTTACTCCGTACAGTAATGTCATTCTGTGTCATTTCAAGCTTTGATTCTCAAGTATACTCATCTTTGCTAGAATTTTATTTCAGTACTGATACTGTCATGCCTGTCCTGAATAGAACCTCCCCAGGTAAGAGAGAAAGAGCCAATGAGCTCTATTTTTTATACTTTTTATACTGTTTTTAAGTTTTGTGTGTGTCAATACAGCTTTAATTTATAAATTAATTCATCTGAATAACTTCAAAATCAATGAATCTATCATTTCTCTGTCCTCATAATAAAAATATAATGGGCAACAAGTTGTAAACTTGAGCCCTAAAAGAGCATAGAACTCATTAATAGTGAGTGAAGGATGGCCTTTGTGCAAATGCTTCTTTCACTAGAAATGAGACTTCAAAACTCAAAAGAAAACAGCCCCCACAAAGTACAAATAGAAAATAAACTTAACTAAAATTCTCTGGAATATGTAGAAGTAAGAACTTCCACTAGTCACAAATTTTTGGAAGTTGCAAGATTAGAAACTGAATTTTATCAAACACCTTTGAAACAAATACTGAGCACATTAACTCAATATCAAATTCCCTATTACTAATTTAAGCTCTCAGTGTTTGATGGATTTACACAATAAAGACTAAATTATTAAATTTGCTCTTTCACATTGCTCTTACACATTTTGAATTTTAATATAATTTCACAAAATAATTTTCATGTGATGGTCACTTTTTAGCTCTCAATGTGTGTTAAACATAATTTGAACATTCATTTTTTCCTAAGCAAGAATAATTATTTGTAAATACAATCTCATTTTAAATGTATTAAAATTTATTTCATGATTTCTTTAAATGCATATTTGTTGTCTCTAGTTCATAATTTCTTATATAGCAGTTGCTTAATATATGATAAGCCTACATTTTTTTTTAAAGATTTAGTTATGCATACAAGAACTGGGGTACAGGCCAGAGTTGTGGGGGGAGGTGAAAAGATTCACCAGACACAGAGTGGGGAACAGAACAGGCAGACTGACTGAAATACGCTGCTGAGGGGAGCAGCAGGAGAGTCAGGAGTGGTCTGCTGTGCCATATGGGTAGCTCCCTGGCAGGGGATCGAACTTGTGCTGCAGAGGCTGCAGATAGCTTCACAGTGCTATGCTTAACCCCTTGTGCTACCAGGGAGGCTCCTAAGCCTACATTCTTGAAGCCAAATGTTATATATATATATAATTATATATATATATATATATATATATAATTTAGTTACACTCTATTGATCCCACAGAAAACTTCATCTTCAAAATAAAGACAAAAAAAAAAGTGTTTTCAAAAAAATTGTGATGCTGCTGCAATGAGAAATTAAGGCCACATAATTCACCTGAGTAAACTTGGGTTTCTACTTAACACTGTAGAAGTGATACATTTTTTGTCAGCCAAGGTAGCTTTTTGATTCAAGAACTCTTGAGTCTTACCAACTTAGGCTGGCTGTTTCGAATTATTTGCTTCCTGCTTGTCTAATTAATGGAAATACACATTTTCTCGGCCTGAGGAAAATGCAGGAAGTTTATTCCCTGTGAAAATCTAATGGAAAAGTTGAGCCTCCAGAAGACAATGATTTGTTTAAATTTGAAAGTGCCAATTGTAAGTAGCACTGATCCTTTGGGGGACACCAGGGCTCTATTAAGTGCAATCTTTCTTCACTGAACCACAGTAAAGTTGACTTCCAAAGATATATAACCAGCCACCGATTGTCCCTCGAGAAGAATCCACTGACGCCAAACCTCACTTTTCTTCCTTTCAGCCCTCGCTACCATTTTAGGGGGGGTAGCTACTGAAGTTAGCACCACTTATTTTTTTTTCAAGACTTGTCCCACAAACAAGCATAGAGGAATATATTTTTAAGCTTGAATGGCTGCTTTATAGGGACACTGACTAGCATCTCTGCTGATGTACACTGTAGTTAAGAAAATATGCTTTCTCTGTTTCCAAGTTCAAAACAGGGTAATATTAACTCCCTTCTCCAGATGTTCTAGGCCATTACCTCCTCCAGCTGTTTACCATTTTCAGCAATCACATACTTCTGCATGTCTGAAATACATGAAACTTCAAAACAGACTTTTCTTGTTCTATCCAAAGTAAATAGCAAAACACTTCCCCTTCCTGAAAATACTAGAAAATAAAAGTGACTAATTTCAAAGCTACTGTAGCTTGTATGCACATCATTTCATCTCCATCCTTCTATGCTTACATTTGTCATTTAAACATAAACCTTTACAGGCAGATAATTAGTAGGGATCTTGAAGAAGTCCAGCTGTCAGATAAACCATTTTTAAAAAATTCCCTACATAGGTTGCTTTCAAATTTTATTCCTGTCATCACCAGAAGAATTTTGAAGCATTACACTCATTCACAATTTTTTAAGTTGACCTTAAAATTTTATAATAAGTTGAAAAGTTAGTAAAACATGTATTCTGGCATATAATGACATATTATATATCTTATCTATTTTAAGTACACTTTTTACCATTAACTCAGTACTATATACTTTAGGTCTTTCAATTTATAGAAAAGATCTGTCATAACAAAACTCGTTCTTGCTGTTAAAACAATAGGTCACTTTCTGGATGTTAATACAACCTTGTAAAACTTCCTCATATCTGAATTTCACTTTCTGGGTATTTTTTTTAGGATTTATTTTTATTTATTTATGCATACAAGAACTGGGTTGTAGGCCAGAGGTACAGTAGGTGAGAGGATTCATCAGAGACAGACTAGGGAGCAGAACAGGCTAATCTACTGAAATACACTGCAGAGGGGAGCAGCTGGCAAAACAGGAGAGGTCTACTGCACCATGTGGCTCAGCTCCCTGGCTGGGGATGGAACTCATGCTACAGTGGCAGGCAATAACTTGATAGCATTGAGAATTTAACTCATGAATCTCCAGGGAGGCCCTCATACCTGAATTTTAATTCTAAGGTAACAAGAGATGCTACCAGATGCTTTGCTGTAGCAGGGGGAGGTGCCTCACCATGGACACTGGAACAGGCGCCATTTTCCCCATCCCCACTTCCATGCAATGGACATCTCAGCCACTTTGAATTACAATTCCTAGCATGCCATGAAGCAGAGTTCCAAAATAAGAGAGGACTGCTGGGAAGGAAGGAGGAGGAAGTGGGGAACAGAGAGGAATTTGAGACATTGTGGAGAGGGCTCCTGTTCCTTGGTTTTGGTGGCTTTAGCACTTTGGCAGCTAGGTATTTTAGAGACAGTGGTACCTGTCATCTAGTCCTCAAGGTGGATTATCCACCTGGATAGTACATTTTGAGCCTTTTCTTTTCTCCGAGCTCTCTGAGCCCTGCTGGATATATTGTTTGTATTTCCCTATTGGGAGGTGCCTTGAATTCATTCTCCTGGCCCTTCAGCTCTGGACCCTGCCTGATCTGCTAGACATTTGCTTAGAAGGTGATGGATTATTGTGGAGTTTGACTGAGAGTCTGTTAATTGAAATCTTTTCTCTTCTCTCTCTTTTACGCCTTTTTAACTTCTCACCAATTAAAAATCTTTGCACGCACTAGAGTCTGATTATGGTGCTTTGACTCTACCCAAAGGACACAAAAACATTGATTCAAAGAACACCTGTAGGGCCTCCCAGGTGGCGCAGCGGTTGAGCGCTGGGTTGCGAAGCTGCCCGCGGCCTCTGCGGCGCTGGTTCGATCCCCGGCTGCTCCCCGGCCACCAGAGGAGGGTCCCACATGGCGCCCAGACCTCTCCTGCCGCCCGCTGCTCCCCTCAGCAGTGTACTTCGGTCCTTCTGCCTGCTCTGCTCCCCGCTCTGGCTCTGGTGAATTCTCTCACCCTCCCGCGCGTCTGACTGTACCCAGTGCATGTATAAACAAAACAAACAAACAAATAAATAAATAAAACATGCCTCTATTTAAAAAAAAAAATTCAAAGAACACCTGTACCCCTATGCTTATTGCAGCACTATTTAAAATAGGTAAAACCTGGAAACAACCCAAATGGCCAAAAATAGATGACTGGATCAAGAAGATGTGGTCTATATACACAATGGAAAATTATTCACTAATTAAAAAAGATAAACTCATGCCATTCTCAGCAATGTGTATGGAGCTAGAAGGAACTATGCTCAGTGAAATAAGTCAGAAGAAAAAGAAAAATATTGGATGATTTCACTTATAGCAGGAATATAGGGGAACCAAATAAGACATCAGTGTAAAAAATTATAACAATGCAAAACACAACAAAACAAAGGCAGACAATTATAAACCAGAGACATCCTGCAGGGGAGGAGGAGGGAGAGGAATCAGAGGGAGGGAGGGAGGAGCACAGGGGACTGAGGTGATGGTGCACAGTGCATTGGGGAAGGAAACTCTATGGGGACTACACCTGAGGTGGGGGGAAAGCAAATATTGTTTAAAAATGAACACTGATGTAAAAAGTAAAAAAAAAAATTAATAATAGAATGTGTAACATGAGTTTTCCTCTTTAACAGTTTAGGATCCCCAGGAATCTTCAATTTTGCCCAGTATCAATTTTTTTTCCCTTGATAGGGAATGAGCCTTCCAGTAATAGAAGGGAAGATGAAGAGATTGATGGATAATAAGAAAGTGAGACAGACTCTTTCCACAATTTTTTAAATGATTATGAATCATTTGAAACATTTGCCATTTATTTATTCATTTTTTAGTTTTCAAAAATTCTTATATTCGGCTTTGATTGACCACACAAACACAATTTTGAAGAAATAAAAGACAGCCCATCGTTTAGGGGACTAGGGGGCAATTTATTCTGCAAAAGAAGAAATGTCATTTTTTTTTTTTGTATTTTAAGAGATTTTCATGTGAAAACTGACATGACACTAATTTTACTTGACTTGAGAGTTGCCCCTATAGTTTCAATCATTCTTCAAGGCCACATTTTAGGAGGCTAAATTATGTAGCAACAGCAATACAGTTGCTTGGTATCTCCCCAGATCTTACAGTTTGGAGTCACTTTCAAAGAAGCCATTTGAAGAGCAGTTAAACCATATCTGAATGCATTCTGCAAGCCCATCATCGCTCTGGGGGAAAATAAGACAAACAGAAGAAAAAGTCTTCCTCTGACAAAAATGCAATCTGGTTTGGGAATAGGAATTATACAAGATAAACAATTAAGAAATATTTCATGAAACAACAGTACTGTTAATGCTGTGAGGCATTTGAGCTAATGACACAGACCTTGAAATTTATCAAAGCTGAGTTTCAATTCTAGCTATAAATTACTTGTGATTGAGGTCAGTTTCCTAATCAGTTAAATGGGGGACAATGAGGATAACAGATAAGATATTGTGATTATAATAAGAAATATATTTTCCAAATTCCTCCCTGTTTCTGGCAAACAGCCCTTAAAACTGTTAGAATTTCTTAAGTGATGAGAGCAACAATTTATATTGACAATATTATATTAACGAAATGACTTTTGGACCACATGTAAGGATGGAGTCTGGTTGACTGTGACTAGAGTCTTTCCTTCTCTCCTGGGAAGAGAAAGTCTGAAGGTTAAATCTACCACCAGTGGCCAAACTCTACATCAATCATTGATGAAGCCTGTTTAAAAACCCAAATGACAGTGTTCAAAGCACCTCAAGGTAGGTAAACACGTGGAGTTTCTGGGCGTGTGTCTAAACTATAATCATACATTAGACAGCACTTGCCCCTGTTAAAGAAATGACCACCAGAAAGTGATCACCATGTGGTCCAATGAACTCCATGACATTTGAATGGATGATGACTTGATTCATTAAGCTTTCTTCCACCTCAGGGGCCTCACACATGATGTGAGGCTCTGCTAAATATACTCTTCCCTATCTTCTTCTCTGGGCTACCTTCTTCCACCCAGTAAGTCTCCACTTAAAAATCACGGGCCTCCCTGGTGGCACAACGGGTTAAGCACCGCACTATGAAGCAATCCGCAGCCTCGGCAGCGCGAGTTCCATCGTCGGCCAGAGAGAAACTCACATGGCATGCAGACCTCTCCTGACTTGCCCACTGCTCCCCTCAGCAGTGTATTTCAGTCAGTCTGCCTGTTCAGTTCCCCACTCTGTTTCTGGTAAATCCTCTCACCCCTTGCATCTCTGGCCTATTCCCCAGCTCTTGTATGCAAAAAAAATCTTAAAAAAAAAAAATTGGGCCTCCCCTGGTGGCACAGGCGGTTGAGCACCGCACTGTGGGGCTGTCCGCAGCCTCTGCAGCGCCGGTTCGATCCAGGCCGGTGGGGCAAGGGTCCCACATGGCGTGGCAGACCTCTCCTGTCTCGCCCACTGCTCCCCTCAGCAGTGTATTTTGTCAGTCTGCCTTTTCTGTGTTCTGTTCCCCGCTCTGCCTCTGGTGAATCCTCTCACCCTCCCATGCATCTGGCCTGTACCCCAGCTCTTGTGTAAATGAATAAATTAAAAAAAAAAATCACTCCCTCCATCACTCCATTGTTTCCTTCATAGCACATTTATATGTTTTGGTAGCAACTTGCTCATGATTATCTGTCATCCCCATCAGGCTCTAAACCCAGAAGGGAAGACTGGTACCATCTATCTCTGTCTCCATTACATGCCCAACAACTAGAAGACTGAAAGGTGATGATTAGTATCTATTGAATAAGTGTTTGTAATCCTGGAGGTCACCGTTAAAGACAACTTGTCCTCAAACATAATGAAGAACATCCAAAGAGACTGTCATGTAATTTATTTTGTAATCACACAAGTACTATCCACCCCCAAATAAATTTGAAAATACAATTCAGAAAAATTATAAAAAGAGAAAAAAAAAAAAAGATCACTCAGCCCTCCCATCATTTGTTTCAGCCCAGAATCAGAGAAACACAATGTCCATTCAATTTTTAGCAGACATTGAAAATAATCAACAATAATAGTATTCTGAGTACTAACCATATTCAAGACACTATTCTAGGCACCAGGGGAAATACAGCTTTAAAAAGCTGGAGTTGACACTTCAGAGGCTCACAGGACAAACACAACACTCTAACACAAGGCAGATTTGCTAGAGGTATTAATGGAAGCACAAAGTTTTCAAGGATTAAGGGAGGAAAAATGTTAATTTTGTGTGCAGATACATTGTAAGTATTCTTGGAGGATATCAGATTTAATCTGGATCTTAAATCAGGTTAGAACTTCAAACCACAACACTAGTAAAGTCAAGCTTGAGAAAAGACACATTGAAGAAAGAATAGAATGTGTCCTGTAAACAGTCATTTTAGTCAACTAAGAAAAAGTGGTGTTTGAAGACATGGATTCTAGTGAATTCTAAATCCACCACTTACTAGCTCTGTGGGGTAAATCACTCTCTCACCAAGCCTGAGAGTCCTTCTCAGCAAAATGGGAATAATATTATTAACCACCTCAAATCATCCTTGTAAAGGTCAAATAAGATAAAACACAATGATTAGCTCATGGTAAGAGCTCAATAAGTATTCGCTTTCATTGTTTTTACCATCTTCACTTAGTACCCACCGGTGTGAAAAACAGTATCCTGCTTTCTGCTTTTCTGGTGCTATTCTGAACTGAACTATTCCCTGGTAACTAATTACGTTTTCTGAAACTTTATGAGCACTTTAAAGCTCTTGGGGTGTCATTGTGTATATAGAAGCAACACCTAATTGAATAGTAGCCTAATAGCTTCAAAGAGCTACTGCAATTTTTTTTTAATGTTGAGTTAAAAATAGGAACATTCAGGGAGTAGGAAAAAGAACTTCTTCCTCAACACCCTTTTTTTTTTAAAAGAACAAAATCTAGTGATAAATAAATAAATATATAAGTCCAAATTTCTTACCAATTCAACAAAATTGGAGTAAACTGCTGTGAAAAGAGGTTTATATCCTTAGAAAGAACCACTGATGAGGGTAGGAAAGATTGGGGTCAAAACAAATAAATACAATAATTAATGTTTCCAGTTGGTAAAAAATAGATTCCACATTTAACATCTTTTTGCACATTAACAAATCAAGTTTTGGCAAGAAAATCTATGGCTTATAGCCACAGGATGTTAAGCTTCTAAAATCTTAAAATCAGACAAGAGTTGTCTGTATACAGCAGGAGACTTGGGAAGAATTCTACCTGACAGGCGTCAGTTTACCACTAAGTCCCAGACATGGGAAGTTCTCTCTTTGGGAAGTGGGGTAACATCTAAAAATAACTTGATTAGTCAATTTTCTTACACAATTTAGCAGCATTCTTGACCAAAAGCTGAGCGACTGGCTCTAGAGATTGGCTAACCATATCTATTACAAGTCTTTGCTTGGTGGACTACAAAGGTGATGACTTTTTGGAAACAAAGAAGCAGAGGATTCTGAATGCAGATTTTTATACCTAAACTCACTCTGGTATCTGTCTGTAATAATGCTAGATACAAAATTTTAGTTGCCCTAAAATGTCCAATTAGTGTTAGGCTCCTGGCAGATTTCCCAGCATAGTCAAGACTCTCAGGCTTGGCAAGAGGGTGATATACTCCCACAGATCTAGTAAGTGGTGGGTTTAGAATCCATGTCTTTAACCACCACTTTCTCTTAGTTGACTAAAATGTCTGTTTACAGGACACATTCTATTCTTTCTTAAATGTGTCTTTTCTCCAATAACCACTAAAGGAAAAGAGAAGCCACGGTGTTGGGTCAAGTCTTCAGATTCATTAGCACTTTAGCGTCACTTCAATATCTTAGAGCTATTCAACAGAACTTTCTGCTATGACAGAAATGTTCTGTAAATGTGCTATTCAATATAATAGCCTCTAGCCCCATATGGCTACTGAACACTTGAAATTTGGCTAGTGAAACAGGGCTTAATTTTGATTTGATTTATTTGATTTGATTTTAACCAAGTTTGATAGACTCCTGTGCCAGTGACCACTTCTTGGATAGCGCAGCCAGAAGACAAGCCCTGCCATCCCATCTGTATGCCCATCCCGTGAACATACTCTTTGACATCCACCAGCCAACCTCAGTTGATTCAAGATTTAATACTTATTCACAAATTCTTTTCAGGTTATTCTTTTTTTCTTTCTCTGACTCGCTGACTTATCTAGCTTATGTGCCCCCCCACTACTGCCACCTGACCCTGGAGTCCCATGTCCAAAACCAGTCTCTTCTTCATCTTTTTTGAATTTGGACTGACCCTGGTTTCCCCTCTGGGGGACTCTCCCTTAGAAACAGTTTGTCTACCAGTTTTCCCCCTTTAGATACTGACACTTGAGGAATCAATATTGGACCTATAGAAAATTATAATTTCCAGAAACTGCTCTCACACCCTACCGATTAATATAATAGAAGTGTCCAGGCTGCCAAACAAAGATAGTTCAGCTTCCCCTCTAATACTCTGATTCCCAAATTCTATTTTAGGTTATCTGTTTTCAACTTATACTTTAAGATTAGTTTCCTTTTTAGATTATTCATCTATAGTCTGCTTTCCACGGCCCAGAGCTGAGGAAAAATATTTTAGAAGTTAAGTTTTATGTTTTAAAGGTCAGTTATCCAGGTGTGAAAGCAGGCAAACTTTATTCCACCAGAAACCTCTTTGAATCTTTTTTTCTGCACCAATAACAACAGTTTCATTCTTAAATTATAAAGTTGAACATTCTAGATGTTTTCCCATGAATTTCTATATAATGTGAATATGCAAAGGGATAGAAAGAAAAATGGTAGTATGCATCTAAATAAATTCTACATTTATCATATTTAATTTTATAAATGTAAACAACTAAATGTTAAAATGTTATGAAATTTCATGATCTTTGTAATAGCATTTTAACTGCCCCTCCTGGCCTCCTTATATTTTAAGCTGAGTGTAGATTTATAAAGGATATTTGAAACTAATTAGGGACAGGTGGATGCCCAGCTCCTTCATCTCAGAACACGCCAACTATACAGAACTCCAACTCCAGACAACTCCACTCAAAATTGATGGGGTACCTGACCCAAACCAAACCAATTGGACTTGCCCTAAAATCTTTCAGACTGGAGTAGAAGGAAGGGCCAATCATTCTGGGGTGGGCAGTGGGATATCATGTCTGAGAACCTGGAGCACCCACAGGGGCCATGGTTGGATGGACTGTCTGCTGTGCAGAGAGGGGCAGAGATTCTGTTCTTATTTCCCCTGCCCCAGAGCCCAGCTTCTCCTGTCCTCCTATTAGATGCCCCTGCACAGTTCCAGTCAATTTGCTCCTTTCTGGGTTAGTTCAAGTTACATTTCTACCATTTGAATCTTAGAAAGTCAACAATACAGGGCCGCCTCGGTGGCGCAGCGGTTGAGCGCTGGGCTGCGAAGCTGACCGCAGCCTCTGCAGCACTAGTTCCATCCCCAGACTCGGCGAGGGTCCCGCATGGCGCGCAGACCTCTCCTGCTCCCCTCAGCAGTGTACTTCGGTCCTTCTGCTTGTTCTGCTCCCCTCTCTGGCTCTGGTGAATTCTCTCACCCTCCCGCGCTTCTGACTGTACCCAGTGCTTGTAAATAAATAAATCTTAAAAAAAAAAAAGAAAAATATCCAGAAGTTTTTTTCAATGGAAAAAACATCAAGGGAGTTGTGTCTCGATAATTTTTTATAGCTTTCCCTGATGGTAATGTTCTCTCTAGCATTTATGAAATTAGAAACACACTAATTTTTATTATATATCTACAACATAGAAAAATTAAAATCATACATTTTCTGTTATGTATATTTTACCAAAATAAAAAGGGGAAAAGTATTTTATTAATAAAGATATATCAAAGTTAATAATGTTTCCATTTTCTTTACCCTGACTAATTTGAGTTAAACAAGGTGCCTTTAAGAAAAAAGAATAAGGAGCCTCCCTGGTGGCTCAAGGGTTTAAGTCAGCACTATGAAGCTATATGCAGCCTCTGCAGCACGAGTTCTATCCCTGGGCAGGGAGCTGCCCACATGGCGCAGCAGACCATTCCTGTCTCGCCCGCTGTTCCCCTCAGCAGTGTATTTCAGTCAGTCTGCCTGTCCTGCTCCCCACTCTGTCTCTGATGAATCCTATCACCACCCCACAACCCTCTGGCCAACACCCCAGTTTTTGTATACATAAATAAATCTTTAAAAAAAAGAAAAGAAAAAATAAGATCATGGTCAGTGACACTATGGGGTACTGGCAACAGACTCAGGGAAGCTGGGTTTGTGCTCAGTAAACTGCTGTTATCCCCTCCCCCCCACTGCCATCGCCTTTCTCTCCTCCCCATTTTTCTGTTTACCTTATGACCTCACTGTGACACAATCTTGTTAAAAATTGAGGTTATGCCCTGGAGACTGCTTAATAAAAAAGAAAAAAAGCAAGGACCCAAAGTTTGTCTCCCAGGTTCTCATCCTGGGAAAAATACACACATAATATAAAAATGCAGTCCAAGAAAACAAAACGAATCTGAGAAGAAGCACAACGTGGAATTTTAGAAATAGTCAATTTTACCCAGGATTACACTGAAAAGAAATCCATGTGAACAACCATGAATCAGTCCTACAAATACCTAGATCCAACAACCAAAACAAAGAGAAACCCCACCTACTGGGAGAACATTTTTGCACAGAACACTAATGATAAAGGACTGATCACAAAAATGTACAAAGAGATGATGAGACTCAACAAAAACAAAGAAAATAATCTAGTCAAAAAGTGGGCAGAAGAGCTAAAAAGAAACTTCTCTGAAGAAGAAATGCAAATGGCCAACAGGCATACGAAAAAAGGTTCAACATCACTTGTAATCAGGGAAATGCAAATCAAAACTACCATGAGATACCATCTCACACCAGTGAGAATGGCACATATTAAAAAAACTAGCAACAACAAATGTTGGCGAGGTTGTGGAGAAAAAGGAACTCTCCTGCACTGCTGGTGGGAGTGCAAACTGGTCCAACCACTATGGAGAGCTGTGTGGAGATTTCTGGACCTACTAAACATAGAGCTTCCATATGATCCAGCAATTCCACTCCTCTAGAGATTTACCCAAAGGACACAGAAACAGTAATTCCAAAGAGCACCTGCACCCCTATGTTTATAGCAGCACTATTTACAACAGCTAAGCTTTGGAAACAACCCAGATGCCCAAAAATAGATGACTGGATCAAGAAGATGTGGTACATATACACCATGGAATATTACTCAGCATTCAAAAAAGATAAACACATGCAGTTTGCAGCAACATGGATGGAGCTAGAAGGGATCACGCTCAGCGAAATAAGTCAGAAAGAAAAAGAAAAATACCGGATGGTCTCACTCATAGCAGGAATTTAGAAAACCTAAATAAGAGACCAGGAAAAAGACTAATCAATATAAAGTAAAAATCAAATTCAACAAGCAACTATAAACCAGAGACACACTACGGGGGTTGGGGAGGAAGGGCAGGGAAAGGAAGGACTAGAGTCAAAATAAGGGGAGAGGTGCAATTGTATGGGGAATATAACCAAAATGAAAATGCATACATTGTGCAAAGATGAAAAAAAGATGTAAGAATTATATAAAATAAAATATTTAAATAAAAAATACAAATACCTAGATCCAAATGGAAAAAGAATCCAGTCTTGAAGCATCATTGTAGATAAGAATTGAAATTGCATACACAACCCCAGAAATTTTGAACTGGAGGAGCCTACAGGAACTATGTTCAAGTAAGTGTTACATACACATAAAAGTTTATGAAAAGTGTGGTGCTTGAGATTTGCGTAGGCAATGAAATGTCATTTTGAGTTCTCTGAAATGTAAATGTTTAATCATATTTTGAATGAACTGTCACCAAAAATAATAAAGAATAGAATCTTTAAACTATACATAGTGTGTTCCCAATTTTATGAAATTACTTCTGATAATCAATTATCTATCCACCCATCTTTACATAATCATAGAGAATAACTGGGAATATAGTCTTAGTTTCAACAGCAGACTTTTTCCTCAGAGTTATATCATTACATGGTATTTCATTTTTTTCTTCATAATCTTCTGAATTAAAATTCTCAGCTCTAATTAATTGAAAATCCTTACCCTAGATATAGCAAACATGGCTTCTGTGTGAATACATAAAAGCAAGGGAGAAAAAAATCAACCCAGTGAAGAACTTGGTGCTGCTCCAACAGGAATTCATAAAGTTAAAAAGTTTTGAAAACCATTTCTTTTATTCTAAAACAAAGCTCTAACTTATTTTATAGAATGCAAGTTTTTCATTCAATGTTTATGTATTCAATGTATATCTTAACATTTTTTCTTACCCTGGATTTTTTGGTTATGCGCTCCATCTTTCTGATTTTATCAAACCTTCAAGAATGAACAAAACTTCTATTTCTTTACAACCTTCTCTGTTTCAGTACTCAAGAACATTTCTTTGCAGACTCCATAGTATTTACTTGCATTCCAGCAATATGAGCATATGACAGTCTACTTTTATGAATCAATCCTGAATTCCAGACGAAACTATCTACCCTTTGAAGTCAGAAATCAATTCTTAAAGCCATGTATACCATAGTCTCCCTCTTCCCTTCCAATCTTACCATCTAGGGTTCTAGTGCAATTTCCTAAACAAAATGATTTGGGATTATAATTTTAATTGTTTCAAATTCCTCAGTTTGGAGATGGAAATTTTTATTTAATTCTAGTCAACCAGATCTATTCTTATTTAGTCAACTAAGGTCTGGGGCATCTATGATCAGATCATTAAAACTTTCTATTTCACTGTTTCTCCACCTCTAGAGCAAACTCTATTCAAATCCCTCCATAATTACTGGTAAAGGAACAATTTCTATTTCATACTGAGCTTTCTGAATTTTAATTCCAAATAATCCCATGGAGAAATATTTGAAGAAGAATCCATTTCAAGAATCCACCTAGTCAGATTAAGAAGTAGTCATTTCTAAAGTTCAATAAAACACTCCAGATAAAAACCTGGCACTGTCACAAATTGCAAATTGGCATGAAAAAGAATCTGAAAAGATTGCCAAGCCTGGCAGTCTGCCTTCCCTGCCCAATCACTTAGGAGAGTAACACCAGCTAATTGCAAATGCTCCAACATATGTGGTGCATACTCATCCTTTTATTTTTAAAACACAAAAGAGGCTTCTTGAATACATACAGTGCAGCCAAAACACATCAAATTGCCAGATTGAGGGCAAGGATGCAAATAGATTCACACAACTGATTTAAAATTTAAAGTTTTTTAGAATAAGACACTTAGATGTAAGAGAGCAAGACTGGGACATGGTCTCTTGCCTCCCTAATGCTTTCTCTACTAAACATGAGTGTGTCATTAGTAATGTTGGTTATGATTTACCCATGGATGACCATATAAAGTTTTGAAGTAACTGAATTACTTTGTAATAATTTATGTTTTACGTGAAATCCTGGTTCAAGATGGCTAATGAAGGAATGTCTGTAGGAGAATCAGAAAGCCAAGGGAACTCTCCCTCCCTAAGCAGAACAAGGAGCTCACTTAGACACCACAAGGGTAGATGGGCCCCCACCAGCAGCCTGACCTTAAAGAAAAACATGGATGTTGCAGAAATGGAATGATTTTAGAGCAATTTCCACAGATTTTTATATTTCCCAATGAAAGATAATTTACAAAAACAATACATAGACCTATTCTC
Organism: Talpa europaea; assembly: GCF_964194135.1. Taxonomy (NCBI): domain Eukaryota; kingdom Metazoa; phylum Chordata; class Mammalia; order Eulipotyphla; family Talpidae; genus Talpa; species Talpa europaea. The sequence continues at coordinate 85,735,848 of NC_140069.1, read as the reverse complement.
CAGACTCCACGCTGACATCTCTGATAAAGAAAAGTCATCCAAAAAAGGCAAAGCAATAATATTTCTTACTATATAGAGCAGCCTTTAGTCATTTCGTTTACATAGAAAGAGATGTTACCTAGCATTTACCCCACAGATTTATGACTCTTCATTGAGTTAATGTGTGTACAGTACATGGAACAGTGCCTGATATGATACAGTGTAACAGCAGAAGAAAAGTTATTTTATTAATAGTTTTTGGGGAGAATAGGGGGTTCTGATGTGTTAAATTCCAAGACCACACAGGATAACTCTATCTTGACTGTAGGCCATTCAGCAACTGGAATCTTGATCATTTCATTACATTTTCCCATCTCTACACAGGAGCTCCAGGTCAGGCTATATAACCTCAATGAATAACTTTCTCTCCAACAAGAGATAGAGAGGAAAGAGACCTGAATATCTAACCTCCTCTCCCTTGTCAGGTCTCAAGTCCTCAAATCCTGACCATCTGACAAATGTCTGTGAACCCCTGTGCTGTCCCTTGTTGCTCTAGTTCCCCCAAGGACAGGCTCTTTTACTTCTTGACTCAATGAGAGCATTCTTTTCTGGAAAAGGTAAGTGATCATCCTTTACTATTGTAATGTAAACCCCAATTCTTAGTACTGCACAGAACAACTCAGAGCCTTTGTAACCAAGTCTCTCTACATCTGTAAAATGGGGTAACAATAACAAAAACAACAATAGCAAACATGTATTGAATAATTAGAATCTATTGGATACTGACTTTGCTTCATTGAAAATTCACACACTGTCTATACTATTAGTTTCCAAGCTTTTTATTTTTTTTTAAGATTTATTTTACTTATTTTACACAAGAACCAGGGTACAGACCAGATGCGCGGGAGGGTGAGAGGATTCACCAGAGACAGAGCGGGGAACAGAACAAGTAGACTGACAAAATACACTGCTGAGGGGAGCAGCAGGCGTGACAGGAGAGGTCTGCTGTGCCCAAGCTTTACATATAGAAAAGAAACCAAGACAGGGAAAGGTCATGGAACATGACCAAGGCCACAAGGATTCAAACTCAACAACGCTGGTTCCAGAATCTATAACCACTGGCTCATGTAATCTATAACCATGACTGGCTCTGTAAATACCATATCTCCATACTGCCTCTATGAAGTCTTTGAGGTTTTAGGGATCTAGATAGTGGCAGACAGTATAGATGTCTTTTTTTTTTTAAAGATTTATTTTTATTTATTTATATAAGCACTGGGTACAGTCAGAAGTGCGGGAGGGTGAGAGAATTCACCAGAGCCAGAGCGGGGGGTGGGGGGCAGAGCAGGCAGAAGGACCGAAGTACACTGCTGAGGGGAGCAGCGGGCGGCAGGAGAGGTCTGCGAGCCATGCGGGACCCTCCTCCGGTGGCCGGGGAGCAGCCGGGGATCGAACCGGCCCTGCAGAGGCTGTGGGCAGCTTCGCAACCCAGCGCTCAACCGCTGCGCCACCGGGGAGGCCCAGTATAGATGTCTTTATGGGAGTGTTTACTACAGCATTATAAAAGAGCCTCTCACCTATACTCGAACAGATTCCTAAACAGGACTTTCACGCCCCTCGTGGATTGGCTCCACTTGGCTCCCCCAGTGCCTTTTCTCAGCATCTCCATCTCCAACCTCAGTAACACCCTCTGACATGACTGCCAGCAAAGTCATCTACATGAACTTCTTGACACCTTAAAATGTATCATGATTCCACCATCTCTCTATTCTGTGTCTTTCAACTTGCTGTTTCGCTGCTTAGAACACTCTGCCTAGAGGCCTCCCCTGGTGGCGCAGCGGTTGAGCGCTGGTCTGTGAAGCTGCCCACAGCCTCTGCAGCGCCAGTTAGATCCCCGACCGCCGGCGAGGGTCCCACATGGCACGCAGACCTCTCCTGCTGCCCGCTGCTCCCCTCAGCAGTGTATTTCATCAGTCTGCCTGTTCTGTTCTCCGCTCTCTCTCTGTTGAATTCTCTCACCCTCCCATGCGTCTGACTTTACCCAGTGCTTGTATAAATAAATAAATGTATCTTTAAAAAAAAAAAAAGAACACTCTGCCTAGCTCCATTTCACCTGACTCACTGACTGTTTCTTAGTTTAAAGATGTATTTCTGGGAATCTGTTTTGACCGCCTTCCTTCCTTCCCCTAAAGGAATTTGAGTGTCATTATTTGGTCCTCTAGCTCTGTACAAATTCCTATTATGGCTGGGTTGGAAAGGCATGTTTCTAGACGGTAAGCTCTTTGAAGATTCTAGCGTATCTTGTTTATCATTGCTGCCCGCATTGCTTGATAGATATGTCTAACAAATCTCCATTAAAGGGAAAGAAAAAGGAAATGAGAAAAAGAAAAATGTAAAATATCTGCTTTGTTTTCTTCCATGTTAACCTCTTGGGAGAGAAAATTTCAATAAACCTCGAGCAGTCTAAGATTTTAGACCAAAAAATATCTAAAATTGCAGAGGTAGAAGGTGAATGCTATAGACTTCCACTTGACCCTGGAACACAACTTCTTTTCCTATTCAGGGATATAGCATTTCAGGGATTTACACATTCAGAAATCCCAGAAGGATGGATAGATTGATGATTAGGTTAAACAAACAAAACCGCCAGTTATAAAGTTAAGTAAATTAGAAAAATTCCTCCCACCGAGTGTCAGAATATAAAGTAGTTTTGTTTTTTTTTTACTCATTGAAAGACTGAAGCTTGAAGGAAGGAAGTGTCCTAAGTGGTATGAAAGGAATTTAATTTGTTGAGAAATCTAATGGGGTCTAGTGTCAGAGACAGTCTTTTCTCCCTCCCCACAAGAAGGAAAAAAAAAAATGACCAACACAAGTCAGCCTGCATGAATAGAGCAGATTCAGCTTGGATGTCAGGGAACTTCACTCAAATGCCAATCACTAGAATTCTAAGCTATCCAGAGGTTTGGCTGGATCACTGCCAGTCAGTACTATGACTGATATCTTTTTCTTCAGACATCGCAACATTCAAAAATAAAGGGAAAATATGTTCAGCTGCTGCCTCTTCAGCAGCTTTGCAATTTTCCAAAGATCAGCCTCTCTCTTATTCTCAGTCCCCTAATCTCTACACAAAATAATCACTTCTCCTTGCCTAGGGAATCAGTCTCTGGTTAGAAATTCAAGAATCCTCGGTTTTCCAATGTTTTTTTCTTCCATGAATACATCAATGGACGTTAGTTAAATGCAAGAGTCTTGTTAAAGCCCTCTTTCTCTGCCCTTTCAATTGCTCAAGGTATCAAAGAGAATGAAAACTAATTCTTATTAATAGCAACTTGTGACTATCACCTCTAAATTTGATATTCATTCTGATTTCCATTTTCTACAGTGTTCAGGAATCTTCTTTCTGTTCTCTTAGGTAGAAGGTTGTAAGTCCAGTTCATATTCTATACCCCAACACTCCCCAGTGATATAGTTAGAATATATATAGAATAGATATATTCTATATAGTTAGATATATATAGAATATAGTTCATATTCTATACCCCAACACTCCCAAGCTGGCCACAGAGACTCAGCCTTAGCAAGTTTGTAATCTTAACTGGCACCTCCCACTTGACCCTTTGCAGATGTTGGTCAAAAAATGTGTAAAATGGTATAGACTCTTCCTAAATATTTCTATTCCCTGCTCCTGATGTCAAATATAGAGGTCATTTCTTGATGTCAAGATTTTGATTCCATTCTTTGTGAATACTGAAGTCATGGGAATTCAAAGCTGACAAAAGTCAAACTCCCTTCCATCTGATCCCTAGAAGCCCCCAGGCAGGTTGACAGAGCTGGCTATAGTTGGACAAGCCCTCAAGTTTTTGGATAAGCACTCCATTGTCTGTCATCTGCAACATACTAAACATGCTTTTGGCAATCCTGTGGCTCAAAAAAAATCAAGTAGATAAAATTTATTACATTCTGAATTTTGAATCATAAAACCTGAATTCCATAAGTGTAAAACAAGTATCCATGTTCCTGCCTTCATCATGGATGAGTTCTAATTTTACCTAAGTTTTAACCTTGCTTTCGCCTGTATCTTAGTTTCCATCTTCACCTTTAAAGTAGGTATTTAGCTTCCTACTTTCTATCTGCTAAGGATACTGCAAAAAACAAGTACTAAGTGCTATAAAATGACAGAGGAGGCCAGAAAACATGGGTTCAAATTCTAGTTCAACCACACACAATCTCATGCTTCATTTCAAGTAAGTCCCCTTAACTATGAAAAAAAAAAAAAAAAAAAGCATGTGTTAGTACTTGGTCTAAGTCAAACAATGCCCCCGCCCACTTTTCTGGCTAGCATCATCTAACATCAGTCAGCCCTTTCCTTTTCCTGCTCCATCCATACCTGGCTTGTTTCAGATTATCAAGCAGAGTATGCACCCCCACTCCAACTTAGGTCTTTGTGTTTAGACTCGTAGGCCTCACCTTCACCTGTCACATTTTTTCCCTTGGGTAATGCTCTTAATCTTCCATGTATCAACTATAATATAAGATTTTCACAGAAGTCTTTCTTGACCCTCCTATTACTTTTGCTTCCCTCTATTTTATGCTTTCATAGCAATTTGTACTTGAACCTTGACTGCAAGCAGGGCTCTTAGAACCATTTAAGTGCTTCTGCCCTCATCAGTGAAAACAGAAATTTTGTCTGCTTTGATCTCTGTTATGCCCCAGCGCATAGCAGACTGACTGGCATGTGGTAGATAGTCAATGTAGATTTAGTAACTAAGTCCTTACCTCTAAAATCTGCTCTGCTTTCAGAAGACTATGGTTATATTATGTGAAAGCCCTTTGTAAACTGCAAGAGTAAATTACAAATTGTTATAAAAATCAAAGTCACTACTATTATCTATAAATGTTCCCAATTCCAAATAACCTCAAATTGTAACTAAACTGCTATATTCTGAAGCTATGGCTGAGTTTTCATTATTATTGACAGGAACAAATCTGAGATGTAAACACTACACTCTCGTTATAGAAGGAAATAAAATATTCCTTCTATGTTGCACCAGGGTTACAACTGGCACTGCTAGTCAAGAACAGAATTAGAATATTTTGCAATATAACAAATTACCCCAAACTTGAGGGTTCATGCGTCATGCACAGTATGTCCCTAATTTTTTAAATTTTTTTTCTTTTATATATATTTTTACATCATTTTTCATTTTTGCACAATGTATGCATTTTCATTTTGGCTATAATCCCCATACAATTCCCACCCACCCCCTTCTTTTGATCCTGTAGTGTGTCCCTGGTTTATAGTTGCTTGTTGATTTTGATTTTTACTTCATTATAATTAGTCTTTTTCCTGGTCCCTTATTTAGGTTTTCTAAATTCCTACTATGAGTGAGACCATCTGGTATTTTTTTTTCTTTCTGGCTTATTTCGCTAAGCATGATCAATTCCAGCTCAATCCATGCTGCTGCAAATTGCATGACTTTATCTTTTTTGATTGCTGAGTAATATTCCATTGTGTATATGTACTACATCTTCTTGATCTAGCCATCTATTTTTGGGCATTTGGATTGTTTCCAAAGCTTAGCTATTGTAAATAGTGCTGCTATAAACATAGGAGTGCACGTGCCCTTTTGAATGAATGTTTCTGTGTCTTTTGGGCAAATACCTAGGAGTGGAATTGCTGAATCATATAGAAGCTCCATTTTTAGCAGGTTGAGGAACCTCCACACAGTTCTCCATAGTGGTTGGACCAGTTTGCACTCCCACCAGCAGTGTAGGAGAGTTCCTTTTTCTCCACATCCTCGCCAACAATTGTTGTTGCTAGTTTTTTTTTAATATGTGCCATTCTCACTGGTGTAAGATGGTATCTCATTGTAGTTTTGATTTGCATTTCCCTGATTACAAGTGATGTTGAACATCAAATTAAAGAGTTTCTGTACAGCAAAAGAGACAGTAACCAACACAAAGAGCCACTCTACCGATTAGGAGAAAATTTTTCACACAACACTAATGATAAAGGACTGATCACAAAAATCTACAAAGAGCTGATGGGACTCAACAAAAACAAAGTAAATAATCCAGTCAAAAAATGGGCAGAAGAACTAAAAAGAAACCTCTCCAAAGTGGAAATGCAAATGGCCAACAGGCATATGAAAAAATGTTCAGTATCCTTCAAAATAAATGTTAAAAGGGTTTTATAGCTGGAATAATGGATGGATAGCTCTAAGGGTGGGCCAAGGAATGGATGTTATATACTTTCTGATGCTAGCAATGGAAAAACCAGAAGGAATACTGAAGCAATTAATGAGACTATGCACTCATACTCCTCAGTCACCACAGTAAAGATTATAACTCTTTGTTTTGGAAAGAGGTAGATAAGAGAAGTTAGTTATAATGGGAAAGAAAATGTTCCTCTAGAGGAATTCTCAAGCTTCTGAAGCCAAACATTTTCCTTCCTAATGGCTTTTACATAAAAATAATTAATGATGACATGTTTAGAAACTGCCAAAGTCCATTTTTTGGCATTATTTTTGTTTTGGAAATTCATAATTTATTTACCCTCATGAATGTTATGCAAATATATTAAACAATACAGAGGGGAATTTGAGCTTCTAGAATTCTTGACTAATACAATTATTACTATAATTATCATTTCAAAGTTCTAATAATAACATTATTTGCATTTCTTTGATACTTCTTTTTGAGGAAACTTCTTAATACATGAGTAAATATTTATAAATTGTGACCATGAAACAGCAAAGGCCATTCCAAGTAAGAAGGGAACATTGCAGACCAGAATTGATTACTTTAATATTCAAGCTTATTAGTTCACTCCAGAAACATAGCTCTGACCCTATAGGTGTTTATGAGCTAATGAACTCAAGAATAAGACAGTATTTCAAGGAAGAGCAACCACCATGCACATAGGGAAAAAGTCACAAACTTGGCAGTTTTCCCAAATATCTCCCTCCCCTCACCTCCCTTATCCATCAACACCCCCTCAATGCACAATGCTCACAGCTAGTATGACCCTAGACCATCACAACACACATAACTCTAATTAATCTGTACTCCCCTTTAACGACCAGACTGACCTTTTAAAGATCTATAACGGTCTCCCCTTTTCAAAGCTTGTCTATATTTTTTTCACATCTTGACTATGTATAAAGATAAAATTGTTAACATGAGTTACAAATTATGCATGATCTGGTCCAAATAAAACCCTCCCACTTCACCTGACAAGACCCCATCCTGACATTCTGTGCCCTGGCCTTCTTTCAGTTTTAGAATACATAATATTTAACCACTTTCTTCTGTGGGCTACCATGTCTAGAATGTCCATCATTAAATCCTTTCTTAGAAGTCACTTCCTCACGAGGAGCGACTCAATGGAAATTACTTCTTATTAAACACTTTATTACACTATGTATCTCCGTGGTAGCTCTATCACAACTGGAGTTTTTACTCCCTGTGGAAGAAATCGTATAATGTTGATTTGTTTTTCCCTTATTTCCCACACCCAAAGGCACAGACAGTGACCATGAGCTCATTATTGTGCTTCTTATGCCCAACCTTAGCTCAACACGGAGCTGATGCTTGCTATGAATGTGTGGATTAAATAAATGCTGATTTAAAATGTATCCCTAGAATGTTGCTTTGGCTATAGAATAATTTGGTGAACTTACATAAATGAAAGAAGCAAAAGCATACTGTCTCTCTTGATGAATTCTTGCATTACAGTCATGGCCAGAATACAATGAGAATTTTTTTTGGACAATAAGGGGAAGAGGATATCCCCATTTCCAATTTTAGTTAGGATGCTTTTATGGATGTTTAAATCTTTCGAGGTTTCAAATGTAAGTTTGTTTATGGCAGGTTTTGGGCCCCCCATTTATAAGACCTTCCAGCATTCAATAGAAGAGAGGAAAATAAGGGGAAAACATTATGTGGCAACAGAGTACAGATTCATCAGAATCAATGAAACATTCTCAACTGCCTACATAGAAACCACTACTGGCTAGCATTCCCCAGGTAAGAGCCAGCTTCCTGAAAAACAAAAGCAGATTGATTATCCAATGCCTCACCTTTGGGTAGAATTAAAGGAAAAAATATCCAGTGCTTCTCAAAATATATAGGAAAGCACTGTAGAAAATTAAGTGCAAATGACCTACCCAGATAAAGAGAGTGGCTAAATATATTCAGATGGAAAATATGGAGCTTACAGAACTTGTGTTTTTCCTGCAGAAAGTTAGCCCTACACATTCAAGAAAAGAGTGACAACATTAACTATGGGTAGAAGTAATTTCTTGTACTTCAACTCTTTTCAAAAAAGATTTCTATGCTTTCTATTCATTTTTTACAAGCTCTAAACATGAACTCCAAATTTCTATTAGGATAGTCACATATAAAACAAAAGAATTTTAATGAATTTTCTTCCCAAAATACGCAGAGGTAAAATCTACATTATGGATTAATGACCTGTCAACTTGTACTTAAAGGAAAGAAAGAAGAGACATTTCAGTTGTAGAAATTTAAAAATAAAAGTGTGAAGTAAGAAAACTTACCATTTTTCCCTTTTGTGTCATAAAAAGAACTGACCTGATTTATTTGCTTTAAATTGGCCAAAAGAAAATGTGTTAAATGGTTGGCCTTTTAAGCAAAATCTCATTCTGGGCAAAGTTTTATGACAAAATTAGAAAGCCGAGTCAGAAATGCACTTTTTGTCACTTAAATAATACAGCATTAAAATCAGAGTCAAATGTAGTATAAGAGGGTGAGGCTATTTACATTTTAGATTTAACAAGATGTCTCCAGTGACAGGTCCCACGTGGAAGAAGAGCCTCCTGCTCTTAGCCAAGCATGTCTGGTGGCTGGTGCCATAAAATACTTGAATAGCTATTTCAAACCATCAGTGCAATTTTATCCCTATTTTTTAAAGTCTTATCTATTTCAAGTAAAAGTTAATGCGCAGTTTTCTGATTCATTTACACTTGATGCATGTCCATGGCAGAGAAGCTCTATTTGAGGTGCTATGAATCTCTTTTTTTTCCCCTTTGAATCGAGAAGTGATGTTATGACAGCAGGAGACAGAATCCAAAGGCTGAAAAGATCAAGTTGAATTTGAAACTCAGAACTTTCAGTGTTTAAATAGATTCCAAATTTGGAAGCTTGCTTTCTCCCAGCCCAGAGTGTACGTGACAGGACGATACCAGGAAAACAACCCAGGTTAAGGATCATGTGATTGTCAGAGCCAGACAGCATTTCGTCTCTTTGTGAAAGACTCATGTGCACTCAGATGAAGTAAGTTAACTGGCTCCATCTTTTTCCTTCAGAAAGAGGCAATCTCCATTGACTAGACTGTGTAATATTAATATGACTCTGCTCCATGAAAGAATCTGTGTGATGGAAGAAAATAAAATCATCCAGTTTTACCTAGAAGATGTAAAATAAATCTGGATGTTTGAGTAATGCATTTCTTTAACTTTTCTTTGCAAATGTGTCAGAGAAACAAAAGCACTTGGAGAAAGAGTGTGGTGAATCCTGATTTCAAAGAGACAATATGTAACTGAATCGACTTTTTCATAGCTATTTTGTTCTTCTAGTCCTGCTCTGAGCCAGCAATGGTTACAGGGCACATCATTAAACAAGAAGGTCCTAGAAACATCTTAAATCCTCAGTAAATCTTTATAACACTCGTGGTTCTATATACCACCGGAGTACACATTAAAAGGTTGCCATGACATAGAGTTGACCTAGTACTTTCTACCTTCCAGGTGCTTTATGCAGTCCCTGACAGAAGTGTGTAAAAATCAATTTATGTTCAATAAGGTAAATGTCAATGATATCTTTAAACATGATGATCCAATGGCATAATTTATTTCTAGACATTCAAATTTTGATAGCTGATGACCTTAAATATTATTTGGGCATGATCCAAAAGTTCAGAAACATTTAATAACCTATAATTAACTGGAAGAAAGTTCTAAAGTCATGGCATTCTCCTACTCAGAAACCTTCTGTGGCTCACAACTCCTGCAGAAGGACAGCTGTTTGCAATAGTTTGGCATTTGAGATCTTCCATAATCTGGTTCTATATTAGCCTTTTGGCCTGATTTTACCTATCCATCATTCCTGCCTTATGCTCCAAACAAATCCAACTATTCCTTGTTGCTGACAACCTATGTCATTTTCCCACTTCTGTCCCCCAGTGCTCCCTACTACCCTTCTGTAGAGCCCTCAGGTATGAAGTGAGACTATTTAGAAGACAGTTTGATAATATGTGTATCAAAAATATTGATGCTATTTTATAACCCTAATCAAATAATTTCACTTCTGAATCTTAGAAATAATAAGAGCAATAGATTTTTTTAATGAACAATAAGAATATATTACAATAGCACCAAAAAAATGCAAGAAAGAAAAAAGAAAATCTGGAAGTTATCTAAGAACCCAAAGTTAGAGGATTATATTAAAAACCATTATTTATCCATAAATGTATTACTGGCTAGCTGTTGAAATGATGTTAACGGAGAATTTTTAATGAAAGAAAAACATTTAAGACATGCTAAGTTAAACAGCAAGATAGAAAATGTCATGTACATAATACAATCCTAACTATGTAAAAAAACCACAAAAATAGTGAAAGAAATATATCAGCATAATATTAATATTTCTAAGTCTTGGGATTTGGGGTTATTATTTTCTGCTAGTTTTATAAGCTCTCCTCTGCTTTATAAAATCCCTGCATGTATTACCTTAATAATCAGAAAAAAATAGCACATTGAAAAGGTTTTTTTTTAATCCCATATTTTAAGAAGATGCTTATTTGCCATTCTCTGTGAAACTTTGTCAAATACCCTTTGATGAAATTAATTCCTTATTACTTCCAACTATTTCCATAGTACTCCCAAATTATTTTTAATTACATTTTATGCCTGATATATTTGTTGAATTTAACTGAAAAAAAAAAGACCTAATATAAACCATGTCATATAATTTCTTAAAGTAGACCCAGCTGTAGAGGTACATGTATATATAGTATATGCCACCTGTAATAAAATTTTATTTTCAACCTTGCCTTTTCAATAGAAACACATCTGTTTAACACCAGAGACTCCTTTACAAACTAAGCATCCTACCCTTGCAGCTCCACATCTGCACTTTGTTTGAAAACTTATGCCCTAATTATAGACTTTCTTCACACTAAATGCTAAGCTAAAATTATGGAACAAGGTGCTAAAATGCTTGCAGGGGTTAAAAAATAAGTCAGCAATTTTATCATAAGCACAGGAAGAAAAATCATGACATAATTCTCCCAACAAGCCTATTCTGTGCAATTGTATGTGTGTATACATATACACATATATATGTGTGTGTGTGCATGTAGTATACATTTGCTATAATTTGTTATTATATAAACACACTCCTTGAGTTGTGTGTTTTTGTGTATATGTGTGTGCATATATTTACATTTATATTATATGTATATTGCATTGGAGGGAGATGCCAGATAAATTACATGACACTTAATTTGAATTTCAGATAGTGATTTTTTTTAGTATATAGATAGCCTTCACAATATTTGCTATAATATTTTATACTAAAAATTTGTTCATTTTTTTATCTGAAAGTCACATTTAACTGGCTGTCCTGTATTTTCACTTGTGAAGTTTGGCAGCTCTGGGTGGAGGAGTGATTGCATATTTAGAGATTCTATAATCTGGGTAGATAATCTCTCAATCCTACCCCTCAGTAGCATTTCATTTAAACTCAGCAGAGAGTGAACTGAGATAATCTGAACTTCCCACAACCTTCCAAACCAAGTTTTTTTAAAAAAATCTGCCAATGTTGATGCCAAGGAATCAGCAGGGCTCCCTAATCTCTCCAAATTCGAGCCTGAATTCTTGCCAAGCCTTTACAGGAGAATTGCATACAAATTATCAAGTTCTGTTCTATATTACAGTTTATATTTGTGCATTTATACTTAACAGAGGAAATAAATATTTGCCTTTCCAAGCTCAAAATTTCTTTAAGTATTTCATGCCCACAAGAAAACCAACTCTAATTTGTCCTTGTTCCTTTACAGAACAGCAGAGGGTATACATGTAGCACTTGTACTGTAGGATTCTTTTCTGACAGTAAGATAAACACCATCTTTAGATTTTCTTCTTAATAATGTGACACCTTTTTCCTTGGTCCTTTTTTAATGAATTTTCTATGCCCGATAGACTGCTTAAAATCAACATTCCATAAAAGGAATTTTTTCTCAGGCCTTCCCTGGTGGTGCAGCGGTTGAACGCTGGGCTACAAAGCTGCCCACAGCCTCTGCAGCACCAATTCGATCCCTGGACGCCAGTGAGGGCCCCACATGGTGTGCAGACCTCTCCTGCTGCACCTGCTGCTCCCCTCAGCAGTGTATTTCATCAGTCTGCCTGTTCTGCTCCCCACTCTGGCTCTGGTGAATTCTCTCACCCTCCCATGCTTCTTACTGCACCCCGTGCTTGTATAAATAAATAAATAATATATTTTTTAAAAAGGAATTTTTTTCTCACTTTGCTCCCCTCAAAGTTTCTTCCTCAAAGTTTCTTCCTTTCATTTCTTCCTCAAAAAAATTCTAAGAAGAAAAATCACAGTTTCTTCTCAATGCATTCTCCTCACCCACTACCTTTTCGATCCCCATGCCTTATCAGTCAGATCTTTTGCTTCATCTCTTAAATATGTTATTAGTCTTCATTCTCTCCTTCCCATCCTCACTGTCTCTACTTTAACCCAGAACCCATGTGGGTTGTCTCCAGACAAACGTTTTTCAAATTTTAATGTGCTCAAGGCTCACTAGTGGATCTTGTTAAATTTCAAGTTTGTTACTGTAAGTGGGGTTACTATTTCTAACCACTTCCTTAGTGATACTAATACTGCTGGTCCAGAAGTTACATTTTGAATAGCAAGGGTCTAGGGTTTCATCACATTGCTGTTAATTCATCTGGATATAATTTTCTTTTGACTCCTGCTGCCTTCGATAAACTACCAATATCCGTCACATGGACCTACATTCTGAACTCAAGTCTACGACACTGCTTCCTACTCCTCGAACTCTCTTCTCCCACCTCCAACTTTTTGTATATTGCAGGTCCTTTTGCCAAAAATGCCCTTTGAGGATCTTCTTTACTGTAGCTCCTTCCAGGTGAAACTCTAATGTCACACTTTCTCTATGAAACTTTCTTTCTCTCAACACCAGTCCCCAGAACAATATGATTACCTGTACCTGCCACAATTGAGTAGCTTCACATGGCACTTTGTACATGCACTGATGACAAGCATACATACTAAGTATTGTTGTATGATTTTTATGTGTAAACCCCATAATAACCTCATTTATCTCCCCATTTTACAGATTATGAACTAAGATAGAAGATGGTGACATCTGGCCAGGATCGCAGAGCTTGTTTGTCAGAGTCAGTGTCACCTGCCAATGTCACGTTTCAAGTCCAGTCTGATACATCAGAGTCTATCACCTTGACCATCATACAAGACTATCCTTATGATCTCATCTCATTTCAGTGAACAGATTGAACTATAACTCAAACTATAACTCAATTTTTTTCAATAAATCAAGAACTATTTACAGGCAGTTTGCACATCTGTTCCTCCATAAAGTCCCTGGAATTAACACAAGTCTGATACATACTGACACTTACCTGATATTTTTTCAATGAAGAAAAGATAGTAACTCCATTTATTGAGGAGTGAACACACACAGGGAGTCATACCAAGTTTATCACACACATTGTGATATTTAAAATTCATTACAACTAAGTATTATGGCTACTATTATTTTCATAATACAGATGCCAACTCTATAACTCATAGAGGTTAATGCCCATGGACACACGACCAGTAACAGAGAATTAGTACCTAAACCAGGTCATCCCTAAGAGAGAAGTTGCCAGCCTTCAGTGTTCAAAACAGAGGGGATATGAAGAATATCTCTTTCTTATCAAGTAAAATCAGAATTCTGGTATTAAAAGTCTTGCACATTCTAGGAAGACAATAAAGCTCTCTTTAGGTATATCTGGTAGTTTCTTAAAAAATTGAAACACACAAAAATGGAGACAGGAGCATAATAATCTCCTGTGGATCTATCACCAGCTTCAAAAACTATCAACATTAACATCATTGTTAATTTATTTACTCTACCACATTTTATTTATCACTAAACTACTTTAAAGTTCCAAATTTAATATCATATAACCTGTTAATTAATGAGTATACCTCTCCAATATTAAAATAGCCACAAGACAACTATCACACTTAAAAAAGTTAAATATTCCTTAATATAATCCAGTATCAGCCTATTTTCAATTTCCCTTGATTTTAAGGTAATCTCATTGATATCAGGCATTTGAATTAAGATCCTAGTAATGTTTACCTATTACATTTGATTATTATGTATTTTTTTTTCTTTTCATCTATAATGACTCCCCCTCCCTTTTTTTTGTTTCTGTCATGTCACTTATTTGTTGAAGAACTGGTAGCTATGTCTAGGGGCTTGATTAAATTCAGGTTTGTTTTTGGCAGAAACCTTCATAAATGACACTATATATATATATATATATATATATATATATATATATCCTATGGCACCAATTACAATGTGCATATTGTCCAGTGGCCCCAAATTTGAGTTCAAGAATTGTCACCGGATCCATTAATTACTCTGTGTACCACTGAACTTTACCCAAATTGTTTTGATTTCCATGTTCAAGGCCAGTATTTTAAGAATTTTTATAATTTTTTTTTGTAATTCCATCATCTTTTTTGCATTTGTAAATTGGAATTGTTATTACTAGTCCCTTAGCAGGATGCTCAGCAAATGGGTTGTGGTATGAACACAAAGATGTCAAACTTTGAATTCAGTGTTGGCTTGGAAAAGATAAAGTTCTCTCATCTTAGAAATTATTATCCATATCAGGATAAATAAAAAAGTTCTTCATCAAACTATAGCTGACATAGGCCTTCAGTATCAAGAAGGTATTTGATTCCTCACAGAATATTTTGGCTCTAATTCCATAAACTGCTAAAACTAGAGTTTTACTAAAAAAGTGAACTTTCTTTTATGCATTATGGAAGAGGTATTTGATGACTACTGTTTGACCAAAACATCAAGTTTAAAGATCTACACCGAAAAAAAAAAAAAAAGTGCCACACTGTGAAAAAAACTTCAATAAAATTTTAAAAAATTCCCCTTTGCATTAACATAGTCTACCTTACAAAATATAGCCTTTTTTATGGATCTACATAATAAGCTGTTTTTCTGGGCACTGAGCAAAAACTTATTATCTGAAACACTTGCATAGAGCATTAGATAAGGAAATTCATAGCATCGGAAAGGAAAATGCAGCTAATGAAAGTACAATATTATTTCTTGTTTGCCTATTCATAGGAAAAGGAAATTCAGTATCAAAGAGAAATATCCAAGAGAAATTTTAAATGCTAAAAGCATTTGAGGAAATTAAAGCATAGCATCTTGGATCAGAGCCAGTTACAGGTAATAGAGTTCTCTACTAGTAAATATCTACATAATCTGCTGTCTTCTATTCACCTGCATTTAGAGGTCTAGTGGTAAATATCAATTTTAAAGTCATATATTTCCATCCTTGGAATAGAATGTGGTATTGGATAAATCTCACCCTACCAGTCAGTAAACTTAGTTCCTAATTTCCCTATCCATACTAATTACTTGTTTTTGGACAAATCTTTCCCATAAGCATGAAAATATTGGACCAGATATTGTAAAGTCACTCCCAGCTCAAACTATCTATGATTTTGTTAAGTGCTACATTTAAAAAATGTACACAATTGAAATTAATCCAATGAAATCATGCCTCAGCAACACCAAAAGATCATTCTATTTAAATTGAGCCTATATTTAGATGTATTATGAAAACTACCATTTATGTAGCGTTCAAACAAAACATACTGTCTTCAGTTCAGTGCCACTGAATGTTCAAGACAAAGAGAATAGAGTTTGAAAAAAATATGTTGCAAATCACAAAATTTCAATATCTTGTTTCATAATTTCACCTTTTTTTCCTGAAGAGTCTTCCAAGATATAATGCAAATAAAGTTCCTTGAGCTAGAATAAAATGAAATTGTTATAATAAAACCCTGCCTCCTTTATATTTAAATACATGTATACTTAATAGTAATCCTGTAGAAATAGCCCCATTATAAGAATGGCCTATCAAGCACACAAGTGTCAGTCATTGAAGATCCTGCCTGCAGCCTTTTCCATAGAGAAATGTCCCCCTCACAATTCTCTAGCACAGTATTTAATTTAAGATCCCTGTGAGAGACCAAAGGCAAATAATTCAAACCTAGCAATTGGCCTACGGAAAGACCTGTTTGTTAAAATCACACAGGGCTTCTCAGGAAATGGTTTCTGGAAAACCCAAAAGACTTGGAATAGTTATTTGAGAGAGCTAAAATCATATTTCTAGTTGGAACCATAAGACTTGGAGTAAGTTAAAACAATGAAGGAACAGTGCCAAACTATAAATAAATAAAATTGGTTCATAGAAAGGTATAGTTGGGAGAAAAAGAAAAGCAAATCTTCCATCAGAGATGTCTCTATGTGAGAGAGACAAAGGAGTCAGCTAGCCAGCAGGGAGGCCCCGATTTCTCACAATATTCCCACAGAAATTCCAGGCCATGTGTCTCTTTAAAAATACCCTTTTGCTTGAAACAGTCTGATAATAATGGTCTCTATCTGTACAATTTTAGTTAAGAAAGTTTTAGTAACAATCTTATAGTACATGATACAAGATAAGGAATCACAGTGCAGTCACATCAAAATACTTCCAAGGGTTCCATATACTCATCAAGAGGAGAGATGATGCCAATGAACTGGAGAGATGAAAGCTCTTTTGTTGGTGTCTGTGGGATACTCAGAAAACAATGTTGTGTTTCCCTGGAAACCAAAGTGGACGAGGAGCCAAAGACTGAATTCTCTTGCCAGTGGAGGCCTTATCTGTCATTGCCCCACCTAGTTAGGCTTGATCAAAGTCAGAGGAAATTCCAAGGAAATTGTTGGCATTTGAAAACACACAAGGAACCCTTAGTCCCTAATTCAAGAAGGGGGTGCACTCTAGTGAAATGGGAGCAGACTGAACAAAAAGGACAGTTTTGTTACTTTTTTTGTGCCCCTACAATTTACTAACCTACAACCTTAGAAATCTAAACCTACTGTAAAGTAGTTTTTTCCAAAACATTGGTAAATGAAACAGTGAGCCCAGAGATAACATCAGCCTTTTTTTTTTTGCAAAATTTGTGGTGGGAGAACCTAAACACACCCGTTTTTCCAGAGATTTTTAATCAGATTTAAGCAACAAATCTCTGAATTTCAATTTTTTTTTTTTTGAATGGCTTATGCCCATCTCGGTGTTTTGGACTTGAAAATGGCATGTTCCTATGTCAAATGCGTGCTTAAAAGATAGGAATAAGACAAATTTGTTCTAGCCATTTTCCCGGGAAATACTCTTGAGAGAGAAGAAATGAACTCTCTGATGACAGCAAAAGCACATTTTGCTTGTTTTGAAAGGAACCCCCCCATTGTGACAGTGGGCTGGAATCTATCCATCTTCACTCTCCAGGTTTCTGAGAATGACCCTGAAAACTACAAGAATAATCATGAAAAAAAATACACTAGGTTACATCTGCTTTGAGGTATCATTTTATAAGCCAGGGGTGAGCAGACTAGAAAGAGTTCTGAACAAAAGTTTCCTATTTTATCTCTACTGCTTGCTACCTCTGATCCAAAGTTTCAGGGGGCACTTGAAGTCCTCTTCCTGAGAGGACACATTGCAGCAAATAATAGAAGATTCAGTAGAATGACTTCCCCTGGCTTCTGGTACTGGTAACTGAAGAGTCCAGTAAACAAAGAACAAAATAATACTATGCCTCCTCTCCCTCATTTATTTCCCCTTGGTTTCTTTCCTTTTTTTTTTCTTTTCTTTAAAGATTTATTTATATATTTATACAAGAACTGTGTACAGTCAGAAGCATGGGAGGGTGAGAGAATTCACCAGAGTCAGAGCAGGGAACAGAACAGGCAGACTGACGAAACACACTGCTGAGGGGAGCAGCGGGCGCAGTAGAAGAGGTCTGTCACACCATGTGGGACCCTTGCTGGGGGCCAGGGATCGAACCAGCGCTGCAGAGGCTGTGGGCAGCTTTGCAGCCCAGCGCTTAACTGCTGCCCACCAGGGAAGGCCCTCCCCCTGGTTTCTAAAGAGCACAGGCTGCACACTCTTTCTCAGCAGGAGGATCAATGGACTAGCTCTACCTAATAAGATTAAGAAATAGAATAGCTAACACTTCACCTGGATTGAGTTCTGGAATAAAAGAAAAATATCCTGCTTTAATGAATTCCCACTCAGCAAAGCACTGAGATGGTATTTATGCTTTCACCTCCTTCTTGATTTTTCTCCTCCCATCAGGAATTTGGAGTAAACATTCAATCCAGCGGGGAAGCTACAGTGTTTACTAACTGAGATGGAAGCTACAATCCCTCAATTCCAGCTATGCCTTCAACTAGGTGATGCCAACTTTCCTTCCAGATGGCTATTAAGCACCCATAACCAATGACTGACGCAGCCTCTGGCAGCAGTTGGGGAGAGCTGTGAGCAATGTCACATCCTGAGCAGAAAGCCAGGACAGTCACATCTTCTGTACATTCATTCTCAAGCACCAGAGGAGTTCTATTTTTATTAATAGGACCATTTTAAATAGGCATGAAATTAATTTATTGCTACACTGGTTTAAAATATTTTTTATTATTTTTTGCAGTTGGCATTAATCTGTTTTTGCTAAAAGAGATTAGGAAGAAGAGCTGACAATGAACAAGGAAGGACTACCCCATCAGAGAAAGTGTTTGGAAATGTTATTAATAGTCTTGTCCAAGGCTCAAACTGTTAGGCACAAAGTAAAGGAGAAATCTATATGCTCTGGATGCCATAGGGAAGATAAGGGGGCGGGGGGGAGGGGCCTCAATACCATGCAATCAAACCGAAATAGACATTTCCCCTGTCTGTTGCACAAATTCTGACTGGCAGTAAGCAGTTCTGGCATTACCCAACAGAAGAAGCATCACTTATTCATTTGTTTTGTAGCTGTTTGTTTTGCTGATTTAATTTCAGTTGCCCCTCATTTTTTAACTAAGTCCTCTCCAGGGCTTATATTTTGGGCTGGCCAGTTAATCAGGACAGGATAAGCAGCACCCCTAAGAAATGTCTGTTTGTTGCTAGGAGAGCACAGTGACTTTGAATTCCAGGTAAAGAGATGCAGAAGGGCAGAAATTTCCAAGAGGGCAACCCCTCTCCCGAGCCAGAATCACCCCAAGGCACTGTCACATCTCTTGAAATCTCTTCCCTTTACCAGTCTTCTTCTAGCATCTCCATGGTTCTCATGCCTTATTGTTAGTCATCAGAAAGTGCTTCTTAGAGTCTCATCTCAGTCCATTTTGCTTCCTTCTCCTCTTATGCCAGCAATGAAAATGATAACAGCAACAAAGTACACTTCATAAGTTTGGCTTTTCGGTTTTCAGATGCTCTACTGCAATCCCATTGTCCATTCTGGAAGCTAACCAGGAGCACAGGTATGTGAATTCCTGATAGTGGGCACTCTCCAAGAGTTCTGAAAAGGCAGATCCAATAGCTAAATAGAACTACATAAAATAAAGCTGATTTTCACCTGGAGATATAGTTTCTTCTCTCTCTCTCTCTTTTTTTTTTTAAGATTTATTTATACAAGCACTGGGGTACAATCAGAAGCAGGGGAGGGTGAGAGAATTCACCAGAGCCAGAGTGGACAGCAGAACAGGCAGATTGACGAAACACACTGCTGAGGGGAGCAGTGGGCGGCAGAAGAGGTCTGCGCGCCATGTGGGACCCTCGTGGGCGGCCGGGGATCAAACCGGCACTGGGGATCGAACCAGCGCTTCAGAGCTGCAGGCAGCTTTGCAACCCAGTGCTCAACCGCTGAGCCACAGGCGAGGCCCCTAGTTTCTTCTCTTTTTAATACACATTGGTTTTCTTCCCATAAGTACACTAAAAAGGCAGCAAAAAAAAAAAAAAAATCTCAATGACTTCAGAGAGTTTAGAATGGGAGCTTACTGTTTTCTTTGCAATGTATGATAGAGAATTGTTTACATTTTGACCTTCTGAAGCTTGACCAGTCTTATTTTGGAAGTCAATGTTCTATCTGGCTTTTAAAGTCAAAAGATTTAATTCATATAAAAAAGAGATGTATGCTGAGTGGTTAGGGTTCATAACTTGCTTAAGTTATCTACTGGAGCTATTTCTAAAACATGATACTGGAACTGTGTTTTCACTTTTAATAGGATCTTTTTTACTTACAGAGGTAATTCATGTCATTTTTAAAACTAGCAAATTCAAAAGAGTTAAAAATATATGTAAGCCTTTCAAGTTCTCACCCAGAGAAACTGGAGGTGTATCTTTAAAGTCTTTTACAGCATATGCACATACGCATATAGATTTTCAAATAAAATTGTGTTTGTACCAGACATACTGTTTGTAAACCATGAGCACTCCCAATTATATTAAATGACTATCCTAATATTATTCCAATAATATTTTAAATTGGGTTTAAATTTTCTTTAACATTCCTCAAGAGCCCCAAACCCCAATTATTAAAGAGTAACCATAAAAATCACATTTCAGAAACTGATGGCTGAGAAAAAAAAAATAGGGAAACCTGATTTTACTGTATTCATTGTTGTGTTAGGGGTAGAAAAAGGCTCTCACACACTGCCCCAGAGAAGCGTGGCTGCATTTCTGCAATCCCACAGCCCAGCTGGGGCTACAGCTTTGTTTCAAGGACGAAATAAGGTCTGGCAGATCTGGGAGACCTGGGAAGTCTTTTAACTACAGTATCTCTCTCTCTCTCTCTCTCTCTCTTTCTCTCTCTCTCTCTCTCTCTCTCTCTCACACACACACACACACACACACACTCAAAAAGACAGAGAGAGGGGAAGTTCCAATTAATTCAGAAATAGGAGGAGTAATTGGTGATTGGTTCAGGGTATGCATAATTAAGAGGAACCCCTCTCCACCCCAAAAGGAAAAAACCTTCAAAACCTACTGCTTTACTGCTTAGTCCGGCTATCCAATTTTCCTGAGCCCGCTTCATGAAACTCTTTACTTAAGAAACACCAAGGACCCTCAGACGCCACCATCCTCAGTAGTGGAATCCAAAGTTATGGAAGCAAAGGAATTACTTTATGAAAATGAGCCAAGTACTAAAATCCATGATTTTACAGGGTCCCCTTTTGTGCAGCATCCCTTTTGCTACATGATGTTTTGTTAACATGATTCATCTACCTATCTCAGTTTTTGAGGACCAGTCTTTTCCATCTATTGCTCTAAACTTTTCTTAGAAAGGCTCTTGTAAGTCTTGGGAGAAAGTTGAAGTATAATGGTTGAGAAAATAATGTTGAACTTGAGGAAGATATTTAAATTTTTCTGTGCTTCTGGTCCTTTATCTGTAAAGTGGGTATAATAGGGCCTCCCTGGTGGCATAAGGGATTAAGCACCGCACTACAAAGCAATCTGCAGCCTCTGCAGCATGAGTTTGATCCCCGGCCACCCACGGAGCTACCCACATGGTGAAGTGGACCTCTCCTGTCTCACCCGCTGCTCCCCGCAGCAGTGTATTTCAGTCAGTCTGCCTGGTCTGCTCCCCGCTCTGTTCCTGGTGAATCCTCTCACCCCCTGCATCTCTGGCCTGTGCCCCAGCTCTTGTATGCATAAATAAATCTTTAAAAAAAATAAAGTGGGTATAATAATATTCCCTTCCTCAAAGGGGAATAGAGATCCTAAGTCAATATATCAAGCCCTTACAACACTGTAGGTATCAATATGCTAAGTGTCATCTGTCACTCTCATTTGGTCACTTAATCACATATTGTTTTGTTTTGCTGTTTCTTGACAATTATTTTTGGTTTTGCATTTTCTGTGGTTTTATTTTGAGTGCAACTCTTTTTTTATGTAAAGACCTCAATTCTTCCTTGCCTGGCACTCTGCTCTACATTTTTCCCCTCCTCTCTTCCTGTTGAGAACTCATGGACCTTTACAAGACCTGATTATGCCCTCTAATAGTCTAAAGCTTTTGACTGCCAGCCTGGAGTTCGGGGGTAGTCTAGCAGAAAAGTCAGCCTCAAAAGATTCAGTCCAAGGATCTGTTTCTGCCAACAGGCTCCCTACACCATGTGACCCAAACCATTTTATAAACTTGGCTCATTTGTTTTCACCCTGGGGCCGATGTCTCCAGGCACAGAAGGCCTGAATCTCAGATGGCAGTTGAACAGAAAATAAAATCTATGACTACATTCCCTGGTACACTATGCTAATTACCAAAATCAGCCCAGAGGAATGAGAACAAATTGAGAGAGGGAGAGAGAGACTTATACAGGCTGCCCTCATCTCCACAATTGAGTGTTAAAAGGCGAGGTGAGGAGGCCCTCCCATGTTCCTATGGGCAATTTCTTAGGCAGCTAGCTCAGCAGTTGTGAGTGGTTCTCCCTCACCAACCAAATCTCTTTGCTAGAATCATTTTTCTCTTACGGAGTCTCAAAGCACCAAAGCACAAGGAAGCATCAAGTTACAAGTATCAGAACCCAGCTGAGTCCCTGTGAGCGCATCTGTGTATCCCACTGGGAGAGTATATAAGATTCCCATAGTTATAATTGGTACTGTTGCCCCTCGGCTTAGAATTGCATTACTTGCAAAGCAGAGGGGTTGCTGTTGTACTTATGATCATTAATATTTCAATCCAGAGGGACTGTTTCCTAAGCCCTGGGAGAGGTAACAGAGGTTAGCATGGTGAAACACAGGCAAAATGCCATAACCTGCAGCCAGATGTGTTATGAATAACAATGCGTGGAAGAAATAATAAAAACGGATAAAGAGAACCAGCTTCTAGTGTTAAAAACCTTAGCAAATTGAGGTTTTGTTTAAGTACGTGGGAGCTAAATGCCAAGGAAAAGCCCCCTGACCTAAGCAGCTTGCTCAAAGTGGCTGCACATAATTCAACAACTCTGCCAGCAAAGTTACACACAAAAGGTTGAGAGAGGCTGATCTAATAGATCAACTAATGGCCTGGAAGGAAGTTATAGAACCAGACATCTCATCCCAGACTCCTCTCCCTCTCCCCCTTTCTGTGACATTCCCTCAGGGCCCCATTGACTTGGGAAAGGAATTTAACTTACACACAGGAGAAAGGGTAATAAATACTTGCCAACAAGCTACCATTGGAGGGTGCAACAGAAATATGGGTTCAAATAAGTGGCTGCTTCTGAAATGAAAACATCTCTGTGACCACAGAGGATCCTCCCTTGCAGTTTATCACATCAAATACAATCCTGCAGATCAGATCACCTTCCTTCTAGAATTAGAGTGTGTTTTTTAGAGAGGCAGTGTTCAGCTTCTCTGGTTTTCAAATGTCAGCAGTCTTTGAGATATCTACTGCCAAGGAGTAAAGTGGGTCTGTGACTATCTTTAGTTTCATAAAATGAGAAGGTTGGATCTAAGAAATCAAACCTCACAACTTCTAATCTGTTGATAATGTTAAACTTCTATATATGCTGCCATTTTCTTATAAGATATGACTATATATTAAAGTTAAGTGGGTGTTTAAAATGCTCTGAAATGAGTTACCTTCACCATTCAAGGGATAGCTAAGGCTTCTAAATGAAATAAAAAGGAGCCCTTCTCCATTTTTCTTAATAAATAATGAATGCCTAGGATAAAGATGGCAACTAGATAGCTTCCCATTACCATTTTTCCCTCCACGAAAAACATAAATCGTAAGTTCTGGCACTCCTGATGTCAACCTCGTTGCGATTTCACAACACCAAGGATATCATCAACCACTACAAATGGATCAGAGTTAGCTAGCTTGTTAACTGGCTCCATATGCCCACTTCAAACTGGTGACATCACAATGACTCATCCTGGATTCTTGGAAATGTTTGAGCTCCTGTAATTGAAGTCTATGTCTTTGCAGAGTTTCCTTGAAGGAAGAATATTAGATAAAATCTACAGCCCTAAATTGATAGGCGGTACACTTGACCCAGCCCAGGCTCTCTATCAATAATGATTGGATGATTCACATCTAAATGAGGAAAACATGCATGCATCTTCAGGCTTAAATGCTGAAAGTTTTTTTTGTTTTTTTTTTTAAAGATTTATTTATACAAGCACTGGGTACAGTCAGAAGCGCGGGAGGGTGAGAGAATTCACCAGAGCCAGAGTGGAAAGCAGAACAGGCAGACCGACGAAATACACTGCTGAGGGTAGCAGCGGGCGGCAGGAGAGGTCTGCGTGCCATGTCGAACTATCGCCCGGTGGCCGGGGATCAAACCAGCGCTACAGAGGCTGCGGGCAGCTTCACAGCCCAGCGCTCAACCGCTGTGCCACCGGGGAGGCCCTAAATGCTGAAAGTTTTGGGGAACTCAGACAACAATGAGCATTCTCAGCATAAAGCAAACACTATTTCTTAAGGAATTAGGAAGAAAATGGAAACCAAAAGCATTTATATTTTCATTAAATTTGGGGATCCAAATAATAAGTTTGTCTTGTGAACGTCAATGAAAACACATAAGACAAAAGCATGGCTCATTAATCAAAGAGAAATAGGATACAAATCTCCAAAGCCACAACAGAGGTGAGAGAAGAAAGAAATCACGCTTTTGGAATCAAAGGAAATGCTTTTATGTTCACAATGTTCTAAAATTAGATCCCAACATTAGGATGCTCTCAGTATACCAAAGTTTTTTCATGTGGTTGACGGTGCCTCCAAAAACAAACAACAAAAAAACTGTAGCAAAATAGAGACTCAATATAAAGGGTGGCAGTCACCTCCAAAACAATGAAAAGGAAAAGTAAGAAGAAAGTCAGGTACTTTTAAACAATCAATTCTAACTATAAAATAACCTGAATTTTGCTGAAGGCTGATGAAATGTAGCAAAGAAGCAAGGAGAAATGAAATAGTTATTTTTCAGCATTAATTATTTTATTGCATAAGGAATATGCTCAAAGCATTACAGTTAAAGCAATTACAAAAGGAAGAAAGTGAAATCTCCATCCCTCTTTCCTATGGTAGCCAGAAAACTAAATTTCTGTTTATCCCTAGTGACAATAATGTTTTTTATTTATTTATTTGTTTTTCAAAATAATCATTTATTTATTGCATAGAAGAACTGGGGTATAGGCCAGAGGTGCAGGGGGTGAGAGGATTCACCAGACAGAGTGGGGAGCAGAACAGTCAGATATACTGAAATATACTGCTAAGGAGAGCAGCAGGTGAGACAGGAGAGGTTTGCTGTGCAATGTGAACATCTCTGTTCAGAGTTTTCACAGACGTATGCAAGGATAGTTTATAAATTAGTTTCTAATGTGCAGGAACTGCCCTATTGTGGTTTGGGTTTGGTTTTGTTTTTAATATAATTAATTTATTTATATATGTTTTACACCATTGTTCATTTTTTGTACAATGCCTGCTTTCTCCTCTCAGGTGTAGTCCCCATAGAATTCCCACCACCAATTCACCTGTGCACCATCACCATAGTCCCTTGTGCTTTTCCCTCCCCTGTTTTGATCCCTCTCCTTCCCCTTCCCCTACAAAGTGTCTCTGATTTATAGTCGCCTGCTTATTTTACTTTTTAATTGATTATAATTATTTTTTTCCTGATCACTTATTTGGTTCCCCTACATTCTTCCCCTACATTTGGATGTTTTTCTTTTTCCTTCTGGCTTATTTCACTGAGCATAACCCCTTCTAGCTCCATCCACATTGCTGCAAATTGCTACAGCATGGTTTATTGTTTATCTTTTTTTGATTGCTGAGTAATATTCCATTGTGTATATGTACCACATCTTCTTGATCCAGTCATCTATTTTTGGGCACTGGGGTTGTTTCCATAGCTTACCTATTATAAATAGTGCTACAATAAATATAGGGGTGCAGGTATCCTTTTGAATTAATGTTTTTGTGTCTTTTGGGTAGATCCCTAGGAGTGCAATTGCTGTATCATATGGTAGCTCTATTTTTAGTAGTTTGAGGAAACTCTGCACAGCTTTCCATAGTGGTTGAACTAGTTTGCATTCCCACCAACAGTGCAGGAGAGTTCCTTTTTCTCCACATCCTCACCAACATTTGTTATTGCTGTTTTTTTTTTAATATGTGCTATTCTCATTAATATAAGGTAGTATCTTATTGTGGTTTTGATTTGCATTTCCCTGATTACAACGGGTGTTGAACATTTTTTCATATAGCTGTTAGCCATTTGCAAAAAAATGAAATAGTTATTTAGTATTGGTCACAGTTACATAAAAGGAAAAGGTTGGGACCATAGGTGACATGGGCCAGTGAGATGTAAAAATTCAATTCAGATTGGAGCCATCTTCAAAGTTTTAGAAGAGTGAGGCTACCTGTAAGACGAGGTCTCAAGAAAGGGCCTCCCTGGTAGCGCAAGGGATTAAGACACAGCACTATGAAGCTACTGGCAGCCACTGCAGCATAAGTTTGATTCCCAGCCAGGGAGGTGATCTACATGGCGCAGCAGACCTCTCCTGTCTCGCCTGCTGCTCCCCTCAGCAGTGTATTTCAGTAGATCTGCCTGCTCTGCTCCCCACTCTGTTTCTGGTGAATCCTCTCACCTTCCCCCACCCCCAGCCTGTTCCCCAGTTCTTGTATGCATAAATAAATAAATCTTTATTTAAAAAAAAAAAGCAAAGAGCCCAAGAACTAAAAGAGACCAAACTGGAAGCATTGTCAATAAATATAATTCCAAATAGTAACCAACTTTTATTGGCTTCCCTGCCTCCAGACATTTAAAAGACAAGGTAAAAATTAAAAGCCTATTTCATCCTTAATCTTTCATTAACCATCTACCTTAAACCTCAGATACTCTAACTCTTCAAATCTAAAAGGATATCCAAGTGGCTTGAGAAAAGCACTCTTGGAAAAATTACCAATTCTACCTCCAGTACATATCAGAGCTCCCACTTCCCACAATGACATGTTAATATTTGTTCTTAAAATACTGAGATAAAATTCTGCTTCATGTAAGACAAAATTAAAGAACCCAATCAAAAAACTAAGTGATTATAAGAATTTAATATTAAAGTGCTGTGCAGATGTAAATTTCAAACGATAATCTCTCCCAGACTTCATTAAGAAAATATCCAATAAGGGAAAGCAGGAGAGAAATTTTAATAACAAATCTTTTTATTTGTGTGAAGCCCTTGGAGCATCTCTTTCCATGATAGGATGGGGTGAAGGGTGAAGTTACTGGTCTACAGAGAAGAGATTACGTGCATTTGAAGTTGAGGATAAACTGGGAAGAACTGATCAGAAAATGAAGAAGCAAATGCCTGAATTGATTTTCTGTATCCCTTCCCTTGGCACTAAATCTGCAGAATGCTTTTTCAGAAGGAGGAAAATCTGGAGCCCAGCATACCAAAAACATGCGCCAGGCCATGCATGTTTGCAGTCACATGTAGCAACTGGGTATATTGATTTCTTTGGGGATTCTGTCCTGCCTTTAGAAGGTAGCAGCTACTTGAAAAGGAAATGTTTTCACTGGACAAGTTCTGTGCAATACTCAAACACTTTAAAAGGAAATAACAACAGATGAAAACCTATTACTGCTAGGTATATTACAGAGTGCATTATTTTGTACTTTCAAACTTAAAGGTCATTAGCCCTATCCTACAAACCAAGAAACTGGGACCTTGGGGGAGAAGTCGCTAATTCATCCAAGACTGTAAGAACTGAAAAAGAGTGGCTGGGATTTTGACCAAGCTACAGGCCACAAGCAGATATTACCCCAGTGTACCATGCGTGCCTCTTTCTGAAAGTTTTAAAAGGAGCATTAATTGACCTTGTAAGATATTTGAGAGTAGTGCTGCCTTGGGGAAAAGTGGACTAATCACATTGCTTTCTTTTTAACTGTTAAGGTTTTACAGTGCATACCTTCTTAAGACTGTGATATAAGCAAAGGATACACACACATGACCAATGTTGTACAATACACCAAGAAACTTCAAGTAACCCAAGAGCATCCAAGTTCTCATGGCCCTATGCTATTTTACAATGTCTTACTCTACATAGTCACCCAACAGGAGAGAGAAACATGTCAGTTCTGGGATGAGACTGCTTCAATTCACATTCTGCCTTTGTCATTTCAACAGTTTTAATGTTAAGCAAATTACATTACCTCTTTGTATCTTGCTTCTTCATCTGTAAAATGAGGAAAATTATAAATGTTCAACTCATAAGTGGAGAGACTCAAATGAGCAATCATGTATCAATCTTTTAGGTCAGTGCCTTACATAGAATAAAAAATATATAAATGTTAACTAACATCATTAATATGGAAAAGAGCTCACTGGCAAAGGATTTCTCATTTGGTGTGACGTTAAAATAGTTTCATTAATAAAGCAGCATGTGACAGACTATGTTTTCATAATATGGTTAACATCTCCCATCTCATGCGGTCCTCTACAATACAGCCATGCCACTGTCCTACAAAGAGGTAGACTTTGTTTCTGATATAGTCTATACCAGTTCTACATGTAGTCCTTAGATGGTCTGTTAGCTTTCACTTCCAGGCTTTTTGGAACACTCTCTCCTGGAACTCAACCACCATGCTGTGAGAAAGCATGAGTAACTTCCTGGAGGTGCCCACATGAAGAGAAACCAGGGTCCCCAGCCTACACTTCGAGCTGAACTCCCAGCCAGCAACCACAGTCAAGTTGCCTGCCAGATGAGTGAGCATTCAATCCACAAAGTAGATCCTCCAGGCTCCAGAGCCCATCTAACGCCACATGGAAGAGAATTAAGCAGTTGCTTTGAAAGTCTGCCTACATGGCAGATTACTGCTGTATCAAGTCACTGCATCTGGGATACTTGTTACACAGCAGTAGATATCCAGAGCACAGCGTTTCACATAATCACTATTTCCCCCCAGTTTACTGGTGCTCACTTTCTCTAAGTGGGCCAATCATAAACATATTTCTTATTTCAGGATCCTATGATCAGTGCCTGTTATTTGCCAATCACTGGAATGCTTTGAATGGAGATAGGAGGACAGAGTATATTGCATTAGGAAATATGTTCCTGCCCTTGGGCAGAGACAATATAGTTGGGCAGAATAAACTGCTCATATGCAGATGTAGCCAAGATCTGTACTTATGACTATCTAATCCCAGGGTGTTACAAATTATAGCAGCCCAAAGTAGCTCCATGTGTTACAAACACACTTGAAAGGCTAAGCAGGGAGTACATAGCCAGGAGTGGATTAGTTATGAAATGCTTCCTTAAAAGTTAGATTTAAGCCAGATTTGTTAAGGAGATCGAGAATACCGTGTGCATACACAAATGGCAGAAAGTATATTCTGTAAATTAGAAATGACAAAACTAGTAATGAGTTAGCAGTAGACTAATTCTTAAGACTGCATGAATTCTAGCTGAGGGTCTTTACCAAGAAGAACAAAGAAATGAGGGTGGAGTGATCGAGACAAGGGTTCAACAAATCTCCATATAAAGCTTTTACAACCTGGTGTGCTTTGGCCTTGGGAAAGTTTTTCTTTTCTCCTTTCAGACAGAAGCCTTCTCTCCAGCCCTCAAAGACAAGCAGGCTGAACAGTGACTTAGGTGCTTCTGTCACATAATGCTGGGTCTCTTTACAAACTGGCTTGCTGTGTTTTACTCAGCAGTCTGTGTCATCTCTTTTGTAGAATCAGGATTGCTCAAAATCTACTCGTATCTTCTGCCTGGTGTCTTCTGTCAGAGGTGTCTAAGCAGATTCCTTACACATCCATCAAAGAGACACACTTCAAAATGGGAACTAAAAGCAAAGTGACCATATCAATAAAAGCTGCTCTTGGCTGATTCACAAATTCAGCTGCCAATGAAGTGCTGAGCAGAGAATAACTCCCCCTGGACTTCAGGCTATCAGCTGTGTGTCAGTTTTCCCCAGCCAGTGGACTGCGTTCACTTCTGACCATTCAAACCACAGGTTCTTGACACCAGCATATCTGGGTTACAGGCTGTCCTTTCATTCAATGCTTGTTATCAAGGACCTACCTTTTATCAAAAATGGAGTCAAACTGTAGGACCCTACTACCCTGCCATCCAAGTGTGATCCTTCCCAACTGTCAAACTATGACAGAAAATACCATCTAGATGTATCCTCATCCAGATGAAACTGAAAACCAATGTAAATCAGGAAATTTTCCACCAGTTTGAGATTCCCCTCTAGAACTCTACTGGG
Source organism: Talpa europaea (assembly GCF_964194135.1). Classification (NCBI taxonomy): domain Eukaryota; kingdom Metazoa; phylum Chordata; class Mammalia; order Eulipotyphla; family Talpidae; genus Talpa; species Talpa europaea. Next base: position 85,705,520 of record NC_140069.1, on the reverse strand, counting down.
ATCAAGTAAATTTTTAAACTGCTATTAGAAAATTCTAGGTCTTGCCATTTTTCTCTTTTTTTAAATCCTGAAATTCTCCTTCACATACTGTCACAACTCCTATTGTTCTAGTGACCAGATACCACATTCAAGCAAATAGATTTTCGAGAAAAGAAAATGAAAAATCTAAAGAATCTAAGCAATTATTTTTTAATATCTAAAACAGATATCTCTAGTGCCTCTTCTCAAATTTTGCAAACTGAGAAAGGATGTGGAAGTATGAAGTGAATATAAATAGCATACACCAACATAAGATTCCCTATATTTTAAATGCATTTCTATATTATAATTCAGGATGCCAAGGACTGTTGCTCATTTACCTACCCACACACACAACCAACACATGTGTGATCATGTGTGACCCCAGTAAGCCCAATACCCTAGGCTTCAAATCCAAATAAGCACCAATTGGCTCATCCTGATAAATGTGAGCTGATCTCACACCATATAGTACACATCCCTCCTCTACTGATAATCGGTCTCATCTACAAGTTTGGATGACTTCTGTCTCATTAGACTGAAGCACCGCCCCGGCTCTAATTTAATTTTAGACAACTTCAGTACCTTCTTAAATGTCAGAAGGCTAACACTTAAGCAAATATTTACATTCCTTTTCCACATTTTTGTTTTCTTCCCTCATTTTATAAGTTCCCTGGGTCCCACATCATGTTGGAACAAAGATTTTAGCTCTTAACAAATCTAGCTTCTATTCTAACCAGTATGTATATCTTAAGGCTTTGTGGATTAAAATCACTCCCTGGATATTGACATAACCTTTTTGCCTCTCTAGAGATTCAATACTGAATTCCAAAGCTAAGCTACAGAATTCTTTCCAAGAAATGTACTTGGAAATAAATATAGCTGAAAAGTTTTCTTGATGCCATAGGAAATCCTAACACTAATCAGAGAAGTAGGTGATGAGATAGAAGTAGTAATACCTCTCAACTGGGGAGGATCTATAGACTTTGCAGCCCTTATTAAATAGAACAAATGATCAAGATGATCATGACTCAAAATGAACATCCCTTCTTTTAACATGTTACCTGATAGTTCACTGGAATTTATTAAATCTGTAAAAATAAACTATTTGTACTATCACGAAGGTGACAAGGCAACCTACATAAAAGGTGAAAATATTTGCAAAACATAACATCTGAGGTCCTCCCCCGGTGGCACAGCGGTTGAGCGCTGGGCTGTGAAGCTGCCCGCAGCCTCTGCAGTGCCAGTTCGATCCCCTGCCGCCGAGCTAGGGTCCCACATGGCACAGCAGACCTCTCCTGCCGCATCCGCTGCTCCCCTCATCAGTGTATTTCGTTAGTCTGTCTGTTCTGTTCCCCGCTCTGGCTCTGGTGAATTCTCTCACCCTCCTGCGCTTCTGACTGTACCCAGTGCTTGTATAAATAAATAATTATATCTTTTAAAAAAAAGTAACATCTGATAAGATTTTTTTTATTTTTTTAATTAATAAATTTTATTTTTATATTCCCCATACAATTGCAATCCTCCCATTCTGACCCCAATCCCTCCCCTCCCGCCCCCCACCCCCAAAAAAGTGTCTCTGGTTCATAGTTTTTGTTGATTTTGATTTTCACTTTCTTATAGTTATTCATTTTCCTGGTCCCTTATTTAAGTTTTCTAGATTGAATATATAAAGAACTCAACAAGAAAACAAACATCTCAATCTAAAAAATGTCAACAGACTTAAATAGACATTGCTCAAAAAAAAGATTACCAGTAGGCACTAAGTTCATATAAAGATGTTTAACATCATTAGGGAAATGAATGCAAGTCAAACCCACAGTGAAATTCACACCTGCTAGGGTAACTATAATTTAAAAAAAAAAAAAAAAGAAGAGAAAAAAGATAGACTATACGCAAGATTGTAGGACAAAGAGATTATCTGGTGAATAGATCAGCCTGGAGCAGGATTGCTACATAGCTGCTAAATTAGCACTGGAAGTAATGAGCAGCTCCTAACCCTTTAAGAACCATCCTGGATCAGGACAAAAATGTGGGTATAATCCCAAGAAGCCAACTAGTCATGAAATTGGTGCAGGCTTCAAGCCAAGAGTATGCAAAATATTATTTAATCCAATAGCATCTATTTAGCAAAAACCATTTACCAAGAAAGTTGTGCTATAGCATTTTTTTATTATTATTTTACTTGGGAGGTTATATTTTTACTCCTCTATATTTGCACACATTCTACTCACCCTCCACCAAACCCCCTATCTACTTCCCTCCCCCATCTCCTCTTCCTTCCTCTCATCCCCATTCCCTTTGATAACCAGTAATTTTTTTTTCCATTAAGTCCAAGATTTGGTTTTGCTGAATTTACCAAGGTATTTTTTTGTTATTGATATTCCACAGATGGATGAAACTTATATCTGTCTTTCACTTTCTGACTTATTTCATTTAACATAATCACCTCAAGATCCACCCATTTTGTCCCAAAAGACACTATTTTGTCTTTTTAATAGCTGTGTAGTATTCCATTGAGTATATATTAACACAATCTCTTTATCCATTCATCTGCAGACAGACACCTATCCATGGCTTGGAAATTGTGGACAGTGCTTAGTAAAAACCCTTTGTGGCAAAGTCCTGGGACCCTTTTGGAGAACTTCTAGCCTACCTTTTAGCAAATACTTTTTTCTAGTTATTTTTAGGGGAGAAAGTGAACTAAACTGTCTCTTCTGCCATAACATGGGTGGAGTCTCTCTGGCATTTAAATATAGACAATCTATTATGTTATTTGTTTTATAAGAGATACTACAGGCAAAAAATGGCCATCAACTTCTGCAAGAAAAAAAAAAAAAAACCTATGAAACAATGTACAAAAAGCTACCGAATTTCCAATCCTTTGGAAAGTTGTCTTTTTGAATCTCACTGAGGAGATAACAGTGCAACAGACTAGAAAGAGAGATTTGTTTGTCCAGTTCTATCTTTTTCTTTTTCAGCCAGAGTTTGCACAATTTCCAAAGAGAACTTCACCAAAATTGTCTTTCACTTTCTCTTTGTCTCTGGTGATAGTTGATAAAAGGAATTGTTTGAGGATGATTTGGTGAACAGGTGTCCAACCTTCCCTTTTACAGATAAATTTAGTTTTTGTTAAAATGGCTGCCAGCGTTCTTAAATGTAGCCATAGGTTATTATTTTTCAACATACTTCATACATGACCATTAATATCTTGTCTTCAATCCCTGCTCATAGATTGGAAGAATAAACATTATTAAAATGGCCATACTACCAAAAGCAATATACAGATTCAATGCTATTCCAATCAAAATTTCAATGTCATTCTTCAAAGAAATAGAACAATTATTGATGAAATTCATATGGAATCACCAAAAACCCCAAATAGCCAAAACTCTCCTGAAAAAAAAAAAAAAGAAGGGAATGGAGGCATCACACTCCCAGACTTCAGACTATACTACAAAGCCATAATCTTCAAAACTGCATGGTATTGGAACAACAACAGACACACAGACCAATGGAATTGAATAGAAAATCCAGAAATAAACCCACGGATTTATGGTCAACTAATCTTTGACAAAGGAGCAAAGAATATGCATTGGAGCAAAGAAAGTCTGTTCAATAAATGGTGCTGGGAAAACTGGGTTGCTACATGCAAAAGAATGAAGCTTGACTACTACCTAACACCATGCACAAAAAACAACTCAAAATGGATTAAAGAACTAGACATAAGACCTGAAACCATAAAATACATAGAAGGAAATATAGGCGAGACACTACATGATATACACTTCAAAAACATTTTTACAGACACATCATCCAAAGCAGTGATAGTGAAGGCAAAGATAAACAGCTGGAACTACATCAAATTAAAGAACTTCTGCACAGCAAAAGAGACAATAACCAAAACAAAGACAAATCCCACCAACTGGGAGAACATTTTTGCACACAACACTAATGATTTTGCACACAACACTAAGGACTGATCACAAAAATCTGCAAAGAGCTGATGAGACTCAACAACAACAAAGAAAATAATCCAGTCAAAAAATGGGCAGAAGAGTGAAAAAGAAACTTCTCTGAAGAGGAAATGCAAATGGCCAACAGGCATATGAAAAAATGTTCAACATCACTTGTAATTAGGGAAATGCAAATCAAAACTACAATGAGTTACCATCTCACACCAGTGAGAATGGCACATATTAAAAAAACTAGCAACAACAAATGTTGGCGAGGTTGTGGAGAAAAAGGAACTCTCCTGCACTGCTGGTGGGAGTGCAAACTGGTCCAACCACTATGGAGAGCTGTGTGGAGATTTCTGGACCTACTAAACATAGAGCTTCCATATGATCCAGCAATTCCACTCCTAGGTATTTACCCAAAGGACACAGAAACAGTAATTCCAAAGAGTACCTGCACCCCTATGTTTATAGCAGCACTATTTACAACAGCTAAGCTTTGGAAACAACCCAAATGCCCAAAAATAGATGACTGGATCAAGAAGATGTGGTACATATACACCATGGAATATTACTCAGCGTTCAAAAAAGATAAACAAATGTGATTTGCAGCAACATGGATGGCACTGGAAGGGATCATGCTCAGCGAAATAAGCCATAAAGAAAAAGAAAAATACCGGATGGTCTCACTCATAGCAGGAATCTAGAAAACTTAAATAAGGGACCAGGAAAAAGAATAACTATAAGAAAGAAAATATCAAAATCAACAAACAACTATGAACCAGAGACACTCTATGGCTGGTGGGGGGCGGGGAAGGGAGGGCTTAGGGTCAAAATAAGGGGGTTGTAATTGTATGGGGAATATAAAAAAATAAAATTTAAATTAAAAAAAACTGGGTCTTCAAAAAGAAATTTTTCCCTTCAATCTGATTTGCTTAAAAGAAATTGATTATGTCCTGAAATATAATCTCCCACGAGAAGAGTAAGCAATGCAGTTTTCAATTAAGAATAAATGAATGATGACATTGAAGAAATTGTGGCAATAAATACAATCTATTAATCGTAACAAGAAAAAGCAAAAACAAATTGAGCTTTTTTTCTATTCATTTATATCCAACAGAAAAACTTGAGAGCACATAGTATATTTTTAAATCATGGAACTGATTGCACATTGTAGAGAGAAAACAGTTTAAGAAATCATAACTCTACCCTGCACAAGGTTAATGCTATTGAAAATGCAAAAGTCAGGGAAATGGTGCCCACCATTTATGCACCCAGGAGCAGACATGTTTATCTTTCACCTTGACATCTGATTGCTGTGCTAATACCATTTAAAACTAGATGAAAGAAAATTATATTCTCCTAAGGAGTTGACTTATTCTTTTCTTTAAAGAAAAGAAAAAAATAAAGATAGCCATTTTGATTCAAACAAAGTATTACACAGAAATCTCTGGGCATAAATCGCATCAGGCCTCTATAATTTTTGCTTGCTATCGGTTATTGCTGGGATAATTGCATAGGAACATTATTTGTGTAATTGTTAGCAGTAATACTCCTGGTCCAAGGACTAAGACCTCCTGCAGGTTTCTACAAATCATTACTCTCCTTACACTTTGTGCTTTATGTTTTTTCTGAAGAACACTGGAGTTAAACCAAATGGAATTATTATTCTCAGAGTTGGGAAGATTCACATTGAGAGACAGAGAGAGAGAGAGAGAGAGAGAGAGAGAGAGAAACCACATGGTTAAGGGACAAAAATATTCAAACAAAATGCATAACTTGAAAACCGGAGATTTACTTGAACAAATTGAAGGCTAATTTGGTGAATAGTGTCAACGAATCTATTAGACTGTTTAACCCAAAGGAGTTGGACAAGAGAAAAATATATTTCACAATATTTACACAATTCTATTTTCTTGTTCATTTTTATCTCTTCCAAGTTGTTCTAATGCGTTGTAATTATGCAGTAGTAATGAATTATACACTGAAAGTGGTAAATAATGCTCAGAAATACATAGACAGATAATGTCTGTATGAACACAGAACATTTTTCCCTTTTTCCAAAACTGTCACCTATAATTCTTTCCTAGGTATTATTTACCACCTTTTTTACATGATATTAAAACACGTTATTTGTTCTTACTATAAATCATTGCACATTTCTCATAAAAACATTTGTGATGAACATTGGTAAAGGAAAATGTTTAAACATATTTTTCTTTCAACAAGTTTGTTCAGATTTTCCAATGTTTTGATCACAACATATAGTGGCAAACACATATTTAATCTTTTATATCTTAGGAAAAGGATGTAAGTAGATAATTCATTAGCAAAAGAGGGAACAAAGATGACAAGTATTTTGAGAAATGAGAACTAAATAGGATATGATGGTTGGCCTATTAAATTAACTAAGAATTTTTTTATGATAACCCTTATTATTTATGAGGATTTGGTGAAAAAGACATCCTTTTATATAACTGAACAAATAATCTAAGATATTTCTATATAACAATTTTATAAAACATCTTAAAAGTTTTATTTCAAACTGTACAATCTTTGAAAATGAATGCCTGTCCTGTGTAAAAATATCCAGAAACCTATAAAATATTCAGAAAAGAGTCATGTATAAAAATATTTAGCATTCAAACTAGTACACATCTGTAAATATTCTCATCATCCAACAATAGAATCATGTCAAATAAGGTATGGTACAATGTACAATGGGTTATTATTCATGCATTGAATGGTGTTTTCATATTCAAAACTAAAAAAAAGTGTAATGACCTGGAGATATATTCATATTAAGTGAAATATAAGAATCAAAGTTGTAGACACAATTTGGGTGATCCCAAATTTGTTGTAACTATAAAAATGCATAGGACAAAATATTAGCTGATAGCATCTGAATGGTGGGATATAAATGATTTTTATTTTCTTCTCTGTGTCAGTTTTAGCTTTGTTTTTCATATATCCATTCAAGAAATGTTGTTTCTGATATAAATTAATACTATGCTTTCAAAATCAATGAAATACATAATACATCCAGGAAAGAGTTTATAGGTTTGTCCCTGTGTCCTTACCTCTGAGAAAAGGACTATAGGGATGAAAAATTTGATCTAAGTCTATAAGGTAAATGCTTAGAAGTCAAATGTTGAATAGTAAGATCCTTTTGGAATGCCATTTTAAAATATATAATTAATTTATTTTAAGTTGAGGTTGCCAGGAAGTTATTACCATAAGCTATATCCCTGCAACCCTCTTTTTTCCTCCAAGCATTTCATGTTCTGTCACTTCCCTCTGGAATCACTAATTGCCTCCTAGTTATTTCTATCCCCTGCGGCCATTGATGGCTGTCAGGGAAAAGACACATACTCTAGTGGTTCCAGCCAAGACACAGTCAGTCAGAAGCTAGTACCTATTCCTGTTTTCACTGACATTTCCAGATCACCTCAGGCAAGTTTTGTAACCATCTACTACAGTTCTCCTATTTCATAATTTGATTGCATTTGCTAGCACTTCTTCCTTGGTAAGAAACAAAATAAGACATAAAGATCACTAGATAGAAACCTGCATTCTGTGGTTTCAATTCTCACTCTTCAGTGCCTAGTGTCTTTGCCTTAAGGAAACTGATATAATTTAGGGGGAATTTGAGAACTAATAGTAGTTTAGTGGTTATAACCACAGACTCTAAATGGACTTCCTGGATATGAATTCAGTTCTATCACTCCCTAGCTATATGTCTTGGGTAAATTACATAGTCTTTCCATGCAACTTCTTAATCCTGTTCTGTAAAAAACAGACTAAATGAGTTAATTACTTAACACATATATACAGCACCTAACACCATTTCTGTTATAGAACAACTATTAATAATTATGATTTAAAAATAATGTGTCTCCTCTTTCTCCAAGATTATAAATATGTTAACAAAATTCCTGGTTGCCAAAAAGGGTAGGATACATCTTGCACAGTTGGTTTATAAACAGTTCTAGCTTCAATAAAAGAAGAAAAAAATGCCCAATCTATTGGGTTAGTCTTAGAGTTAACTTACTCAAAACATGATGACACACTGGAGTTGTTTTGTATTTAGATTTTACTATTGACAGACCTCATTGAGTGGGTTTAATATTCAATTACTTACACAGAATAGAGCCTGGATAAATGAGGATCCCTAAGTAGTTTTGCATGTGCTGATATCTGTCTGAGATGCAACTACAATCCAATAGGAACAGAGTAAAGCAATTACATTTCATCTCGACTCATGTCAGCCACAAGTTAGCCTCAGCACAATTTAATGGAGAAGTGCATTGCTTTGTGCACTTAATGAGGCTACATTTGATAAGAGACTCTGGTGGGATCTGCAATCATAACAGTAATGAAATCCAACGTTTGGGTTCTTGGTTCATTAGGCAACAAGACTAACTCTTCAATACACTTGTTTCCAAAGAGAAAGGATGAGGCTAACTTGTTTGATTTTTTTTCATTCACTTTTTTAAAATGTTAAAATATAGTTATCTTTTAACTATTAAACAAAGGAGTTTTACAACAGCTTCAACTTCAAAATATTTTTAAGCGTGATATATGGTAAACCAAGATTACTCCTACCATAAAATTTTGTGAATCTTAATTATCATTTAACTACTCCTTTTACTAATGAGGAAACTGAGTCCCACAATCATAATGTGCTTGCCAATATCAAGAAGCTAGTTAGCAGCAAAGACAAGATCAAATATAAGGACCAAATATAATATAATGACAGTAATTAGTATTTACTGTGTACTTACAAATCATCATGTTAACCCATTTAATCCTCAAAGTAGTTCCATTTAAATATTATAAAAATGTGATGACACCATAGGATTAAGTGATAGATCAAAGGTAACCAATCAGTAGAACTCCATTGACAACTCAGGAATTCCAACTCCAGAACACTGTTCCCAACCTTATAGATATTGATGCTCATGAACTGATATGAAAGTGTTTCTTATTTTAAAGGCAGCGTTGGAGATATATCATGTACTATACTGGGGAAAGCACCAAAATACATGCATATCCTTTTCTTCCTCATCTCCCAACAGTAATACAACTTAATATCTTTCTTAAGAAGTCACAAATTAACTAGGTCACAGAGTTTTGATATCTAGAAAAAAAAACATGATAGATAATCAGCACATTCTTCATCATTTCTTTTTCTACTCCTTCATTTCTAAGTCAGGTGGAAATTTTCTTGAAGAGACTATCACTTCACAGCTTTCTCTCTGAAACCAGAGTAATGTTAAACTTGGTACTCCAACAGCAGTGGACTATAATAGAAGATTGATCTTTGAGGCATATAGCTCTGTCCATATATAGGAAACTTGTTTTTTTTAATGAATTTCATTTTACTGAGTTATATAGTGTCAAAAATATTGCTAAATTCCTCATCTGAATAGCTGAGAAAATGAGATTCATACCTTTCCTATTCATCCATTATTCATTTATTTATTTAACATATAGCTATTTTGTGCATCTGTAAGTTGTCTCTCACTGAACTATGTATATGGGGAGAAGTGAGTTTATTGAGAAACTAATGAAGATTGAACTTTAGAGTCCTTCAAATGCCTGAGTCCCATCAAGGGGAAGGTTCACAAAGTAGTTCAGCAACATATTATCAACACCATACCTGTTTCCAAAATTGGATACCAGCAAATATGCATTTTAAGAAATTGGGTGACTCTAAGGGGGGATGTCCAAAGATCAAACTGATCCAAGAAGACAAATTTCTAACAAAGTCAATCTAGTAAGTTCAGCTAGAATAGCCACAGTTACCATAGGCCTGATGACACTATAGAAGAACATTCCAATCCAGTTTCAAAAATGACATGATGGAATCTACTTTTCTACATGGTTGCAATTTTACTTCCCAAACTCAATTGTCCTTTGGCAGGAGTAGGGGGATCACATATTGCATTAATGTACTGTATTTTGTAAAAAAGAGTAAAATAAAAAACAACTTCAAGGAATGTTTGTCTGAGCCTTCCCGCAAAGGGCAATGTATATGTCTTCTTGGCACTTATACATCTAAAGCATTATCCAAAATGCAGTCATTTTATATATATATATATATATATATATATATACATACACACACACACACACACACACACACACACACACGAGAAAGAAATTTCTGCTTTAGATACTGGTCCATGAAAAAGCTTATCAAGTTTGCATAAGCATTGATATTTTGATGAGCTTACATCAAAAGATCTATGACCTTCTGTTCCAATCTTTAGGGTGAAACCAAAAGTACAACAGCTGGTCTAAGTATCTATGGTTAGATTAAGCCTACAAAAAAAAGTGTCTTTTTTTGGTTCATCCACATAATTAAGCCCAGATATTGACTGCCTCAGACTTTGGCCAGGACCTAACATATGAGGTCTTGACATACTTGTATTAAGGGCTGATTGTGTTTAGTCACTATGTACTGAATAAGAAAAATGGTATCAATAATATAGGTATGTATTCTGTACTACATGTTAATAAGCTAACTAAAATCTAAGCAGTTGATATTTATAATTTCTATATTTTAATTATGAAAATCATCTCTTATAATTGCTGAGTACTATTTCCTTTAAATATTAAACCATTAATTGGCCTAATTGAACAGAATATTGCTAAGAGCAAATACAGTATTGTGTTTTAGCCATAGAAAAGAAAATCATTTGGAGCTTAGTGGTTTTTTTATTTTCATTAGAGCCATTGTGTATTGAGGTCTCTATGTGTGTATGTCTCTAGGTAAAACCCCATGTTCAACTCTACAAGAGGACAATTTCTCCTGATGAAGGTTATATTATTACTTGCAGCATTTTTCTACTGCTATTTATAATATTTCTGCTAAAATGTATTTTATTCAGTGCAATGTAAATAATTAGAATTTGTGCTATAGATGTGCATTATAGGCGTATACAAGATCACCTAGCCCAACGCTATCATTACCGATAAATAAAAACATTCCCAAGATCACAGTGTCCTTCTGACAGAGGCAGGACTCAAACTTAACCTTCATCTTCCCCCATGCTGCTTGTATTTCCAAAGTAACTCTATGGAATAAAATTTTCCTTTATATATTTTCCCTTATTTTGCATCTTTAATTACAAAAAGAGATAGTTCTCTGAAAGCCTTTTGATAATATGCTGTTCAATTCTTAAATTTCAGTTCATATTTACTATCCTGTGAAAACAGAAATCTTGTTTCCTTCAATATAGTAGCGAAGACAAGCAGGTATCAATTAAGAAATTATATCATTAAGGTCAAGCTTGATGGAAGTATCAAATATGCTTCTCTAAGCTTTTGTATTCAAGAAAGGGGGTTGAAAAGATAAGATACGTTGCATATAACAAAGCAATCTATGTATTTACATTTCCAAAGTGTATATATATATAATTTTTCTTGACTTTTAAAAAATCCACAAGATAAATGCTCCATGTCTAGAATATATATACGTTGGTTTATGGATGATGAAAATCACTCTTTGTACTATAATATAATGTTCTATTTAAAAGAAATAATAGACACTAGTACTGAGGAATAAAATAAAAAGGCACATAATAAAAATTCATATAAATAAAGAAAGCCATAAAAAAATCCATCTAAGTCACACCATCATACGTGATAGTACATTATGCTTTATAACATTAAATTGCACTCTTAACATCACTATCCTTTGTTTACAACAAGTGTGCCTGGTGTCTTTGGATAGTGATTGTTTCAAACGCAAAGCATCCTGCCATACACAAATCTCTATCTTGAAAGGCTTTTGAAAGATCCTTTGTGAATATTTTTTACAAAAACCTTAGTTCTATGTCCTTGTCTATATAAAACTGAGGTTTTGAATTGTTAGTGACTTTGTTTCCCATGGGACATTAGGCAAAGCCTACAGATACTTTTTATTGGTGTAACTGGGGGAAAGCAGTGATCAGTGATTAGATGCAAGTGGTCTTGCTAAAATTTCTACAATGCACAGGATAGGCACAAAACAGAATTATCTGATCCAAAATTATGCATATCAAATAAGCTAAAGCAACAGCTGCTGCAAGATTTTTAGCATGACATGAAAATTTTTTAGTTACTTAACTATTAAGAAATGCATGTGTAAACACTATCATTTATGTCACTACCTAGATTTACCAGGAAAATTTCTAAGTGAGAAACTATAAATGCAGAAGTAAGCACTAGGCTTGAGTGCCAGCAGACATGGCTTTCATAGATGTAGCTCTCCCAATAATTAACTACATGAATTTGGGTAAGTCACTTAATCTCTCATACCAATTGATCCATTGAAAAATGACACAACCAGACCTCCCTGTAGGTGCAAGGGGTTAAGATGTAACCTATGAAGCTATCTGCAGCCACTGCAGCTCAAGTTCGATCCCAGGCCAGGGAGCTACCCACATGGCACAGCAGACCTCTCCTGACTCCTCCGCTGCTCCCCTCAACAGTGTATTTCAGTCAATCTGCCTGTTGTGTTCCCCATTCTTTCTTTGGTGAATCCTCTCACCCCCTACACCTCTGGCCTGTACCCCAGTTCTTGTATGCATAAATAAATAAATCTTAAAAAAAAAAAGAAAAGAAAAATGAGACAACCAAGTTAAGTTTATTCTAGAAATCCCTCCCAGCTCTGAAATTCTATTCTTCAAATGGGAAGAAAAATTACAAGTTTAGGAGGAAAAAACTTAATTAAGATATCAGATATAAAATCATTAAAAATAACAAACTGAAAGAGTGCCTACATTAAGTGTGTAACCACACTGCTTCAATAAATTGGTGAGCATTTATGGATCACTAATTTTATGCTTAGCATTGTACTTACTGTTATACAAGAATTCAACACTGTGCATCTGTATGAGTGAACTAGATTGAATTATTAAAATCCAATAAAGAGACACTTTTTTCTCCAAAGTGAAATATGCAGACAATGACATTGGGAAATCCTGGGAACTTCGATAAATACAAATTCCTGATTTCCCTGTCTTAGTACATTGAGATACTGAGGATTTGGCCCAAACCTTGCATTGTTACACGACCAAGTAATGATTATGTATTCAACATCTTAAAACCACTGAATAAATGAATAAAATAATCTGAATTATACTTCCTTTTACTTCATTGTATGTAAAATTTTATAGGAATTCAGAGAAAGGAACATTACTGGCAGGTGGGAAGGAAAGTCCATAGCATATAAGATGGAAACTTAATTATGTAGGATTTGGAAAGTAAGATGGAATGAGTCAAGAAAGATATTGAATGTAGAGTTTCAACATGAGCAAAGGCACAGATGTGGAAGTAGATAAGATGTAATTGGAAGTCAGTGAAGGGTCCCACGAAAGCAATGTTTGCGTTGAGCAGAAATAGTAAGGTGAGTGAGCTTATGTGTATGTCAGAAGAACTGCTCCAAAAAAAATCTAGATTCTACCCACCCACAAGGACAACCATCATCATGGGAAAAAAAAATTTCAAAGATGTTTAAATATAATTTAAACATTGTCTGACTGAACTGTGCTTTACCCGTCTTTTGATTGATTGTATGTACAATTAAAGAAAATAAAATTTTCCAGGCAATAGTCTCTTTATTAATATCACTTCTCAAAAGCATATGTATATTTGCTAAGTATGTCTTATTTCCCTCTAGTAGCCACACTATTTTGCCAGTGTAAACCCAAACATAAAGTTACATCCTCACAATGAACATTTTTATACATTCTAACATGATTTTTCCTTGTGAAGATGAGAATTGAGTTTTCTTTTTCCGTAAAATTCAAGTATATTTTTACTTGAATAGTTGTATGACACCATTTGTTAATTTGTTAAATAGACTACAGATTACCAATTTTATTTCTATCGTGGCCAAAAAATAAGCTTTTTGTGTAACTTGAATCTTTTTAAATGTACTGATATTGTTTTATGGTGTAAAATATGGTCTATATTTGTAAGGATACTACATGGATATGAAAAGAAGAATGTATTTTGCCATTGTTGGGTTGATTTCTGTACCTGTTAATTTGACAAATTTGTTGACTTTTTATTAAAATATTCTATATAGTTTACTGATTTTCTTTACTTATTCTATCAATTACTAGTAGTGGTTGTGAAATCACTTGAAGACTTGTCATGTATTCAAGTTTATTAATCATTTCTTCAGTCATATCTAATTTGGCATTAATCTTTTCCTGTGTATTACTCATCTCAGATTGTATATTTTATCTCTGGAGTTTGATTTACGTCTTTTTAAATATTTTTCTTGTCTAAACTTTTTGAACATACATAATACAGTTACAATAACAGCATTGTATCCATATCTAGTAATTCAAACATCTGTCATGTGCGGGTATGTTTCAATTGTTTGAAATTTTCCCTATTATTACAGATTGTAATAGATTAGATGTAATTAGATGCCAGACACTGTAAATCTTTTTTGATGGCATTGGGTATTTCCATATAGTTAAGTCACTTGGAAATAATTTGATCCATTCTGGCCATGGTTTTGTGATTTATTAGGCAGATCTGAGTCAGGGTTCAGTCTCAGGCTAATTATTCTCCACCTCAGAGATAAGAAACTTGTGGCCCAGGAGTCACAAAGTATTGCAGCCTGGCTAGAAGAAATAGGTGCTAGCCACTGTTCTCTCTACTGTTTCAGCTGACTCTTACTGTAGGCTAGGTAATTTCCTCTCATGCAAGTATTAATCAGTGAATCTAGAATATCCCTCTGCAGATCTTTAGAGTTCTTCCTATATGTAGCTCTCTCCTTTCAAGGATCCTGTTTTGTGAATTCTAGCCAACTTGACATCCCTATATCCTTACTCAGTGAGTCTACTAGGTTCCACATAGAGTCCCCTTCCCTGCCTTGTTGTCTGGAAATTCTCAAGACAACAAGCTGGAGAAATAAATGCTATTTTTACATCTTTTATGGAATGTCAGCATTTACTATAATCATGGAAATAAAAGATTGTGTGTATAAAATAGTTATCAGTAAGGTCTTAGGAGAATCAACCTAAGGAATATTTGCAAATGCCTTTTTTTTTTTGGCAAATAGCTCTTATTCCAGATTCTTACAAGAACCACCATCTAAGTCCCCCAGGTATTGGGTGTATATTTTGAATATAAAAAGTAGGAAATAAATTAATTTCTTAAATTACTTCCCAAATGATTCAATGTAGCGGTATGACATCATTCATTTCCTTCCTAACGTAAGATTTGTTAGTATATTTTCTTTAAGATTATAGGATCTATAAGTGAAACCATCTGATATTTTTCTTTTTCCTTCTGGCTTATTTCACTGTGCCTAATACCTTCTAGCTTCATCCACGTTGCTGCGAATGGCATGAGTTTATCCTTTTTGATTGCTGAATAGTATTCCATTATGTATGTATACCACATCTTCTTGATCCAGTCATCTATTTTTGGGCATTTGGGTTGTTTCCAGGTTTTACCTATTGTAAATAGTGCTGCAATAAACATAGGGGTACAGGTATTCTTTTGAATCAATGTTTTTGTGTCCTTTGGGTAGATCCCTAGGAGTGGAAGTGCCAGGTCATCTGGTAGCGGGAACCAAATAAGACATCAGTGTAAAAAAAAAATAATAATAACAGTACAAAACACAACAAAGCAAAAACAGACAATTATAAATCAGAGACATATCGCAGGGGAGGAGGAGGGAGAGGGATTAGAGGGAGGGAGGGAGGAGCACAGGGGACTGAGGTGATGGTGCACGGGGTGCATTGGGGAAGGAAACTCTATGGGGGCTACACCTGAGGGGGTGGGGGAAAGCAAATATTGTTTAGAAATGAACAATGACTTAAAAAATAAAAATAATATTTTTTTAAATTTATACAAGAACAGTCGGGAGGGCGAGATAATTCAACAGAAACAGAGCAGGAAGTAAAACAGGCAGATGGACCAAGGACACTGCTGAGGGGAGCAGCAGGAGAGACTGGAGAGGACTGCTTGCCCTGTGGGTTCCTCCCTGGCTGGCTGGGAATCGAACCCTCGTGCAGAGGCTGCAGACAGCTTCACAGCGCTGCGCTCAACCCGCTGCACCAACGGGGAGGCTCACGATATATTTTTTTTTAAAAAAAAGATTATAGGATCTGCTACTAATTATAAGATTAATAAGTGATGGCATACTACATTTTTGTGAAAGAATGAAATCACGAAATAAAACTATCAAAATAATCTTTTTGGCAAAGTAAACCATTGTCTAAAATAAAATATAAAGGTTCATTGTCTTGCAGAAATTCAAAATAAATGTCATACATCGAAGTCAGTAATGGAAATATTTGTAATTAGTATATTTAATATTGGGTTCTAAGAATTATCAACACTGAAAAAGACTCATTGTCCTCTCTAACTTAAAAGTATGATAGAAGACTAAGAACTATTACCTTGAATTTGGTGATATCTGATTATATAAAAAATTTAACCTACATTTTTGTTTGATGACATATATTTGATAATATTAATAATATAAGTTTATTGGTAAGATAAGCAATAAAAATTTTATTTTCAACACTAACAATGTCTTAAGTTTGTATCTAAATGTCAGAAAGATCCTATTGCCTAAATCTATTGCCAAATTCTTCTGCATTTATAGACAATCTTATATATAATATGTGGAGCTGTACTTCTGCAATCACTGTGAGAAACTTAATAAGCATTTTAAAAGGGAAATCTTTATACAGACTTTATAGATAACATTTATTCTCACTAAGATACCAAAAAAAGACAAGTATAGCATCTCTTTTCTCTTTTTTAAATCAAAGTATTCATCATTTCAAAAGTCATACAGTATAAAAGTGCATATAAGAAAAGATAAGTTTGTTCTCACCTACCACGCCTCACTCCCCAGTCCTATTCTTCAGCTATCACCATTTTCATCTCCATTAGCTATTTTTCCTCATACTTCCTGCCATATTTCTAAGCAAAAATGCTATTTTTGTATTTATTAAGTTTAGATATTATCCTTTGACTCCTTTTCATTTTAAATGAGAATTTAGCTGTTCACTGCCACCCTCCATCCATTCCTCCACCCACCCATCTCCCAGCACAGTGAAGTTACTATTTTGGTCACACAATTAAAGTTTACATAATTTTGACTATAAATTTGTTCTTTGTTGAATCAAATAATGTACAATGATGACATTTCCCTTTCCATCCATACTTCCTTATAAAGATACTTGCTTCATTTACTTAGATTCATATGAACTATCATGTATTTCCTAAATGTTTCCGCAGATCTGTTCACAATTAATAATATTTTTCAAGGGGACCTCCCTGGTGACACAAGGGGTTAAGTCTCAGCACTGTGAAGCTTCAGCAACCACTGCAGTTCAGTGTGACCCACATGGCAAAGCAGACCTCTCCTGTCTCGCCCACTGCACCCCTCAGCACTGGATTTCAATAGATATGCCTGTTTTGCTCCCCATTCTGTCTCTGGTGAATCCGCTCACCTCCCCCCACATCTGGCCTATACCCTAGCTCTTGTATGCATAAGTAAATAAATCATAATAATAATCATCATCATAATAATAATAATATTTGTCGAGCATTCAAGCACATTGGATAATCAATCAGCTTCATTTCTTTCTTGGGGTTTTCCTTCCACTATCCCTCCCTCTCCTATACAAACTATACCACTGCTGTCTAGGCTGCAGCATTGCCATCATCCTCCAACATCCAAACTGAACTGCTCTGAAAATATTCCTCAGGGCAATGTCTGAATTGATATCTTTATCTGCGTTTTCTGGCTGCATCCAGACATTCCTTCAAAAATACAAGTAATAAACCCAAATAAGGGATCAGGAAAAAGACTAATTATAATAAAGTAAAAATCAAAATTAACAGGCAACTATAAACCAAAGACACACTGCAGCGGGGAGGGGAGGGTGTGGGAGGAGGGAGAGAAGGGAGTAGGATCAAAACAAGGGTAGTGGGAATTTTATGAGACTATAACCAAGATGAAAATGCATACAATGTACAAAAATGAAAATTGATGTAAAAATATATAAAATAAAAAAAAGAATACAAGTACTAATTTCTGTATAGGCAGTAAGGAAGCAATGTGAGAATTTCTATCACTTGTGTTAGAGGATGGGGCAGATAATTAGGATATGTACTATTTATTGAACTTATTCATGCCATGGACTTTGACATATACTTGATATACATGACATTATTTCTCCTTACTATGGCTTCTCAAGGTTGGTACTCATTATTATTATCCCCATTTTGCAGATGAGGACACTGAGATTCAGAAACCTTTGGTAATTACCAATTGTCACCCAGATCAAGAAAACCAGAAACCAACTTCAAACCCAGTTTTTACCTTACTCCCTAACATATGTTCATAAACATTTCAGTGACTATCTCCAAGTGGATATGTCAGATTACTGGGGGAGAAATGGAAGGCTTGTGTTCCTTGAGGAAGCATTTTAGTCCCAGCTGTGCCACTCCATGGTCAGACATTCTGGGGCAAATCACATAGTAATCATGGTAAGAACCAACACTTACTGAGCAATTGCTCCTAGCTAGGCACTTTTGCAAGTTCTAATTTTAATCCCACAAGAATCTCGATGTAGGCCCACTCTGGTGGCACAAGGGGTTAAGACACAGCACTATGAAGCTATCCACAGCAACTGCAGCACAAGTTTGACCCCCAGACAGCCAGGTAGGTGACCCACATGGTGCAGCAGACCTCTTCTAACTTGCCCACTGCTCCCTTCAGCAGTGTATTTTAGCCAATCCGCCTGTTCTGTTCCACATTGTGTCTCTGATGAATCCTCTCAACCCTGACACCTCTGTCCTATACCCCAGTTCTTGCATGCATAGATAAATAAATCTTTAAAAAAAAAAGAATTCATGAGGTGGTGTTCTTATCATTATTGCTGTTATTATTGTTACTATTATTGTCATTTTTAGTCTCATAAGTAGGAAAGCATATCACAGGGTATTACTTCCTTTACCATTCACTTCAGTGAGTTGACTTGATTATTTCTAAACTGTTCCTTTATTTAAAAAATGTATTTGAATCACTCATGAAGTAAAACTTATAAGCACATATTGGATTTGCATGTCAGAGAAAAAATATTCAAATTCAAATTTTGAAAGTGGGAAAACCTGTAGAGGTCACCTCTAATTGTCTCATTTTTCAGATGAAGAAACTAAAACTCAGAAAAATACATATTGGAGTTTCCAGATTGTACAACTAGTAGAGGCTAATACCCAAAAGTGATGATTCCTAGCTCAGTGCTTTTCCTTAAACTGAGGAAAGAAGAGAGTTAGCACACACAGTAAATGGGAAAAGTAAAGAGGCAAGACATAGAGATAGAGTGAGCAACACAGAAGTCCCTGCCACCACCTGTTAACTCAATTCATCTAATTGCAAAACTCCAGAAATACCAGGAATACAAAAATGAGTACAAAAGCATTATTGTTTTAGAAGGAATTCCAATGAAAAAGATGAAAGTAGAGGAAGTGGAAGATGAAGATGAGGAGGAGGAGAAGGAGAAAAGAAAAATTTATATTATAGCAAATACAATACTTTGCAGGCCTCCCTGGTAGCGCAAGGGGTTGAGCGCAGCGCTGTGAAGCTGTCCATGAGCTTAATACCCAGCCGTGGAGCTACCCACATGGCACAGCACACCTCTCCTGTCTCTCCTGCTGCTCCCCTCAGCAGTGTATTTCAGTCAATCTGCCTGTTCTGTTCCCCATTCTGTCTCTGGTGAATCCTCTCACCCCCTACACCTCTGACCTGTACCCCAGTTCTTGTATGCATAAATAAATAAATATTAAAAAAAACAAATATAATACTTTGCAATTTTAGTCCAAAAAAGAGATATAGAAACAGATTGTGGGGATGTGGGAGCAAAAGAACTTCCATCAAAGAAAGCAGCATGACAGGCTAGTAACATCACGTTACTCTTACATCATAGATTGCCTTCATCCTTTCATACATAACATTTTTTGAAAGTTCAATCTCTTTATATAGCCAGAAATGGACTGAGATGTATTATTAAAATTTTATCTTGTCCCAAAAAAAGGAAGCAGAGCCTGCCCTGACCACTCTCTCTAAAAGAGAACTTCAGTCACTTGCCATGCTTCCTCTTACCTTGCTTTATATTTCCTTCCCATTGTAGTACTTACTGCTATCTGAAATGACACATGTATTTTTTTAATTTTTAATTTTCTTTTTTTAAAAAAGATTTATTTATTTAAGCATACAAGAACTGGGGTACAGGCCAGAGGTGTGGGGGGGTGAGAGGATTCACCAGAGACAGAGTGGGGAACAGAATAGGCAGAATGACTGAAATACACTGCTGAGGGGAGCAGCAAGTCAGGAGAGGTCTGCTGCACCATGTGGGTAGCTCCCTGGCCGGGGATCGAACTCGTGCTGCAGAGGCTGTGGATAGCTTCATAGGTTGGGTCTTAACCCCTTGCGCCATCAGAGAGGCCCTAAAGTGACACATATTTATTAATGCTTTTTTTTTTCTCTCCTCTCTCACTATGCTCTAAACCCCATGTTAGCAGGGTCTCCACTTGTTCTTATTTTTGCTTTTTCTGTGCTTTCTCCCCATCAATCCCTGTCACCAAGACAGTGTCAGCACATATCCACATCAGATATATATGATAAGAATCCCAGTTACTTGATTTTAATTTCTGTTTCTATTAATAGCCAAGTATAATTAGTAACATATCATCAAGGGCTAAAACTGGAAAATCATTTTAATAATTTTTTCCAAAAATCCCAAGTGAAGCATGAGATTTGATTATGTATCTCTAAATTTATCTTCATTATTTCTACTGATTGCTTTTTTGGTAAAATCAAAATTTGACAAACATCTAGCCCTGCTCAAACCTGAATCACAACAAACAGAATATGTATAATGTGATCCAGGTAATATTTGCTATGCATCTCTATGTCTATCCATATCTCAACTTCTGCTGGACCTAAGTGATATCAAAACATCTGGATGAGAAGCAAAATAGGGGCCTCCCTGGTGGTGCCAGGGGTTAAGTGTCAGCACTATGAAGCTATCTGCAACCACTGCAGCACAAGTTCGATCCCTGGCCAGGAGGTGACCCGCATGACGCAGAAGACCTCTCCTGACTCGCCCGCTACTCCTCTCAGCAATGTATGTCAGTCGATCTGCCTGTTCTGTTCCGCACTCTGTCTCTGATGAATCCTCTTACCCCCCACACCTCTGGCCTATAACCCAGTTTTTGTATGCACAAATAAATAAATATTTTAAAAAAAGAAAAATAGCCATTTACTCAAACTTTTTGGAACGTTGTAGTTCATATACATTGATTTGGGCATGCTAGCTATTATTAAATGTTATGTAGACAAAGGAAACTGGGCTTTTCCATTTCATTTTGTTTGTTTACTTCTACTTTTCATACAGATATATTTGTGCTATGACAAGAAATCCTCAAGAAAGACAAAATATAGACTCTATGCAAGCCCCAATTTAGTACTAGTATTAGAGCTTTTACTCTGCCAGTAACTTTGAGCAAAAGACTTAACCATACTTTAGTCTCTTTAGCAATCGGAGGTGAAAATATCTACCTTCTACTTAGCTGTGACAGGAATAGAGTGATAAAATAGCCCTGAAACACAATAAATATTTGAAAGTATTATAATTAATAAATGTAAGATATCATTATTGTGTGGCATCTCTTTTTTCACTTATACAAATAATAAACTTTTCTTCTCCACATTCTCAAGAACTTACAATAACCTATTTTAGAAATTCTGCTTTTATATGAAAGATTATGAAACACCTTAGTTCCAGAGCCTCCTTTCCCATTAACTACAGAGCAACTCTTATTATAAAGTAGCTTAATGCCTCAATGTGGCTGGGAGATTACTATTAGTGTGGTGGATTGCTCCATACAGGCCACAATTTCTTGATACCCAAACATTTCCGATCTAGTAGTAAATGGATTGCATTGTGTTATCAAAAAAAGCTTAGCAATCACTTTATTAAAAAATGGAATGTTTCCATGGTCCTTTTATGGAGACGTTTTCATCACATTTCCTTTCACCATGTGGTATTTTCATAATTATTCTCTTAGAGGCACCAGTATTTGTTCAGAATCCAGTGTAACCTCTAACTCTGTCGAATGGTAACTGAAACATGTGAACAGTAGAGAAATTCAAATCTATAAAGTGATAGCTTGATCTATAAAACAACGCCCATATTGATTTTTGTGTGTTTCCAATGACTTGACTGATGTTGTTTTTCATTAAATTAATAAGTTTTGCCATTGTGAAATCACAATATGTTGTTAATGTTTGCTCAAAATTGGAAATGAATTTTCTTGCTTGTTTGTTGATTCTGGAGCTTAGTCCTCTGGTTACCCTAGGTTAATTTTCAAGGTCAGTGAACTGAGGCAATCTTCTAACAGAGCTCGCAGTTTTAAAATCTTCTCTTTCTCATCAGTCCCTCCTTTTTCCCGTTGGCACCAAAATATTGATCAGCTTTACTTTTGGTGTCCTAGGAGGTGACCAGGATGCATGCCTATGAGTAAGCAACAGCCTGAAGAAATACAAGACTAATGCTATGAGATTGTACCTGCAATTAATTTGCTTTTTATGTGAAGAAAGCACTTTTATGATTACAAAAGTAGTATGAATTTATTGTGGTACAAAGTTCAAAACAGGCCAAAAGTCTATAGTAAACAAATTACTACAACCCCCTAGCCATAGCTAGCCATAAACATTACTAATTTTTCTATTTGGTTTTTAAATATTTTCTTACTAAGTATTAGTAACTAGTAGAGTACATACTACTTTGAATCAAAACACCCCACACTAATATTTCTGATTTGTCATCTAATGTTGATTTTACAGATCTTGGTAGAGCAGATGATTTACACTACTTAAGGTTCATGAGGGAGGTTCTTATTTTCGAATATATATGCGATCAATAAATGTACTGGCATTAAAACATGTTGAAAGAACAACAGATTAACGAGGAAGATGATTTCAATGCAGGACAGATGACAATTAGATATGAAGTTAGAAGATAAAAAAAAAGAAAACCAAGCAGGCTCTACCTGAAAATAAATAATAACAGCAGATAATGTATGTAGGGCCTGTTATCCCACAAAACTGGATTCTTGTTTTGCTTTACCACCTCACTGCTATTTGACCTAAAACAGGTTACTTCAATTCTCGGTGCCTTGGTTTTTTTCAGCTGTATAAAGCAGCCATAATAGCAGTACCTTTGTGAGATTTAAGAGAGAATACATATAAAATCCTTAGAACAGAGCCCCTCAGGCAGTAAGCACTCACAACATCGTAACTGCAGGCATTAGTAGGAGTACAATATTTATCAGACTCTGAGCTAAATGTTTTAGATACATTGCCTCATTTACTCTTACACTACCCTATAAAGTAGGATTAAATGAGAACACATCCAGAACACTTTATCACCCATAAACTTGAATTACAAATGAGAAACTTGAGGTTTAGAAAAAGATTCATTATCTAGCCCGAGGCCATACAATTGGTGAGTGATGGAACCTGGATGCTAACCCAGGGCTTCAGGGTATAAGAGACAATATTTTTTCAAAGAATGGTGTTGAGATGACGGTCAGTATAATCAGAATTTCTATAACGGAGCCTGAGAATCTGCAAGTGTAACAAGTTCCTTGGGTGGATTTTAGGCTCCAGATCATGATTCTTTGTTACACAACGATCTACAAGGGAAAGTTACTTTCTCTCACTTTTCCAGAAAGAACACTTCAAAACCTCAATGTCAGCTCAAAAACCCTTAAATTTTATTCAGAGCCATAGGTGCTCACAAAACAGTGAAGGATGATCTTGCAGCAGGTGAAAATATTCCTCCAAGAGACCAACAGGACAAAGTGTCACAGGAATGGGACCACAGCAAATGTATGCCTTTTTTCCTGCTTGAAGGTGTCTGTTTGCATGTGGCTGATTTTTATCCTCCACTTGATGGATTGATACATACATTTAATTATATCATGTGTTGTACCATCAATACTGCTTTCCAGTTATTTTACATTCAGTCTGGGTGCCAGATTGAATTAAATGGTTTTTTAAAAGCCTATAAAGTAGGAAAATATCTTTCCCTGGTTGGTATTTTTTACATATTGGTTACTAAGAGTCTGGAAGCTAAAGCAGGTAGTAAAGTTCATTTGCTAGTAAGGAAGCCAATTTGACTTTTATGGCCATTAATTTTTCATGGGGTATAGAGCAGAATTACTGGTTTTGATCCTAACTTAAGACACCTCTGCAGCCATCTGCACTGAGGGCCACGCCTCTGAGGAAGCAATTATCCTGGCTGTCCGTCCCTAAGCAGACAAATCATCATAGACAAGCAGATGATTCTGGTCATAAGATCCATCCACAGGCAATGATTCCTGTTTTCATACATCCAGAAAAATTATTGCTTTTGCTTTAAAACTAAATGTAATACAGACTTCAAGTAATGGCAGCTAAAGTAGAAAGGATTTGATCATTGAAGAAATCATCGTCCCAGCTGAAGCATCCCGCCAAAATATTAATCCATTATCTTTTTGGTGTGCCTATTATGGCTCATATATTATTCAACAAATACAGTTTACAATAGTAACAAGAGACAAAACAGGCAAAAAACTCCTTTCCCACAGACCCTCTATCCAGCCTGCCCCCTTGGAGTAACACCTAGAGCATTTTGCTGCTCATCAGAATGTTTGTCCAACTTTACACACTGAGAGCAAAACTTTTACAAATCTACTCTGTCTCTGAAATCTGGTTCACAGAATATGAAAGAAGGAAAGCACCTTGGAGACCATTTGCAATCATTCACAAATAAGATCCAGACAGGACACATGACTTATAGTTAGTTAGTCCTAGAACTAAACTAAATGCAAAGTCCCTGCTCTGAGTCTAACCTTCTTTGTACTCTACCACTTGTTTTTTAGATTTTAATGTGTGGAGAAAATATTTAATATTAGTATTTGGGGCATCTGCTACAGGTTGAAAAGATTTGGGAAGTGTGACTTTTTTTAAGATTTATTTTATTTATTTATTTATTTATGTATTTATTTATACAAGCACTGGGTACAGTCAGAAGCGCAGGAGGGTGAGAGAATTCACCAGAGCCAGAGCAGGGAGCAGAGCAGGCAGAAGGACCGAAGTACACTGCTGAGGGGAGCAGCAGGTGGCAGGAGAGGTCTGCGCGCCATGTGGGACCCTCCTCCGGTGGCCGGGGAGCAGCCGGGGATCAAACCGGCGCTGCAGAGGCTGCGAGCAGCTTTGCAACCCAGCGTTCAACCACTGTGCCACTGGGGAGGCCCCGGAAGTGTGACTTTTGACACATCTCATGTCCCTTCCCTCACCAGCTACTGGTCGTACTTAACGGGGTAAGTTCATTCTAACCTACTTTTCACAATTAGTTGCCTCCACATCTTATTGAATGATGGACCCACAGAAAATTTTCTGGATTTCTTCCAGTAGTTGTAGAGTGACTCTGATAAGGACTGAGCTAAAAAAAAATCAAGATTGTTTTCCTCTAGGTAGTCATAAACATTTCATAAATAACCAGTGGTTTATTTCAAAGTGCTTTAATATCAGCAACTTACTTTTGACATGATTAGCATAATTACTACCATCTTCACTTTAAATGCGACAAAACTGTGACACAAAGAAAGGAAGATCACACAGCTAACTGAGGGTAGAGAAAACAGAAACTAAATTCAAACCACTCTCAGCTTGCTATGAATTACTAGAGTCATTTTTTTTTTGAAACGGGGAAAGAAAGAGATAATAAAAATTACAAACATTTCTTGATCGTTATGTGCCAGGATATCTCCTAGCTCATTTATCTTCACAACACTCCTGTAAGCTAGGTATTATTATTATCACTATTATACATATGAGAAAATGCAGACTTACCTGAATCCAATCTCCTGACCAGAGTAACAAGTTTAATAATGGCAAAGCCAAGTCTTAAATGCAGGTTCTGTGATCATTCAGTCCCCACTTATCTCTATGCTGCGACAGCAGTGAAGCCTTTTGCTTCAGTATGAACAATGGGGGTTGGCAAGAGTAGAACCCCATCACAACTCCTAAATAGTCTCCTCGTTTCTATTGCTCTTCCTAAAATATAACCATAACAATGATTGAAAAAATACTAGAAGTACTGGGCCTCTCCTGGTGGCACAGGGGGTTGAGCGCCACGCTGTGAAGCTGTACGCAGCCTCTGCAGCGCCCGTTCGATATCAGCCGGCCGCCGAGGGTCCCATATGGCACGGCAGAACTCTCCTGTCGCACCCACTGCTCCCCTCAGCAGTGTATTTTGTCAGTCTGCCTGTTCTGTTCCCCGCTCTGTCTTTGGTGAACCCTCTCACCCTCCCACGCATCTGTCCTGTACCCCGGTTCTTGCATAAATAAATGAATAAATATTAAAAAAATACTAGAAGTACTAATTATATCTCCTTTTACCTTTCCATAAATATCATGCCCACACCTTCCCTGAAGCTGTATCTTCTATCTTGAATCTCCCACTTCCTCTTTAGAGTTAGACAGAATGTTGACCCCTGTATGCCACACCCATGAATATATTACCTTAGGTGACCTAAGGGACTTTGCATATGTAACTACAGTTACTTATTAATGACCTTAAAATAGGGAGATGTAGCTTATTTGGATAAACCTAATGTAATCCCATGAGCCCTTAAAAGCAGAGTTTTTCTCTTAGCTAAGGGCAGAAGAGGAAGTCAAAGAGATGTGACAGAAAGGGAAGCCAGAGAGAATCAAAGAATAAGAATTTTTTAATGACAGCTGTGGACTTGGTGATGAAGGGGGGCATGACATGACCTGACAACTCTTGACATGACAAAGAGACACAACTCAGTGTAATTTTTAGTGTGAGTTAGGGAAACAAAGAGCATGGGATATAAAAATTGGATGGATTTTCAAGAGTTGGCTTTGCAATTATTAGGAGAGAAATTCTGCCAATAACTTGTGAACTTGGAAGAGGACCCTGAATCTCAATGAGAACAGCAGCTCTAGCAGACACCTTGATTTCAGCCTCGTGAGACTAACCAAAGAATCCAGCCATGCCCTACTGAACTTCTGACCTACAGAAAACATAAGGTGTTGTTTCAAAGTGCCAAATTTGTAGTAATATTTTATGGCAGCAGTAGAAAGCTTATACAGTCCCTTCTGTCTTATAACATTCTACTTTTTTTATCAAGGTCTACCTAACATAAGAAATATAAGTAGCTCAACATTAAGATAAAACTTAAAATATTAAATCTGTGCAATCTTCCTGACTCTCTTCTTTCACTTTTTCTGCTTTTGGACAGAATAAAAATTTTATGATTCTCAGTCAAAAACTAGAGCTATTCCTTGAAAGAAAAATGAAGGGGAACAGACCACTGTGAAAAAGAACATATTTATCATATGCAAATGAGGCATCATTCCAGACAAAGAGTCTTAAAACAAAGCGGATTCAATATGGTCCATGCCTTATACTTCATCTGTGCAGATTTCATGTTAAAACGAATCGTGTGTCTGTTCATGTTGTTTACTTGTGGATGCAATCTGTTGGAAAAACAAAAGCATTTCTGCAACCCAAATTCACGCCTAGATCCCACCAATTCCTCCTGAAATGTGTCCAGCCGGCAGCCCCAGGCTGTGTGGGTGCTCCTGCCCCGCCGACTGAAGCTCCCTGCCGAGCTGTCATCACAGCAGGCAGCCCCACACTGAGGAGAAGGGCACAATCTGTGTTGGCACCACCAGTGGGGGGCACCAAACAGGCCTCCAAACTCACTCTTGAAGGAAGGAAGAATCTTCTGCAAGTTGAGCTTTTCTTTCTTTCCTTCCTCTAGCCTCAGCTTTCTGTAAATGACACTGCTCCCTTACACCACAGCTCCTCTCTCATTCAAAGCCTCGGTTACTGTGCTTTTGGAGTTGGGTCAAAGAATCATCTCACAATGTGAATAATAAAGCAAAAGAAAATAGTCTACAGATGGAAGACTCTTCCCCAGAAAACGCTTTTTCAATATGTTAAAAACAGATAATTAACATATCATTAACACTGGATCAAAATCCATCCAATTTCTATATCCCATGTTCTTTGTTTCCTTAACTCATATTAAAAAGTACACTGAGGGCCTCCCGGGTGGCGCAAGGGGTTAAGACACAACCTATGAAGCTATCCGCAGCCACTGCAGCACGAGTTCAATCCCCAGCTGGCCAGAGAGCTACCCACATGGCGCAGCAGACCTCCCTGGACTCGCCCGCTCAGCAGTGTATTTCAGTGTATTTCTGCCTGTTCTGTTCCCCACTCTCTCTGGTGAATCCTCTCACCCCCCACACCTCTGGCCTTTACCCTATTCTAGTATGCATAAATAAATCTTTAAAAAAAAAAAGTACACTGAGTTGTGTATATCTATTTGTCATGTCAAATCACTAGCTGGGCACTTTAAAGAGGGAAAGTGTCTGTCAAAGAATTTGAGGTTGGTTCCTAGATGAATGAGCTATTTTGAGGATATATCAAACATTAGCTAGTTCAACAAGATCATTTCTTCCCTTACTAGAGACTCAACCAGAAAATATGCTAATTTAAGAGCTCTTAGAGAAGTCTCATTCAAAACTATGGACTACCTGTACTAATTCATGGCAGACTTATAAATGAATAAGTGGTGATTTCAACCAAAGACATAGTTGTGTAGTCTGTCTTGTCTTTATTGGTTTGCCAGACCCATGCGTGCTGTCACTTATCAAGGAGGAGACTTGTGACTTTTATCTAAAAGGACAAGATGTAGCAGGAATACCAGTTGCATTCTCAGGCAACTTAAAGACTACCTGAGTTTCACTGAAGCCCCTCCACCCTGTCTACTTCCCGGTCATCTTGCATGGATCACCTTTTCTATCCCTGCAGTTCTGCATGTGAGATGACAGGTAACTATTATAGTCTTTGGTGATAATGACCCAAACCAGATTCTGCATAAAAAGGAGCTGCCACCCAAAGTGACCTCACCTTCTCCTACCCAATAACTCACTTCTCCAGCTCCTAAAGAGAGAGGAGAGGGTTGTTAGATCTGCTTTAGTTGAATTTCAGGTAACAGGAGAATTCTATGCACTTTCTTTCAGAAAAATCACTGTATGGGAATTTGTGATGAGGTTCCTTATTATCAGAGATACTGACTGGAATTACCAGAGCCGTGATAGCCCACATTTTCTAGGCAGAATGGTGCATTTCCCTGTCCCTTGCCTCTGCTGAAACACTTTTGCATTATCTCTCTAAATCAATGACAGCACACCGTTTCTCAGAGGATCCTTATTTGGACAAACAGTAAGGGAATAAGCCAACAAGTCACCCTGAGATTTCCAAATGGCAAATGTCAGCCCTGTGTCAGTAAGGAAGTGAAGGACAAAATGCTGAGGCTCTGAAGCTGACCTTACACACTGACTGCTGCAGTCAAGTGCTGCCTTTTATAGGAGCTTAGGTCCCAGGGGAAGAGCCAGGCCTTAAGAGGATACTGACTGAGAATTATTGGGGTCACCACATTACTACTATAAAGACTCACTAACATAGAAATCACTTTTCTAAGTCTTAGCATATCAGAAATTCTGATGTTTTCGCTCATAGCCTGAGAATTGAGACAGGTACATGTGCTCTACAAAAATATATAAGCCCTGGAGGAGAGAAAATTTGATTCCAGGCCCATGGAAAGGAAGGAATAAAAAGTAAGGGCTAAGGGATGCTAATGAGGCTTCAAAACAGGATCAAGAAAGGCTATCTCATTTTTAATTCAGCCATTCAGTTATTTATTCACTCATGGAACAAATATTTATTGCATGGCTACTATACCAGGTCTCTTAGAGATCCATGGTACAAATTAGAATAAAAAAGCACTGAGAAATAATGAATTAAAAAAAAATCTGTTTAACCAAGTTTTCCCAAACACATTTAATTCTTAGAATCCTATTTTTTTTTTCTGTTAAGACCATGTCAGAGATTTGTATTCCCTAGGACACAATTTTGTAAATGCCAGTATACAGCAAATTGTACAAGATTCTCATTGAAGGGCAAATGTACATTCATCTTTACCAAATGTTTCAGCCATTTTCATGTGATTCTGAGATTTCAAAATCTACTCTAAGAACCAAAGGGTAATTTGGTTGAGAGCCTGGCTTCAAAGTATAGCTACCAGTAGAGGCTAAACAAATATTTTCTCCCAATATTTGGGATTTATGATGGGCCTGTTTTAAGGCACAATGTGTAACAGTCAGAAACAGTCAGTTACACAATGTGTAACCCCTGCCTTAACTCTAGAAGATGTAGGCTGAGGCTAGACACAGAATCCGACAATATATAGCCCAAGGAAGTCCTGGCTTAGCACCTGCCAGTATTGCCAGTTAAATTCATTGATAGGAGCCTCCCTGGTGGCGCAGATGTTGAGCACTGGGTTGGGAAGCTGCCTGCAGCCTCTGCGGCACCGGTTCGATCCCCGGCTGCTCCCCGGCCAAAGGAGGAGGAGACCTCTCCTGCCACCCACTGCTCCCTTCAACAGTGTACTTCGATCCTTCTGCCTGCTCTGCTCCCCACTCTGGCTCTGGTGAATTCTCTCAACTTCCCGCGCTTCTGACTGTATCCAGTGCTTGTATACATAAATAAATAAATAAATAAATAAATAAATAAATAAATAAATAAATAAATAAATCTTAAATAAATAAATAATTAAATTCATACAATCATCACACTTACTACCTGCTATCTTCAAACATAAAACACATAATCCCTGTAAGTCTCATAACTACTGTCCTTGCATCATTCCCATTTCACAGATAAGGAAACTCAAGCACACAGAGGTTACTCGGTTCACCCAAAGTCATGCAGCTAATATATGACAGGGCTGAGGTGGAAACGCAGGTCCATCTGCCTCTGAAGTACATGCTTTGTGTCACATGATAACTTTCTCCAAGGGGAAGCCCTACAGAGCCCCAGCAGATTTTGCAGAGCTCCAGCTTTAGTCATTTATGGAAGATACAGGCTTGAGTTGACAATTCAGTCTTTAAATAGGAAAGTTAGTTTTCTGTATCCTATGAGGAAATTAATCTAAATGACAATGAAATAAAATTAACCATCAGAAAATGCAGATCTGAATTTTAAGTCCCTCTCCAGCATCTTCTGTGCCCTAAAAGAATGGTGTTGGAATTGATACAAATTCATGAACATATCTCTCAAAGAATCTACTCTATAAAATCAATAATGCATACTCAATAAAATAATAATAACTGCATAAAACAAATTAGATCTATTTTCTATGGGACTTTTAACAATGTTGTGGCATAATTAGTCATCGCATTCAATTGTATGAACCAACTGATTTACAGACCAAATGCTATGCAATGAGAATATATTTGTGCTGTCTAAACTGCACACCTCTGGAAAACTAGCCCGCAGAAGATGAGACTAAGGGATAGAGTTTGACACTAGCTGGGTTCACTGATTTCACAAGAAGGCCTATTGCCCGCAGATCCTTATTGTCTGTGTTCAATTATAATGTGTCTTGTTCTCTTCCAAAGAATAAACTGACATTCTCTGCCCTCAATGTTAGTAATGCTTGGCAGCCCAGAATTTTGAAACACTGCCTCTTAATTAAGAACAATATCTTTATGCATAGAGGCTTATAGCTTTTAATATTTAATAAGACCATTTGCTTCCTTTCACTTCTTGGTTCTGTTACTTCTTTTTTAAAAATTGAGTTACTCTTCTTTTTTAAAAAAAAAGATTTATTTATACAAGAACTGGGGTACAGGTCAGAGGCACGGGAGGGTGAGAAAATTCACAAGAGACAGAGTAGGGAGCAGAACAGGCAGATGAACCGAAAGCACTGCTGAGGGGAGCAGCGGGCGAGGCAGGAGAGGTCTGCCACACCATGTGGGTATCTTCCTGGCTGGCCGAGAATGGAACCCACACTGCAGAGGCTGCAGACAACTTCACAGAGCTGTGCTCAACCACCTGTGCCACCAGGGAGGACCCTTGTTTCTGTGACTTCTAAGGCAGCAATACCAATGTTCTACTCCAGGTTCTCCCGTGCAGCCATGGAAGTCTTCATGCACAACTTGGTACTTTCACCTTCTTAAAACATCTCTCCCCCTGCCATCCAAATCTTCCATCTCCTTTCATGCATACAGAGCTCATCCTTCCTCACACAAATGAAACTCATTGACCTTCTTTCTCATTTGATGATTATTCTTATACCTCCTGGTGCCAATTACTATCATTGTCTTTTATTACCATGTAATTCTTATAAATTTGTTTAACATTCCATTAGGAACAACAGGCAAAACTATTCTGTGAGGTATATATATATATATATATATATATATATAAAAAAAAAAACGGGCCTCCCTGGTAGCGCAGCAGTTGAGCAGTTGAACGTTGGGTTGCGAAGCTGCCCGCGGCCTCTGCGGTGCCGGTTCAATCCCCGGCTGCTCCCCGGCCACCGGAGGAGGGTCCCACATGGCGCGCAGACCTCTCCTGCCGCCCGCTGCTCCCCTCAGCAGTGTACTTCGGTCCTTCTGCCTGCTCTGCTCCCCGCTCTGGCTCTGGTGAATTCTCTCACCCTCCCGCGCTTCTGACTGTACCCAGTGCTTGTATAAATAAATAAATCTTTAAAAAAAAAAAAAAGCATATCTTTTAACTGTGTGCTTATTTTAAAAAGTATTTATTTTTCACTCACAAGAAAATCCAATGAGGATTGTTAGGTTCTCATCACCATTCAAGACTCAGAGATCCAAGCTTCCTCCATCTTGGAATGTTGCCATCTCTGCAAGTGACCCTCAAAGAGGTCGGAATAGGTGAAGAGAAAGCACAGAGATAGCTTTCTCGGTTCTCCAATGCCCCAGCACTGAAGTGACACATATCACACCCAGTAAACCATAACTGGCTAGTCACACAGGCTATCTACCAATACAGAGTCTGGGGAGTATAGAATTCCCATATTTCAAAAGAAGAGAACCAGCAGCCTCCCTGGTGGCCCAAGGGGTTAAGTCTCAGCACTTTGAAGCTATGTGCAGCCACTGCAGCACGACTTCAATCCCTGGCCAGTGGACTAACCCACATGGTGCAGCAGACCTCTCCTGTCTTGCCCACTGCTCTGCTCAGCAGTGTATGTCACTCAATCTGCCTCTTCTGCTCCCCATTCTGTTTCTGGTGAATCCCCCCACCTCTGGCATACACCCCTGCTCTTGTATGCATAAATAAATAAATCTTAAAAAAAAAAGAAGAGAACTGGATATGGGTGAACGCTAGTATTCTCTACTATAGTGAGCTTACATCATGTCTTCCCTTTGGTTGCTTGGCAGTGTGTTGGCTTGTCCTTACATGCAAGGCATTCATCTTTGAGATTCTGCTAGAGTTCTTGGAACTGTGTGTGTGTCATATGTGTGTGTGTGTATATATACGTGTGTGTATATATGTGTATATATATAAATTGCCTTAGAAAGTATTTATTGATGGATTTAATCTGAAGAATGACAGGGAAAACATTATATCTGATCAAGTTATGTCTCTTCCATAACTCTTGCCCCACATTCTAGCTGCAGAGAAAGTACAGTTTACAAGACAATGAATGTGGCAGGGATATCAGAATTTCTTGTGGTTGTCTCAATCCACCACATGGGAATGCCAAAACTTTGAAACTTCCCCCTTCGTTGTTTTGCACTCTAGGACAGAATGAAATCAACAGTGATGGACAAGACCCTACTGAGGAGAAAATTAAGTTACAAAACCTGATAAGAAATATGTTTTGATGCAATACCAGGCAACAGCACACTGCCCCTCAGCTGCCTTACAGACAGACTCAGGTGTGAGGCAATGTTATCCCCATTAACAGATGGAGAAAGTGATAACTGAAGAGGTTAAGTTTCTTGATCATAGTCAAACAGTCACCCAGAAAAGCCAGGGAGAGTACCTGCAAGGTTGCAGGCTTGAAGCTGTTCCTATTAAATTAGATGATGTTCATTCGTCACTGACAGCTTTGGGGGAAAATGGATCAATAAGCACTTCCCTTTGGGTCACTTTCCTACTGTGTCGGATTTATATCTGCAAATGTTTAAAGAGTTCCCATTTACCTGGGGTTTTATGACTTTGTTATAATTGCCAAAGCTGAGCGAAAGCTGCCTTCAGTCTGGCTTCTCCTCCAGCAGGGAGCAGTCCAAAAACCATGTCATCACAATCATAGAACAAAAATGCTTTGAACGAAAACAAATGCTGCTTTTTTTCCTTAAAAAGAAATTATAGAATTGCCTGGAAAAGTCAGACAGTGACTTGCAAAAAAAACTCTTTCTTTTAGGTTGTCTAGCTGCTGTCAGGAGAGGACAGATCACTGCAATGGATTTTCTGAGTGCCTCATCCAGGTCAGCATGAAAGATTGGAAGATTATTCCAGAGTCTCATGACACCATGGTCAAGCAGCTTTTCAGTCTGGATTTCAAATTTGGGGTCCACAGTCCCATCTTTTATAAGTAAAAAAGATTAATATGCATATCTTTACATATCTAATTATTAATAAGCAACATCAGGAGGATAGTTGAACAACACAGCATATTTATCCACTGCTACTTGGTATTGTGGCATTGGGGTTTTTTTAGATGACAATTTCTGATCAACTTATCTATTTCAACTTTATATGTTAATTTATAAGCCAGCATATACATTGTTCACATTGTTTCACATTAATAAACAATGAAAAGCAATAAGCTTTTGCTTCCTTTTTTATCTTTCTTACTGCAACATCCTTCAGCCTTTACCTGGCTTTTCAAGTAATGTGCACAAATGTGAAAAGGTAAAAGATGGAGGGGTACAGCGTAGAAAGGAGACGAAAGCACAAGAAAAGGAACGCTGCTTTGCAATTTATCAAGAGAGGATTATTGACAATTCAATTTCTTAGCAAAAAAAAAAGAAATCAGTGAATGTGCTTGTTCTGTATTATAACTTTCTTTGTATAGTCTACTCCTTTTTTTCTCCTTGGAATCCCCTAGCTCAGATGTGTTTTCAGCTTAAAAGTGTTCATTGCTAAAAACAAGATAGCATTTGTAATACTGAGAAAGGTTGCAGGAAATGGTACTAAATCAACAACACTAGGAAACCATCTTGCATTTGAACAAATGAATTACAGGATATGCAGCACTTTAAGGAACTATCTACATATGAAGGGGCAGGTTCAATTAATAACCTTATTGTTTCTTCATTAAATTATAATGTGTGTTTTTTGAGTGTAGAGAGTTTTTACAATTTCTTTTATATATATATATTTCTAACATCATTTTTCATTTTTGCACAATATGTGCATTTTCATCTTGGTTATATTCCCCATAGAGTTGCCCTTAAAGTATACAAAAGTAAACCTCTGAAAATCCTTGGCAAATTAATAGAAAGTTCAGAAAAATTAGATCATACTAATGAGCATACTATTCTGCTCAGAAACTAGGATCTTCAGAGCAAAGGAAAGGGCAATGTAAATAGAAGACATAGCAATTTAACAGCTCCTCTGTGCAGGCCCTTCCCTCCCTGCTTTACATAAAAACACACATCACATCTGCTTTTGCCAAACAATCCTATGAAAATTGTATTCCCCCATTTTGAAAGAAAATGTTATAAGGAGATGGGAAAACCTGGGGACTAAGACAAGGAATTTAAGAACTTACCCCAGCTTCCTCCTAGTGAAAAGCTGTCAGGTTTAGGCATCAGCTTGTATGACTCCAAGATCCATGTATTTAATAGAGCTACTTGGAGCTAGAATATAAATGTATATTTTACGAGGTGTTTTTATTAACAACATTCTTTCCTCTTTTTAATAATTTTTGTGACCTAAGACAGGCACATATTTAAACACATTGGAAAAAAGTGAGGCATCATAATACTATGTTGTTGCTGAAGCAGACATTATTGTGCTACTTTTAATTAGGAATACACTCCTTCAACATATCAACAAATGTTTCACATACAGTACTCAGCTGAGTACCAGGGATAATTCAAAAGAAGTTAAAGGAAAAATGTTCTTAAGGTGGAAAAAAAATCAGTCTGGGATTTTTCTGCAATTCCATATTGATCTGAAGTCTTTAGGGATATTTTCAAATGTCAACTTGAATAGCTTTTACACACCTACTATGCACAAAGTGCTATGTTCTAATCTAGAGGATGGCAAGCCTCAGGCTTACAAAGTAACTCAAATACAGCTATTAAAACTTAGCATCCAAGCACTACTATTTTTATTTACCTTTATCTGCATGTTTGACAAATATTACAATGATGGAAAGAAACTGCTTCGGGACATCAAACATATGTGAAACTTTCAATTTTCAATACTGTTTTGTTTACCAAACCATACTCCCAGGCAGTTCTGTTTGTTCCTAACAGATCTTCGGAGATGTCAAGGATCATCTCCCCATGCCTCTCCCCAGTGTATATTTTACATTATCTCAAAGAATTGCCAGAAACTGCTTCCATATCAATGTCCCTAATAGGGTAAAAGAAAAATAAATGTTATTCCTCTACCCCCTCCCCAAGTCCCACTCTACTGTTCTTATAAACAGAAGCCCAAGCACAAATGTGAGTAGAGCTCTCTTCTGGGAGGGTTCAGTATTCTGCTGCCATATGTTCTTTTTGAAAAGAAACAATCACAGCAACTCTTTAGTCTTTGTGTTAGCATCTACTTCAAATTCAGAGTCAGATCTCAAGCAACACATGTTAAAACTGCTATGTAAGGACCACTCCAGACCCCACTATGCTCTTCCCTATCAGGAGGTGACATCCACAGAAACCAATTTCACTCCTGGGCAGCACTGAATCGTGACCCTTGACCTCTGTACTGCAATCACATTGACCTTCACACATGCCGGGTTCTCTTCCACCCCAGATTTTCCTGCATGTCATTCCTTCTGCTTGCCACCTTCTTCTCATCCTGACCAATTAACTCCTACATTGTCTTCACCTCTTGATTCATAGATGATCTTTCCTCTGAACCCTCACTCTGGGTGAGGTAGATTTCCATGCCCACAGGGCACCCTATTCTTCCCCTTTAACTACCTGGTTACACAGCACTGCTGCTTATTGCTAAACTGCTATTATATACAAAGGTCTGTGAGCTCAAAGAGGGCCAGCACTATTGCATTCTCAGCACCTTCAATCACACACACAGTCAGTGCTCAGTAAATATTTGTGAATTGAATAAAATGCATCAATCTTTGTTTATAATTTATTAATTTATCCATGTTTGCTCAGATATTAAATGATGAAGCATATCAGATTTAATCCTAAAGGATCAAAAAACAAGCAAGCAAGCCTGGGATCATGATAGAAAAATATCTGCCTCCTTTTCTGCCTGTCCTTCTATAGCTTAGGTATTGGACCTCTCTGCAGTTATTCATGATTTTTTTTGATAAAGAGCTTCACAGACCATTTGAGTAGAAATAATTGGCAAGAGACTCATTCTCTTTCTCCCTCTCTAAAATTATGAACTCAAGACTCTAGAGATCTACCTCCTCCTGACCACTGGACAAGTATATAAAAGCAGGAATAAGTTGGATCAAGCCGCAACCTCATCAGGAATTGACAATGGGCAAATACTTTCGTTGAGGAAAAAAATTACTCTTACTGATCAACATCAGCATGAGCAATATGCTTTTGAGTTGCAGATAGTATCTGAAGAATTTCAAAAGATACTTCATACAAAATAATCTCATAATTAATTATCAAAAACAATACGAAATAGTCCTTGAGATTCCCTGTAATGCTTTTTGATCTCTATTTTTTTTTTTTAACCTCAGAGTTGACAACTGAAAATATGGCTCTGGATAGACAAATTGATTTACTGACTGGCATATTGATGCATTATCCAAATGCTTTAAGGTTCAAGGGAACACCCAATCAATGACCTGAGAACGCAACAACTTATAAGAAAATCTCAAGTAGGCAGAAAATGAAAAATGAGGGGTGTGGGGAAAGAGTTATAGTAGATGAGCCATCTCATATGTAATGGCAGAAGAAGGGGGGAAAAGAGCTTTTATTAATAAGAGGAAAGAAGGAGTGTCTAAAAGTGATGCCTTAAAAAAAAAAGGTGATGGAATATAAGCAGCTCCTTAAAAGACGCCCAATATTTAAGCAAGCAGAATTTGGACAATAGCATATGGTATTACAGATGAGAAGGCAATAAAAGCAAAGATTTGGTGGCAGGAAAATATATGGCTAAGACAGAAGGTTGTAAATAGTCTAGCTTGACAAGAGGACCAGGTGTGTGTGCATGTATGCATTAGTGGCTGGTGGAGAGTGGGGAAGCTAAGAGGAGAATATTTAGAAGGAAACAGACTGACTGCAGAGTCACAAGTAACCCTTGGGCCACAAGGAAGAGACATTTATAATATATTCAATTTGCTCTGGCTTGGAGGGCCTACATGTTTAGATTCATGTTCCATATGTGAGTTTATTGATATCATTAAAATGCTCAGCACCTCCATTCTCCCAACTGTTGAATGGGGAAGATGGTAACACCGACAATAAACACACTTCCTGGCAGCAATTCCAAATATGTATTAGGTCTTATCTAAAGTTTATTAGAACACCTTGGGGTAAACAGTAATATGGAGTTCATGAGTTGTGTTATCGCTATATTCTTAGCACAATAAAAAAGCCAGTTTTTTCCATAATCTATACATTCCTCTTCCTCTCTGTGATAATCAGCTAAAAATTATACGTGCTCATAAAAGATTTGTCTTGAACTAAGAACTATAAAGTAATTTTATAAACAATATGAGAATGAGTCCCTTTAAACAGCTGTTCAAGTATCCACCATTCAGCTGTGAAATGTAGCAACTCTCCAGGATTCCATGGCAGGAAATAAAATATTACCTTTTGGAACAGCATACAGTGCCACGTGCCCCATGATCTATCACTCAATAAATATTAATTGATGATGATGAAGCAAAATCACATGGACTAGAGGGAGTTCTGCAGAATTGTTCTCTTATTTATCCCACCTCCCACCTAGACACACATCTGCCCAGAAATGCAGGCTTTTTGCTTCACTCAAAATCAGTCCCTATGGGAAACATTTTCATCCCAGTTAGATTAGAAACTAGTGAAAAATGTCATTATAACTGGCAAGAATTTTGTAAACTATAAACCATGTTTTTTACTTTCTTATTCTTGCTTTCATTATTTGTGTGTGTGTGTGCGCTTGCGTGATCACACACATGTGGGCACGTAAGTATATACACTCTCCTCCTGCAATTCTGCGTTCAGTCTAATGTTTTTTGGATAGGGAGGAGAGACACTAAGGTTGCAGCTGCCTTGTGTGGGACAGAGGACATATGGACCTCATGAATTAAACTGACCATGAAACATTTGGGAAAAGATAGTAAATTTCCTTTAGCGTATATATTCTGTGTTATCTCAATGGAATCACTTGTAGCAAGGAAGGTGAGGGGTAGGAGATAGAGATGAACATTTGCTTGGTGAAAGAGAACACTGTGGAATAGGAAACCTTGATATGCTTCCTTGTGGAGTGTCCATTTGGATCAGAGCCAACAGTATAAAACATCAAAGAGACAGACAACTATTTGTTTGACACACTAACCTTTCAACTTTCGAGAGTCCACAGTCATGAAGCACAAAGCATATGGTGAAGGTATGTTTCTATCTATTAACATGAAGGCATATATTGTTCCTTTTTAATCATTATAATCATTTACCATTTACCAAATCATTGGGAAAAACCTAAATTTTGTCTATGGAGGTTTAAAAAAAAGTCTAAAACTGAATCCCAAATGTGTTATTTACTGCATCATTTTAGAGATGTTACAGAACCACTCTGAGTCATTCTTAGAAATGAGAATAATAACAATTAACTTATAATGTTGGGAGATTTTAAAGGCTTAATAAATGATTAGAGAGGAAGAGAAACTACAAGCGAGAAGCAATATGTAAATATTCAGGCTGGAAATATGAGAAACCAAAGGAATTCAGAACAGGCAAGAAGTGAAAGGTTATAGGTTGAAGGGTGTGCCCTCAAATTATGTTGTAGTTCTAAACCCCAGTAGCTCAGAAAGTGACTATTTGGAAATAATATCTTTATAGATGTACTTAGTTAAGATGAAGTCATTAGGTGAACCCAAGTCTAATATAGATGATGTCTTTACTAAAAAGGGAACTCTGGACAAAGAGATACATAGAGAGGGAAAACAAAGTGAAAAGTCCGGTGGTGGGGTTGGGGGTGGGTGGAGTAGTTATGAGCAATTTGAAAAGAGAGGCTTGAAACATATTATCACTCCTAGGCCCTCTAAGGGGCTAATCCTATCAACAACTTGATTTCAGACTTCTAACCTCCAGAAATATGAGCCAACACATTTCTGTTGTTTAAGCCACCCAGTAAGTAGTAACCCTAGGAAACAAGTACAAGGTAACAGGCAAGTCTAACAAATCATGTACAAACATATGTAGTTTGCTGTGCAAGCGTTAGTGGTGAGCTCAAGGCAAAGTCAAGGGGTTCAAATGAGTCTTCACTACCTTTTTTATCAGCTCCTTCACCATACCTCCAAATGTCCTGTTTTCCCAAATCCTAATGAAATGACTATAGCTGCCTGAAATGTGCAATCCCTTACTTAAACCCCTAGAACCAGATAGTTCATTTTGCATCAATTATGTAAAACTCCCAGCAGAGTATGATAGTAGACCTACAACACATTTACATTTCTGCAATTATATACATATATGTGAACACTATTGTTCACATAGTGAACAATATGTAACTTTTTTAACAATTTGTCTATATTCCTGTATAATCTGCTTCCTTCCCTGGAACACCCTTCTGGTAGCCTCATTAACCTGTAAAATTCCTATGTAGAACAGTAGGATCAAAACAAGGGTGGTGGTACTTTTACGGGGACTATAACAAAGATGAAAATGCACATATTGTACAAAAATGAAAAATGATGTAAAACGTATATAAAATAAATATATAAAATAAAAAGAGCATTAATCCCAAGAAATTTTCCTCTTTACATAAGCAATTGGGCAGTTTCCTCCTCTTCTTCTCTAACCCCTTCTACATAGATATTTCAATATTAGCACTTCTCAAATTGACCATGCATACCCTTCCAAAAGGAATACCTTTTTTCAAATCTGAGGGATAATGAAGGTAAATACTATACACCTACATTTAAATCTAACCCTAAAGGTTACTTGCCAGTAAAATGACAGAAGTTTCACAGTATTTATAAAAGAAAATTAGTGTCTCTGAGTGTGTACTTGGAATTCTAATTCCGTTTTATACTAAGAAGTCTGACTGCCATGCCAATGCCGGTCAGCAGGGCAAAACACCTTCTCTAGACACATAGCAAATAGATGAATGCTGCATCTAACCATCTGGAGAAAAAAGTGCTCTATTACTAGCACATTATCAGTACTACCAATGGGATGTAGTTTGCATTTGTTACAATTAGTAAGAAATTGCTGTTAATTTAACTTCATCATCATTAATTTACTTCAGGTTACTTGGTTAATGCTGTACTCTGAAGAAATATGTATTTGCATCAAAATTAGTTTAGACTTAGTTTGACATTACTAGGCTAGACATTGTGATTCAAATGGGAACCAGGAACATCATGAGTTTTCAAGTAAATTCATCATAATCACACTCTGAACTTTTTCTCCCCAGGCAGGGGCAGAGAGGGAGGGTTGGTTAGCGACAGTGTGTTCAACCTCTTCTAAGCGGGATGTATTCAAAAAGTTTGAGAACCATTACCCTAAAGGTCAGTCACTATATTTACTATATTGTATTCTCACTGTTGGCATATACTGGGCATTTAATAAATGTTGTCAACTGGTTAAAGGAATGAATGCTTTAAGAGTTGAAAGGACCACCAAAATGTTCAGATTTAGCTTGCAATCACTTGCAGGTATTGCAATGATACACTGGGTTAAGATTATTGGATGATTCCTTGTGCTTTTTTTAAATATAGAGGAAATTGCAACATTCTCTTGGCTTTTCTTTAATGCTGTATTTGGGAAGGAAGCCACAGCAATCCCCCTGGTTCCTTCCTGTCATCTCCTTGAGAAGAGCCAACTCATTTGGGCACTTGGGGGGCTAGTTTGGCAGCTGTCAAACTCTGGATTATGCATCTTGAGCTTTGGCATCTGAAACTATACTGAGAGTCATCTCTACTGTCTGCCCTGGCTGTGCTCCAAGAGCCAGAGCTGCGAGGGCAG
Source organism: Talpa europaea (assembly GCF_964194135.1). Classification (NCBI taxonomy): domain Eukaryota; kingdom Metazoa; phylum Chordata; class Mammalia; order Eulipotyphla; family Talpidae; genus Talpa; species Talpa europaea. Next base: position 85,663,277 of record NC_140069.1, on the reverse strand, counting down.
GGTCACCCTTTCCTGGACCATCAGAACTCCTGGTGGCTACTTTCATTCAGTCAACCTTGATAAAGGGAGGTATGCCTTCAATTCAGTCCCCTGACCTGTGTCTTACTGAAACTACCTGCACTAGGACTGAAATTGTGCCAGAATCTTCAGCAGGATCTACAAACCTGCTGTGTGTGGATTTGAAGCTAAGAATCTAATGCAGCACCATAACAGAAATAACTGTTAGTAACTGTATTATGTTGGTGCCAGTGGTTTATAGTCAACCAGTTCTCTGGCACCAGAGGGTCAGAGTGGAGGTGGAAAGGTCTTCCTCAAATCCTTTGGGTGGGTACAATGTACAGCTTCTTATATTTTACTACTAGGCTGTTCATCTGCAGTTTTTATAGAGTGAAGGAGAGAATTCAAGGTCACTAGTTAAATGAGTGAGCAGTCTACACTGTACACAATGGCCTCACATCTGAGAAAAGGGTCAGGGTGCCAGATACCATTGTACCCAAGGCCACTTGCAGCAGAAATCTGAAATGAAAAGACAATAGTCATGGACAAAGCAATTTCTACACTTAGGAAGGAATGTGAAATCACAGTTGGCTGCTTCTGATACAGGAGTTGTGGCCTCTACAGAAACTAACCCAGAAATTCTCCAATATAAAACTTGGTAACACAGCAAGTATTCATAAATGCCCCATTTTGCATGTTGTCCCTAAGACTTGCAATTATTCTTTAATGTTTTACACCTGTGCATTATTTATTCATATAGTTCAATTGTAAATTATTACATTGTTATTAATTCAATGTAATTCAAGTCTGATTCTTTTTTGGATTCCAGTTTAAACCAAGCACCTCTGTTCTACTTTATTTGTGTGTGTGCAAAGTTGAAAATATCTACTATAGCCTCACTTATTGATCCAAGGTCAAGAAAGTAAAGAGCAGACCAGAAATATCAGGTATTTCTTTGCTAAGATCCCGTGACATAATAAATGGAAACTTCTAGTCAAAGGGTTCAGAAGTTCAAACTTAAATATATTGGAGCCAAATGGCAAGTCTTTATTGAGAGAGACTAAGGCCCAGCTAACAAATCCTTACATTTATACTATTCCCTCACCTTGATCTTATAACAGAATATTTAAAATAAATATCAATGGTAGACATACACATCAACACATAGGCACGTGAAGTTACGCATCTATAAGGACTTTTGATGTTACATACCCCTATAATTTATTTTTTTTATTTTTATTTTTTAATAATAAATTTTATTTTTATATTCCCCATACAATTTCAACCCCTCCATTGTGACCCCAATCCCTCCCCTCCTTCCCCCCACCCCACAAAAAGTGTCTCTGGTTCATAATTTTTGTTGATTTTTACTTTCTTATAGTTATTCAATTTCCTGGTCCCTTATTTACGTTTTCTAGATTCCTGCTATGAGTGAGACCATCCGGTATTTTTCTTTTTCTTTCTGGCTTATTTCGCTGAGCATGATCCCTTCCAGCGCCATCCATGTTGCTGCAAATTGCATGTGTTTATCTTTTTTAAATGCTGAGTAATATTCCATGGTATATATGTACCACATCTTCTTGATCCAGTCATCTATTTTTGGGCATCTGGGCTGTTTCCAAAGCTTAGCTATTGTAAATAGTGCTGCTATAAACATAGGGGTGCAGGTGCTCTTTGGAATTGATGTTTCTGTGTCCTTTGGGTAAATACCTAGGAGTGGAATTGCTGGATCATATGGAAGCTCTATGTTTAGTAGGTCCAGAAATCTCCACACAGCTCTCCATAGTGGTTGGAACAGTTTGCACTCCCACCAAAAGTGCAGAAGAGTTCCTTTTTCTCCACACCCTCGCCAACATTTGTTGTTGCTAGTTTTTTTAATATGTGCCATTCTCACTGGTGTAAGATGCATACCCCTATAATTTATATGAGTACATATTCACACTAGTCCTCCAAAGGAGCAGGCTTTCCATGTTTTTACTTCCATACTTCTTTTTTTTTGACATTTGTGGCATTTATTTGCATTGACAGGTGCATTCAGATTTTTAATATTTTCAGCATCTCAGGCCCCACCCTTGAAAGAATTTGAAGACTGAACATAAGCAGTCATTCCATTTTTTTGTTTGTTTCACATGTCTTATTTATTTATTTTTTAATATTTTATTTTATATAATTCTTACATCATTTTCTGTCTTTGTACAATTTATGCATTTTCATTTTGGTTATATTCCCCATACAATTTCACCCCCCCCTTACTTCTTATCTTAGCTAAATCCAAAATGTATTATTTCTGCAAGTATCAGAATTTGAAAACTTTCCAAATACAACTTAACTTGTGACCCTATATTTTTAATAAAGCTAATATTAGAATTATACGTCTAGAGGATATGGGGGGTATTACTCCTGGATTCAAGTCCCAATTTATACTATTGCACAGGCAAATGTCTCAACCTGTCTGAGCCTCAATATTGTCATCTGTGTAATGAGATTAGTAATAGTTTCACAGAGTAGTCACACAAATTATAAGATGTAATGTTGGTGAACATGCCTCATTTGATTATTGGTGCACAGTAATAAATATGCTAATAAATAATTAGTAGTCTAATAAATATTAGGCTAATAAATAGACTGTGATTACATTCAGGACTGACCTATAAATAATCATTTCAGAGTGAGAAATGGACAAAATGTCAAGTTTATCCTTTTTTTGACTCTCCATTGTACCCTTATGTCACATGTGGATTTCAACTCCACTTGGCCCTACGTGGCCTCCCTTATAATAAATGACACCCTCATCCATATGAGGGAGCACTGCCCAAGTGGCTCCTGGCACACAGGCATACCATGTCAGGGTCTGTAGTAAGCATTCTGAAGTTTGAGACGAGCTCAGAGCTAGTGACTTTGAAAGTGGAAACATCTAAATAGAACCCTTCAGTGCAAGATTTATAACTACAGCTTTCTCACTAAGTCTTTCCTGATGAAGTTTAAAAGAGCTATCATTAAGCAGATGCTTTCAGAAGAAATAATCATTGCTAATTCTCAGCTACATGATAAAATGTCGTCCCTCATACTTCCTGTTCCTTGCCACACAAAGGCATTGATGAGAAGTCTCCTCTTTGGTTTTACTTTTTTGGAACATACGTTAACTATTTCACTGCTTTGGTGAAATTCACAGTTAGCAACATGGATTCGGGTCACAATGAGTAGGTATGTCATAGCCAGTTTCCCCAGGCACCTATTACTACTCTCCTCTCCCTCAGATAAAACACAAGTTTTTGGGCCATGCTGGTGGCGCAAGGGGTTAAGACGCAACCTATGAAGCTACCAGCAGCCACTGCATCACGAGTTCGATCTCTGGCCAGGGAGCTACCCACATGCACAGCAGACCTCTCCTGACTTGCCCGCTGCTCCCCTCAGCAGTATATTTAGTCAATCTGCCTGTTCAGTTCCCCACTCTGCGTCTGGTGAATCCTCTCACCCCCCATACCTCTGGCCTGTACCCCAGTTCTTGTATGCATCGATAAATAAATGTTATTAAAAAAAGAATTAAAAAAACACAAGCTTCTGCCCACAGCAGACCCCCACACACAGAAAAATGGAGGGGAGGGACAATGTTAGGCAAGGAGAATCAGACTCAACATCAGTTTCTCAGGGTAACACTGATTACTATAGACCCTAAGTAAAAGATGTTTGTCCTCAGAGAAAGAAAAGAGAAAAAGAGAAGGGAAAAAAAAAAAGACTCTACACTGGATGACATTATTCTTTATGATATGGCATAAGTTAGCACTGTCTTTGGAAAATGAACATGCTGCAAACCAAGGTGTTTATCCTAGCCACTGCAACATATTTATTAATGTGGAATTAAGCTACTCAAATTATACAAAATGCTTTCCAAATTAATTCCATCTTACAATATTAAATCAGCATGACTTAAATTTTGCAATAACCCTGTGGAATCAACATTTTAATTTTTAAATAATATATGTGAGTAGGTTTTGCAGTTCATCTCAGTCTGGTAAACAGTAGACTCAGCAGTCATGCACTAATGGATAATATCATTTAATAAAAATATCAAAATTATGAAAAGTGGTAGAATTTTTGTTCCATTGTTTTCCATCCCCACTTTGGGCTAATCTACTCATCTAAAATGGAAAATAAATCCCCTAAGTCATATACAGTATTGTATATCTCAATTTTTAAAAGAGTGTAAGAAATGAATGTTTATCACAAGGGAGAAAGTACAGTCGTCTATTTAGATTATGCTGGCCATGTAAACATGCAGCAGATGCATGTTATTTTAGCAAAATCAGGAGCTAAATGTGGCCATTTATTGACAATGACAGATATAAGCAGTGTTCTTTTTCAATAGAATAATCATCAAGTTGGAAAATTTTAAAAGGTCATTGGGAGTTTCTCTTCTAAATACAAACATCCTCTTAAAATACGGGCTGCAAATGCCACATGAATCACAACACAGTCTGCTTTGCTTAACTTAACCAGATTACTCTTTTCTATGAAGTGTTATAATAATTTAGAGTTGCTATTAGTCAAAATGGGTAATTCTAAGAAAAGAAATACAAAGAACAAGGAGAATTATTTATGCACCACTTAACTATAAAAATTTATACATTGGCGTAATTTTGATTCTGTAATCCATCTGGTCCCAATCTCTTTTTAAAAATAAAACAAAGCCAAAAATAAATAAATAGAGGAAATGTCCATAAATAGAGAATTGTTTTTACAAGTATCATTTGTTGAGACTGTGTTACAAGAAATTGTGTTGCAAGATTCAGCTTTCTCTTTTGCCTTGGATCTAGACCCATTTTCTCTAATGTCCCCCACCTCCCCACATGATCATGAGACTGTTATTAACAGCCTGGGATTGATTCCTCCCTTTTCAAAAGTCCCTGACTTCTTCCTTTCATGGAGTTTTGAGTGTCAATGAAAAGCCTACGAATCACAAAACTCTGTATTCATTTACGCAGTGTACATTGTTTGACCCTCTGCAGGGCATGTGGCAAGACACTGGGTTAAAAGAGGAACAGATGGAGGATTTACTCTCCAGGATTTACATTTAGATCATATGCTGAAAGCTAATCCCCAATGTGATAGTGTTTGGATGCGGGGCCTTTGGGGGGTGATTAAGTCATGAGGGTGAAGCCCTCATAAATGGGATAAGTGCCTTAATAAAAAGCATCTCAGAGAGTTCCCTCACCCTTGTCATCATATGGGGGCACAGCGAGAAGTCAGCCATCCCTGAACCAGGAAGTGGGTCTGCATTAGACCAATTCAGCCAGCACCTAGATCTTGGACGAGGTCTCCAGAAACACGAGGAATAAATTTCTATTCCTTATAAGTCCCCCCAGTCTATAGTATTCCATTATAACAGTTCAAACAGGGCCTCCCTGGTGGCACAAGGGGTTAAGACACAACCTATGAAACTTACTGCAGCCACTGCAGCATGAGTTCGATCCCCAGCCAGGGAGCCAACCACATGGGGAAGCAGACTTCTCCTGCCTCGCCCGCTGCTTCCCCTAAGCAATGTGTTTCAGTCGATCTGCCTGTTCTGCTCCCCACTCTGTCTCTGGTGAATCCTCTCCCCCCACAACTCTGGCCTGTACCCCAATTCTTGTATGTATAAATAAAATAATAGCTTAAAAAATAAAAAAAATTAAAAATAACAGTTCAAACAGACTAAAACACATCATGTGATAAGCACTGTTCAAAGTATTTTGCACATGTTTAAAATAGATATTTACTTCATTTAATCCTGACAATTATCCAGTGAAGGAGTTAATATTATCATTTCTAATTTACGTATGAAAAAAGCAAAAATCAAGTAAGGGAGGTAACTCAAGTGGCCGAAGTCACACAATTAATGAAGCAATCAGAATGTTAACGTAAGTCACACACCAAAGAACCACTAAATCCACATGCCCTTTGCAATCTCTCTAAATGGACTATCCAAAAACATCTAGATTTTCATTTGGGTTGAAATACACCAGTAATTATGCAAATACTCATCTAATTGTGACTTTAACAGGTAGAGAGACAAGTAAATTTATAATGGAAAAAATAAAAGCTGTGTCATGATTATTTGATTATTGTTGCAATGAAAAAATATCAACCATAATTTAATAATGCTATGCAGCCCTGAGATTGCCTAAGGTTGACGTCAGAAACAGTGGATGGGCACCAGGTGACCAGGAATATGAGAGCCACTTAAATCAGCTTGGCAAAGCATAAGAATTCTGTTCAAAGGGTGTTCCTGATTTCATCATTAATCAGCTTATTCCTCTTTTCTCTGTTGACTGGCCATCTACTTCAATAGAACACTGGCTATTTTCAGAGCTTTCTCATTCAGCCTTTAAATTAGCTAACTGCCCAGCCACAAGGCAGGTAGCAATTTATGCCAAACAAATCATGAGGCGGGAGGCAGTGAGGAAAGACTGCTTATTTTCCTTCTGCTCTCTTGTGAGAAGGGAAGAGTGTGACAAATGTTTGTGGGTTGGTAAACTGTACTAATTTACAAGCCTGCTGCTATCTTTCTAATGTAAAACTCCCTAGAGGAGCTCTGAGGAATGATCTAGTGGAAGCTTTCAGCTTCAATCAATAAACTTGGATGATTATGAAACACGGGCTCCTATTTAATATAGCAAAATCCTACTTTTCTACCGTTGAAGGAAAATGAATGTTCTAAGTGATTTTGAAGTATGTGTTAAAGAAATTAAACCGTGAATTAATATATTGCTTGCCAAGTTTTATGACCAAGATAATAAAAATAACCAACATCTGTATAGCTCATTACAGCTCAAGATATTCATTAGGATGCCTTGAGGGCAACTTAAAATCACCACCGCCATCGTGGCCACTCACTGAGCAGCAGGCTTTGTTCTAAGTGCTGTACTTGTGCTTTACACACCATCTCTCCTTCACCTCCAAACTCTGTGTCCTTGTACAGTGCTTCCTAGCCTAGTGGGTGACCCACCATCGATTCAAATACATAAGTCAGAAAACTAACCTAGATATCACTTTCTCCACAGCCCCCCTGTATAACACAGAGCTAAATCCAATCAATTTCATCCCCCAAACTATTTTGAATGTACCCATCTCTCTCTAGGTCTACCACACCCACCTTAGCCCATAGCACTCATCTGTTGTCATAGCTGCCCAACTAGTCTTTTGGCATCCTCCACCCTCCCTCCCACATTCCCCATTCATCTTCCCAGAGTAGGAACTGGTGATGCACAAATCCAGTCATGTCACACACACACCTGCCCTTGAACTGAAAACCCTTTAAGGATCAGGCCCTAAACCTTCACATGCCCACAGAGCATGTACAGTGGTACCTACTCCTTAGCATCACCATTCCCCTTGAGCTTTGCCCACCTGTTGCCCAAGTTTCTTTTTTTTTCCAAGGTTTTTTTTTAAGTTTTTTTTTTTTAAGATTTATTTTATTTATTTATATAAGCACTGGGTACAGTCAGAAGCACAGGAGGGTGAGAGAATTCACCAGAGCCAGAGCGGGGAGCAGAGCAGGCAGAAGGACCGAAGTACACTGCTGAGGGGAGCAGCGGGCGGCAGGAGAGGTCTGCGCGCCATGTGGGACCCTCCTCCGGTGGCCGGGGAGCAGCGGGGAATCGAACCGGCACTGCAGAGGCTGCAGGCAGCCTCACAACCCAGCGCTCAACCGCTGCGCCACCAGGGAAGTCCCCAAGTTTCTTTTAAAAAAAATATTTATTTATGCATACAGCAGACCTCTCTTGTATTTTTTTTTAAGATTTATTTATTTATGCATACAAGAGCTGGGGTGCAGGCCAGAGATGTGAGGGGTGAGAGGATTCACCAGAGACAGAGTGGGGAACAGAACAGGCAGACTGACTGAAATACACTGCTGAGGGGAGCAAAGGGCAAGACAGGAGAGGTCTGCTATGCCATGTGGGTGACCTCCCTGGCCAGCTGGGGATAGAACTCATGCTACAGAGGCTGCAGATAGCTTCATAGTGTTGTGCTCAACCCCCTGCACCACCAGGGAGGCCCCCGAGTTCCTTTATATTTTTTCAAATGTGCCAAATACCCTCTGTCACGCTGTTCCCCACCTACTTGCATGATGATCACCCCAACCCCTTGCCTAATTAATGCCAATTTATCTCTCAGTTCCCATCTGAAACATTGCCCTTTTGAGTAAAATTTCCTGGCATTTCTCTAAGTCTCCCCAACCAGGTAAACTTTCTTAGTTGTATATCCTCATAGGCCCATGGTCCTTTGCCTTACTATCAGCTCAGGGAGAGCAGGAATGGTGTCTGTCTTGCTCATTAATGTAGCTCCACTTCCTACACCAGCAACTGAGGACAAAAGTAGATATACCTTCGCTAAATAATCTTACAAAATTTCACCCAAACACCTTTCCACATTTAATTTTCACAAGAGCTCTCAGAGGGAGTATTAATATTATCTCCATTTTATAAATGAAGCAATTAAGACTCAGGAAGGGCATGCCCCTTGCCTAGGATGTCAGGGCACTGGGCATGAAGTCAAAGTTCACATTCGAGTATTTTGACTCTTTGATCCTCACAAAACACTTGGCTGCCTTCCAAATAAGAAACGTCAAATGCTGTCACCAACTGGCTTATCACCAACTGGCTCACAAGTAAAAATCAGTTTGGGCAAAGGAGAGGAGGTAACAGTCATCACAAAAGATGCACAACTCAGCAAATGTACTAAAAAATATTGGACTGTCCATGAAAGCAGGTGAATTTTATATGGCATGTCAATTATACTTTACAAATCATACTATCACAAATTATACTATTACAAATTCCTCAGTGGAAACTTGGAGCTCAAACCAGAAAGCCCCTCTAAAAATGAGAAAAATTTGACCACTTTCTCTAGAAACTAATTTATTTAGTGTTTTTGTAATACTGGGTTGGCCTCACAGCACACGTAACAGAATGACACCAGACACTATAAATATGTAGATGTCTGTGTCCCATTTCCAGACATACTGAATTAAAAAAGTTAGGAATGAATTCCCAGAAATGTAAAGTTTTAATTTTTATAGAAAAAGGTTCTTAGGTATGCTACGAAACTGCTTTAAAATGGCAAGAGTTTCTCAAGAAAATGGTTCATCAGCTAGCGGAGGCCTTCTATAAAGACACCTGCCTGCTCTTCAAAGTTATTTTTCCAGCTAACAATGAAATTTCTGACAATTGGGAAAAAACATCCTGTGGCTTACACATTCAACCGAAAGCTATTGAATGTTCACAGTATACAACACCTTAATGCAAATTGAAGTCTCCAGTTAGTCACATGAGAAATCTAATGGGCACAAAAAGGTACAAGTTTTATAAAAAGTTTTTTTGGAAATTCAGTTTTGGAAATCAAATAAGTATACACTATAATGCGTCTTCTAGTTTGCTAATATGAAACTTGTGATCTAATAACCTAATAATAGAGCAGAAGTAAACTTGTGTGTATAGTACGTGTGTGTGTGTATTTGTGTGGATTGCTGTCCTGAAAAGCTATGATGAGAAAAAGATAGCATTCTAGAGCTTCAAAAGAGAGAAAGATTATTTGAAAAGAGAAATGTTTCTGCATCAAGGGATTCTGAGATGAGGTAGGACTGTAAATATGCAGGTGAGCAGAAAAGCTTTCAGGAAAAACATACACCTGAACAAAGGATGGGGACAGGAAAGAAAGTCGGAGAACACTCACTAGTCGTTTTAGCTAGGAAAAGAGGTGCCAGTAAAGAGAGGAGAGTTAGGGCTGGAAAACTGTTTGGTCAGGATCAAAACATATGGGGTTCTGCAGGTAGAAGCACAGGGACGTGCCTTAACAGAGCAGTGCCCGAAGAGTCACTGGCTAACAGAAGAGAGTGGTGCCAGGATGGGGCTGCTCTTCACGAAGGCCAACCTGGTGATGTGTTCAAGATGAACTGGGCCTCTGATCGGCAGCAGACAGCCCAGTGGATAGTCTGTGTTCCTAGTCCAGTAAGAGCTACTACAGGTCTGAACTAGTGCAGGTAGGTGGAATGCAGAGAGTAGATACAGAGGTGAAAGAGAATCCATAGGCCACTCCTTCACAGTTTCTCCCATATACTTAACAGAAAAAATATTAAAAGGGAATAGGTTTAAAGTTTGGTTGGGGTATATGATTTTAGAAAAAAAAAAAAAACTGAATGAAAAAAAAAAAAAAAAAAGTGAAGACCAAGCAGAATAGTCAGCAAGGAAAAAAGAAAAAAAGGAGGAAAAAACAGTAAATAGTGCGATAAAGTTCAAGAAGTTTATAAAGTGTCTGTAAATGTAGGAACCAATCTTCAGGTTGGACTAGAGTGAGACTTGCACATGAAGCCATAGGGTAATGCTGAACCTGCATTGCCCGTGAGGAAACAGACACAACACTGTGAGGGGAGTAAGTCAGAGCAGGGTCAGAGCCAAATCACCATTCAAATCCCTCTGCCATTTACTACCCATGTGACCTTCTTTAGATAAGTTGCTTTCTGTGTCTTGGTTTCCTTGTCTGATAAATGGTGACAACAGTACCTTTCTCAAGGAGCTGTTGAAGGGTGTTCCAGTTACCAATTTTTTTTCCTCAGATCTCCAAAGCTAACCTTTGCCACTGCACAAGTGGAGATGGGCCTTTAAATGACTCTCCTTGGCCCACTGAAAGGATGCCAAACTCTGTCACGAGTGACCACAAGAGAGACACCCAAGCAGGAAGGGTCTGCTCTCGAAGGCTGGTGTGTCTCACCCAGCAGTCTCCTGCTGGATATGGTGTCCCCAGCATCAGGCTCCTGCTGGGACAGGTTTTCCAGTTCCCAGCACCCAGCAATCTTCCTCCACTCAGCACTTCCTTGGGCAGTTTTGCAGCAAGTTGGGAGGTAATATAAAAGGCTTCCTCAGCACCCCCAGACAGATGTCCAGTAAGGCACCTTGGCATCTCCTCTGTCATCCGGTGGGCCATGACTGCACCTTCTCTCATACGATCTGGATCTTAGTTCTGGTTAAAGGGGACCCACTTGCAGGATTATTTCTTCCTTGGAATCTCTATCTCAGTCTGGGAACAATATTTGTTAATCCTTTTGTTTAGGATTTCCTCTCTTCATTTCCTCTCTTCATTTGCTACTAGAAAATCCCTTATTACTCCAAATGCTTGTTACAGTAAGTACTTCATATTTTACTTTCACTATTTAAATTACTGTGTGGCTCCTGTCTCCTGGTTGTACCCTGATAAAATTCTCTATAATAAAATATCTCCATAGACAAAATCATCTATGAGCGCTCTTCCTCCTCTAGACTGTTATGAGTCTAAAATTGCTAAACTATTCCCAATCTTACTTTACTTATCAGTAATATGTAGCATTGGGCTGGACTGTGCACTAACTGCTACCAGTGCCCAGGTGCTTTGATTCTCATAGTTGACATATGACTCCAGGGTTTCAAGACTGTTTTAATATGTCATTTAATTAAGTGGTCCACCTCAATCATCATGGACTTTTTAATGACTAATTCCATATGCTAGATATATTGATACCAAGGGGCTTAAGAGAACTCAGGAATCCAAATTTTCAAAGATCCTGGGTGCCAGGGATTGTTTAGCTGGGTATAAGACTCACTGCTTCCAGACACCCTGGGTTATTGTTTTATTGTCTTGTCTCATATAGCACAACTGCTAAAAGCTTTCAGGAAATTATTAGTTGCCATTTCATTACTCAATAATAAATTACAGCTTTCAATTTTTTGCACTGTGAACATAAAAAGACCAACTTCAATTCAGTGGTGAGAACTGATAGCCACATTATATTATGAATTTAGAAATGACACATCCTTAGTGCTTAGGAGAACTATATGACAGAAATCACGTCTGTGATAGCTAACAGATTTTTCAAAGCTCAAAAAGCAAAACCAAAAAACATATGCTGAAGATTCCAACTCAGAAATAAGCACATTAAAGAATTGTAATAAGACACTTTTCATGATCACAGGCCATACCATGCAATATTAGAGTTATAGGCACCTCACCTATATTATTACCTTTGAACGTTGTGTTTTCTTGGACACTTCTTAGAGTTGAGAGTATAGAAAATAATTGTACTCAAATTCTGACCCTGTAACTACAAAGCTAGGAAATTGCAGCCTACTCATTGAACCTTTAATCTGATGTCTAAATGAAGTAGTCCAATTGGAGAATTTGTGTATTTAAATTATATGATTCTGTGAAAGGTGAGGTTAAGAAAGTAAAATATATTGAATTTTATTTTTCTGTCAGCATTATGAATAATGTATCAGCTGGTTCCAATGGTTACAGACAGCATTTTTACCAGTCAGGTTAAGAAACAAATTCCTTTTAAAAATTCTATATTGCAGCAGTAGACAAACCCTAAGCAATCTAGACAATATTGTGCTCTTCACAAGAGAAGAGGCATTTGAGTTTGGAAACAGTAATAGCAACCACTTACATTTCAGTCACTTTTATAAATGATCAAAATGCAATCTTGCAGTGGCAGAATTGAACAGAGATTAGCAACCTGCCCAAGATCACACAGGTAGGAAATGACAGGCTGCAATTTAAACTCAAGCAGTCCATTCCTAATGTCTTTTTCCTTAGTGGTATATACCCTGCCTCTTCCTAGTTTACCAAACTTTTAAAAATTCCCAGTCAGGATTTGTTACCACAAATAAATGAGTCATCTACTTTCCAGAGAAACCATAAATCAAAAAATTCAAATACCTGATCCAATGCTGTTACCATCAGGAACTACTAAATAAATGGGAATTGATGTTACTGAAGGGAGACTTTGAGGTTTAGGATGCAAAAGCGATCACAACTTTGACCTACACTTGCATCTTTGTAAGTTCCTGCGTACCCAGACTCCAAACAAGCTTTGCCTTGTTACCCCGTTGGGATTCCAGCATCTTGGCCCTGACAGTCACCAAACTTCTGAGAGTCCAAGTTTAGACACAGCAATGTCTGGGTATGGTATTTTAACTCACAGGTATTTAAAAATGACAATAAAAGAGTTTTTCAACCCATTTTCTGTTATAAAAACATTAGTCCTGTTATTTCATAGTTCATTGAATTCATAGGAAATAAAACTGAAAGATATGGAGAGTTTTCTGTTTTTCTGTAATTCATCCTCATAAGGAAAGTTGAGATCACTTTTATCTAATGTGGCAGCAGACAGAATCTCCTGTGAAGTCTACAGTCACATGGGAAGGCATGGCCATGCCAGCTGAACAGGCCAACCCTCAGAAATGCACAAAGGTGGAATGAAGAGTAAAGACCCCCCAAAATAGACCTTTGAGGGCTGTAGGGATCTTGCCCCAATCCAGCGTTATAGGGAGTCCAGCTTTGGCTGCTCTATCCTACTTTGCACCATGCATTTAATATTGAATACAGAACTTGAAGTCATCTATCTTTGTACAGAACCTGAGAGGCACTAGGAGGATGCTGTACACCTCACTCAATGAACCCTTATCTTTACACTGCTTGTTTCAGTAGCTCAATAGTTAACCACATTGCAAGCAACCTAAGCTGAATTCAAATCTCATTTTTGCTAATCTTCAAACGCAAACATGCCTTTGTGGGCTGGCATAGCTTAGCTGGGATCTCTGCTGCTTGCATCAGGGTCCTTATTACTGAGTTTTGGTCTTTGCTTGGGCACATGATGAAAGTACAGTACTGGAGTACTAGCTGTTTGCTGTGAACCCCAGGAGTAGCTATATAAGACTAGCCTGGTGTGTGAGGAGGGGGCTGGAGGGGGGCATCTCCTGAGCATTCTCTGAGTTGTCTCAGCTGGAATGAGCATTCTTATGCTCAAACAACTTGTTCCCTTTGTAGTGGTGATGTAGGGTTCTTAAGCCCCTTCCTTAAGATTGGTCTCTTCCTGCTTGATGTAGGAACTGAAAAAGAATTCTTCATTGGCACAGTTCAAAGATACATCCCATCTAACACCATTATTCATCACCCAGGCACCTGGAGTGGGGGTTCCCATTAGCATTACTGCTTCATCTCTTGCCTGTTAAGAGGTTTACACTGTGTGTAGAATCTGTTTACTTTGTACTATTTCCAGGACCAAGCTGCCAGAATGTCAACTGCCAAACATTTTACTCTCATGTTAAACAAAATATATACCAATTGATGAGAGCCAAAATCCAAAATTCTTAAAAAATAAACCACCCACACCCATGCATTATCTACCCAACCCTAACCTAGATACTGTTGTACACACCATTCTTGACTGACATCATAATTCCTTTCCCTGGTTCTAAATCTTGTCCCTCTGTCTAACTAAACTGAAAATAACTTGGAGCAATATCACACTTGACATCTCCCCCAGGACTTTGCACATAATAGTGCTTCAAAATAGCGCATTCATTGACTGCCAGCAGTGCTGAAGTTCATAACACACAATTATCCATATCAATAAAGACAAAATCCCATTGAGTTTTAATTTCTCCAATAACTGGAAAAAAAAAAATGTTCCCATAAGAGCAAGCAAAATGAAAGACTATTTTCAATATGGAAAGGACTTTCCACAAAGGAAATTCCAAAAACGATTTTTCTCTTTCTTAAATTCTTTTTGTTTGCACATGTTCTTTACTTCACACAAGACTATGTCTACAAGACTATGTCTTATGCTATTATTTTTGAGAGTATGTGTATGTACGTGTGGGGTTAGGTGGAGTGGGGATTGATAGATGTGTGGTCATTAATTTACCCTGAATATCCAATATCTATCTTGACAAAATCCATCAATTTTATTTTTTTCTCACTAAAATTAAGGCATCCAGCCATGATTTGACCATTTTTTTCCCATCTGGTTTATCTCATCTGCTTGCTACCTGATTGGTTAGTGGTAGAAACTCATTGGCAGGTGTGTTAATGAAAGTTAAATGATCAGCCAACCCTAAGGATGTCACTTTCAAAACGAAGTTGATGTGTATATAAATAAGGCACTTGTGTTGATAATAACTCATGTACATAGGGTGCTTCAGAGTTTAAAAAGCATTTTCAAATATATTAACTCATTTGATACAATATTCTTACATAATAAGCAGAGCAGGAATGATTCTCATACAGAAGAGGAAATGTCAGCTGTAATGTTACTGCTGTGAAGAAACAGGGTGAATCTTTTGTTATTTACATCTCTCCTTTATATGTATTAAGAAAAGCACTGGTCATTAAATAGATTTATCTGTGCACATTAAGGAGGGCACTACTTTTTTCTTGTGCTATTATTCTCAGATGTCATTCTAAGACAAGTATTCTCACAGTTTAGCATGAAGGGCTTGGGACGGCTGAGTCCCACTTGCCGGCGTTTCTCATTGGGGGGGGCGGCGGGGGACGGGGGTGGGGTGGACAGGGCCGTGGATTTCTAAGATGTTCTCATGCAACACAAATGCGGAGGTTCTGGGGACCATACTTTGAGAACCATTTGTCAGGTACTCAAGACACGATTCTCTTTTTGTTTCCCACCACCCCAAATGAAAACCTGAGCTGATCCTAAGGTTTTCTAATTACTTATGAGATCTTTTAAACTGCAAATAGAGTTGCTTTATATTATAAACACAGTGCCAATTCAAAAGTACAGTGTCGAGTTTATGATACTAATTAAAATTCTGCACTTAATGTTCAACTTTCTCCCCTCTTTCTCTTCGTGCTTTCTCAGGCCAGAAGACAAGGCGAGTGGGCATGGCTTGCTTCTGGATTTCCCAGCCCTCTATCTGCCCTCCTCTAGACATACCAATTGGTGGAGGGGAACTTGTGGGGGGTGAAGAGAAATGAGAGGTAACTGGTACAATTGTAACAGACATCGCATACTCAGTCAAGCAGCTTGATGCAGAGATGCAGACTTTTTTTTTTTTTTTTTAAAGATTTATTTAGGGCCTCCCCGGTGGCGCAGCGGTTGAGCGCCGGGTTGCGAAGCTGCCCGCAGCCTCTGCAGCGCCGGTTCGATCCCCAGCTGCTCCCCGGTCACCAGAGGAGGGTCCCACATGGCGCGCAGACCTCTCCTGCCGCCCGCTGCTCCCCTCAGCAGTGTACTTCGGCCCTTCTGCCTGCTCTGCTCCCCCCTCTGGCTCTGTTGAATTCTCTCACCCTCCCGCGCTTCTGAACTGTACCCAGTGCTTGTATAAATAAATAAAAAATAATAAATCTTTTTAAAAAAATAAAATAAAGATTTATTTATACAAGCACTGGGTACAGTCAGAAGCGCGGGAGGGTGAGAGAATTCACCAGAGCCAGAGTGAAGAACAGAACAGGCACACAGATGAAATACACTGCTGAGGGGAGCAGCGGGCTGCAGGAGAGGTCTGCGCGCCATGTGGGACCCTCACCCAGTGGCCGGGGATCGAACTGGTGCTGCAGAGGCTGCGGACAGCTTCGCAACCCAACGCTCAACTGCTGCGCCACCCGGGAGGCCCTTGATGCAGACTTTCTAATGGTGCTTTAGCAGATTATTTGGAGAATCTCAATATTAAAAGTCTGCTGATATATCTCTAGTCTTACCAGTTACCATCTATTCCTTCCCTAGTCCCTGGAAATTTAAGGTCCACTCTCTTGGGTTCTTGCCATAGGGTCTCTGTGTTGCTTGAAGGGGCTCTACTGGAGAGACCCATGGTCACTAATATTAGCATTTTCTCTTTCTTTCTAGATAGATAGAAAATTGATGTCCATTGTGGATCTTATCCAGTAGTACTTCTATGGTATTCCTGGTACCTCAAACTTGTACCAATTTCACTCAATTTAAAAGAGAGTGAGAGAGTTCACTCTTGGGCACTCATGAGTATCTCATCTAACTAGAAGTGACTTCTTCCAGGTTTTTGTTCTTAAGCCAAAAAATGAACATTGACCTCACTGGAAATTTTCCTTGACCACATAATCTTTCTGACTGCATTATATAAGATATTTATATGTATCATATACATCATATATATGCATTTTATTATGTTGCTGACCTTAGTGAGCTGAAAGTAGACATTTAATTTTTCTCTAATCCCAAAAGTGGATGCTTACTCCAGGTCAAGGTAGGAACATATATTGCAGTCATATAACAATAAAGTTTATACTACCCTCTAGGTTTCTGCTCAAGGTAAAGTAGCCTGAGCTATTCCCTCATTCTGTCAGGATAAAATGTTCTTTCTTCACATGGCACAGAAAAATATTCCAGGAAAATGTGAGGTTCTGGTGGGCCTCCCCGGTGGCGCAGCGGTTAAGCGCTGGGTTGCGAAGCTGCCCGCGGCCTCTGCAGCGCCGGTTCGATCCCCGGCTGCTCCCCGGCCACCAGAGGAGGGTCCCACATGGCGCGCAGACCTCTCCTGCCGCCCGCTGCTCCCCTCAGCAGTGTACTTCGGTCCTTCTGCCTGCTCTGCTCCCCGCTCTGGCTCTGGTGAATTCTCTCACCCTCCCGTGCTTCTGACTGTACCCAGTGCATGTATAAACAAAAACAAACAAATAAATAAATAAATAAATAACATGCCTCTATAAAAAAAAAAAAAATGTGAGGTTCTGGGAATAATAGTTAGCAAAGTCAAAACACAAGGTGGTCTGATTTATCATATGCCTACCTGCTGTCACTTTTCATATCAGCAAAGTACTGGGCTTGAACCCTACTTCTTGTTCAGCACTGTGAAAATAGCCAGCATTGTAGGGTTAAAGTTGCAAATCATTTAAAACACCCTTCCTTGGCTGGTACAGAAGTCCCAGAAGGGATATCCGTCCAAGTAAGCTAACCATGGTCCCCACATAATTTGGAAGACATAAAAACCCATAATATAACCCTGGTGATGACTAAAATCTTTCAGTCCAAAGACCTATAAACCTTTAATCACAAATTATCCCAGCTTTACAAAGACAATTGAGCTGATGTCGGATTATTCATACACACATGGTGACTCAAGATAAGATCCTGAGGGATTGTGGATGAATCAGGAACATTTATTCTTTGAAAATGAACTTCCCAAGTTCATTGACTCAGATAGATTACTTTTTAGAAGAGTATAGAGAAAGGCCTCTCCTTCTTTTTCTTCCTGTCTCTTTTACTTAGAACACTCTGGCTACAAGGGAAATAATCAATAAATAGAGCTTCCAGCCAAACTTAAGGGGATAAACGAGTAAATGCTAAGCTTTGGAGCATTAAGAAAGCTCATTGTGCACTTTCAGAACAATTTCCATGTCATTAGCTCTAACTGCTCCCTCCACCAATGGGACTGACTGTCAGGAATAGCATCAGCATTATTTTGCTTTCTACTCTCAGGCATGACAACAACAACTATCAGGATGATAGAGTCACCTCCCATATGAATAACATGTTTAAGTGTATGCCCTTTAATTTAACACCATGGCTTGTGCAAGCTCCATGAGGGCAGGAATCAAGTCTGTCTTATTCACCCTCATGTTCCCTTCATGTCTGTCAAAATGCCTGGTTGGCAAATAGTGGATAAGTAAATTATTTCATTTAATCCTCAGGAAACAATGTCTCCTGATGCAGATTATTGGTTCCATTTCACAGAGGTTAAAATTGACACTCAGGGCAGTAAATAGAATGTCCAAGAAATACAACTATTAAGTGACTGAGAGAGAAGACAAACTAAGGTCTCCTGACTCTGCATGTAGTGTTGATCCCCTCACCCCCACCCTGCCCCAATAGCACTGACAAATTTGATGAGCAATCCATCATGGAAAAGGCAAGAAACAAGAATAGCATATCGAAACACAAGGGTAACTATGCCTCTACAAAAATGGCCAAGAGGGGTGAAAAAAAAATCTAAGGTCAGATCACGGTAAGAGTACAGACAGAAGTCAAGTTCAAGAGATTGGTCATTATTAATCAAATTATAGATCAGCCCCAATAGCCACATATTTCCTTGCCCATGCACTCAAGAGACCCTTTTGTAAAACATTCACAGAAAAAGATCGATACCTCTCTGGAGGTAAGTGGCATAAATTATGTCTCAACATATACACCACAGGAGTTTTACTGTGTGTTGTATACAGTAATTGCATTTTATAGATGGCTGTGGAAAGCTTCAGTCCTCATTGATTTTGATCATAAACTAAAAGGCGACAAAAAGAAAAGAACAGCACTTTAGATGAAGAAGTCAGTCAGCTGAAGCTGCAAAAGAAAATGAAAATTTGGCATGCTGAATGTGATCAATTCATGTTTCTTAGAAAATGAATGTAGATATTTGAGTGCTTTCATTATAAGCCCGTAGCAAGACTTGAAAGGCGCTATGAAGATCTCTGTTCCTCTAATAGTCGGTAGTGGTACCTATCAGCAGGATTTAAGATGACGGGGAAGTCAGCCTAAACTCAAGCCCTTTCTAACTTTCTACATTATGGATACCATTAGAGTGGCTTATGAGCCATATTAACTGAGTATTTGTGTTTTTATTATTGCATTTAATGTGTCCTGGGAATTTACAATCAAAATTAAATGGAGATTGTGATGTAATCTGATACTATCAATATGTCGCTACATTTCTAACTTCAAGGAGCATATTTTTCAAGCATTCTTCTCTTGATTTCCTTCATTTCTTCATGCCCTTCACAGCAAGCAATTCTGAAGGGATGTTAATGCAGCATAACAACTCTTTACCCTTTTTCAAGGCCAATTTTGCAATATGGGCAAAATGATTGGAAATGGAGTCCCGGAAAACTGAAACCATCTGTCAGGGACTCAGTTAAGAAGATCCACACTGTTTCACAGCCAAGGCTGGGAATAAATTATGCCTGGCTGGAAATGTCCAAAGCAAGTGGATTCCCATTCAAGTTTATTAAGATAAATTATAGGTTTTTTTATTATTCATTGCCTTGGTAAAATCATACTTGCAAAGGATAATAGACCATAGACTATAGTGGAGAAGAAGCAAATAAAGAAAAAGAAAACTGGTTCTCATAATAAATAATACCTAAAGCAGGTGTCGCTAAAAGGAACCACAGGCTTCTGTCAAAATGTCTGTAGGACTATTTACATTCATAGACAAAAGCCTGCGAAATGTTCCTGTGCATTTTGTAAAAATAACCCTGTTAATATTTAATCACAAACTCCAGAAGTACTTGGCTAATATTTATTCATGAAATGTATTTGGTAAAATATTGAAGAACTGAAGGGTGGGGCTGTTGTGATTAAATTATACAGCTCGGGATGTCAAGCTTTAGAATAAGTTAAACACTGTGCCTCCTTCCTCCCTTAAATATTTATTGCTATTATAAAACTATTGACATTTTACCTAGAAAACAGTGATTCTCACATTTTGTAACACAGATTTTTATATGAGTAAACAGTGGCAGTCAAAGTGTTCTCACAAATGTTGGAATTGATCTGCCTCACAGGAAGCAAAGATCTCCCCAGTTGTAAGTGTAACACCACACAAAATGAATCATCACTTCCACATTCCCTCCCTCACATAAACTGAGCGAGAATGAAAAGTAAGGCCCTTTCTATGCAGCACCGAATAGAAATTTTGGTTGCCAACCTGGATTCAGTGAGTTAAACATGTTAGAAAACCAGCTCAGATATGTGTGAGGACAGTTACATTCCCAAACCCAGCCTCTTGCTAAAATATTGGGATAAATGAATTGAAAAGTTCGTCCAGCAATTTCTGTACTAATTAGAATATGGTTTGTAGGTTCTTTTGTTTCTCTTGATTTATTTTTTCATTTAGCCTTTATCTGAAATACTGCCAGAGTAATTTGGTTAATTTCTTTCTAAGTAACAGTCAGGAAAGGTTTTTTTTTGAAATTTAAATTCCCAAAAGAACTTTCCTTGAGATAGAGGTTCTAAAAAGCAAGATGAAGTCAATAAGTAATGCAGAAGACACCCTTCCTAAGGGTGCTTCTCTGGCTTTACCAATGAGACGTCCCAAATATTTGGAATCCCATATCAAGGTAGAACAAGATCCAGCAAAGCAACTGAGATGCAGAGAAATCCTCCTTATCCAACCATTGAACTGATCCTGGGCCCTAGAGCAGAGCTGACTGGAGACTGAGTATAGAGCTAGAGAATCCAGGGTATTTTGATGCAGGTCCTTTCAACAAGCCATGATAAAACGTATAAGCCACCAATCTCGGTAACTTTGCAGACTGGAATTTGCAGAGAAACTGTGACCTTTTCTTCCTAAATTGGGATCTCCCAATATTTGACAGACAATTATTTCAGTGGGGTCACTGTTAGCTAAGAGAATATTCACTGTGCATTACCCAGGACTCCTGAATGAATCAAGCCATTGAAATATAGTAACAGCAACACCCACTCAACCATTGCCCTCACCAGATCTCCAGGGTTATTATAGGCATTAAATGTGAGAATGGCTCAAATACACCGCCAGTATAGTAACTGGCATAGCATACACAATCAGTGAGTTTTAGTTTCTTTCTCTTGATTCATTATGGGGTAGTGGTTTAATGCTCTGGAGTACAGCACCAGAATTTTCTGGAACTAGAACAGATGACCACTGATATCATAAAAACTCAGATGCCCTTGAAACTCAGACACAGAAGAGCTATCTTCTGGAAAGGCCACCCACCTTCCAGAAGGTCCCATATGGAGCACTGAGGGACTCGGGGAGCATACCAAAAGCAGACAGGCCAAATCTACCATAGCACATGGAGAGGCAGATGTCACTGTGATTTTACCATCACATTTCAGCCTCTGATAATGAAGCTGCCAATCACTTGAAATCCCTGTAAACAGGAATTCTGCATCTATGCCCCATCCTTCTGAACTCCATATGTTATGATTTGCAAATGTGAGGAACTCAATAAAATGCTTCTGAAAGGTTTGAGTCTAAAGACCCTCCATTAGAAGCAATATTGTTAGGTTACAAAAACTTAGTACAGAACTGAGAAGAGTTATTAAAGTTCAGCAGGCTGCTAAAAGATAGAGATGATGGACAATTGCACATCAGAATCAATAGTGTTAGCTGTTATTTACTGAGCTCTTACTATGTCAGAAACTATACAATGTCCAAAATACTCTCTTAGAAAAATAACTTATCGCCTCTCAAATTCTCTCTCTGGTGTATCTCTTGAAATGAGTTGGCCTGAAGTAGAAAAGTTTTCCTTTTTTTTTATAATATATTTAAACCACCAAAAAAAGTTTTCCAAATGTGAATTTAAGTCTTTTGAGCCCTGTTCTGACTTAAACAAAAAACGATCCCAATTCCAAACCCAACCACCTAACGTCAAAAGAAAATGGATCTCATGGAACCTGGAGAAAAACAGAGTAGGGTTTGTACCATTCTTCTGTGGAGCAAAGGAGCATAGTAAGAAGTCAAAAGTTCCTGTTAGAATTTTCTGCAGAACACTGTAGAGGAATAGATAACATACTGTCATTTTTTTTTACTTTTTTTTTTGGGGGGGGGAGGCAGTTGTTCTAACAAGTTCACCTCATGCTTGTGATTATCTCATCTTGTCTTTTTTTGCTTTGATCAGAAGTTTACATATCTTGTAAGTTGTTTAGGTGATGGTCTCTATAACTTAGTATAGAATGATAGATGCTAAAAGTTGTTAGAATTTGATTATATTTGGGATATACTCTGAAAGGTAAAAAAAAGTCTGTTACTAAATAATATAACTGGTCTCCTGGATGAAGAAATACCATTTTTGCTGAAGTAAAAGAGAAAATTAAACACTAGTACATATGCCCATTTTCCTATCACTACTCCCCCCAAAAATGATAATTTATATAAAAAGTTTTTTCATCAGTTTTTAAAAAGCTCAGTCATGTGATACTTAACCAGTTCAGGATAAATAGCCCTGAAGTAATTAATTGTATATGGGGTTTTTTTAGGTCTTTTTTTTAAGATTTATTTATTTATGCATACAAGAGCTGGGGTACAGGCCAGAGATATGGGGAGGTGAGAGGATTAACCAGAGATAGAGCGGGGAACAGAACAGAACAGGCAGATTGACCAAAGTACACTGCTGAGGGGAGCAGCGAGTGAGTCAGGAGAGGTCTGCTGTGCCATGTGGATTGCTCCCTGGCCAGCCATGGACTGAACTCATGCTGCAGAGGCTACTGATTGCTTCATAGTGCGGTGCTTAACCTCTTGCGCCAGCAGGGAGGCCTCTGTATACAATTTTAAAAGGGAAGTGTTCATTCCACTATTGCTTTAATTTTTAAAATCTAAAAATGTATTTTTATATTTTCAGTCTTTTTTAATTTTTGTTTTAAAATAATTCCAAGTGTTTTGTAGAATTCACACAAGGGCAAACCTATGCCTTGACAGCTGCCCTTAGTGGGCCCTGAATCACAAGTACTGGCCTCTCCCTGGTTAATCTATGGACCCACATGAGCTACATCAAATAAAGACCAAATATTTCAGGTACAATAAGGAAACTGTTTCATTGTACAAATACTTAAAAACTAATAAGATCCTGATATATAAGATCTAAGGAATAAAGTTCCAGTTGTAATTTGCAAAGCATGGTTTGAAAGCTACTGTGATTATGTGAGATGCTTGATGCCGGGCTGTTAACGACATTTGCAACCCCGCTACAAAATCCCCCAGGCAGGATCATGCCTGGCACATAACTGACACTAAACAAATGACAGTAGTCCTAAATGTATTGTGAGGAGAGAGTATAGAAGATTCAAATCTTCATTAAACAGATGGCTCTATAGACAAGATGACTCCATAGACTGTAAGAGATATTTCTGATGTCCTCTACAGTCCACCTCTTAAAAAATAACAAAGGAAAGAATGTGTCATTTTGTCTTAACCTGCTAGCTGTGCCTGCATGGACAAAGCTGTAAATTTCCAGTAGTCTCTATGGTATAATAAGAACATTGACCGAGGAACTGAGAAATTAAACTTCTTTGCTCTTTTAGAATCACAGAATGTTAAAAACTGAATGGATCTTTGAGAACATCTGGTATAGCGGTTTCAGATTGTGTTGCAAGGGACCCCTGGGTGCCACAAGGATGACTCTAGGACACTTGCAGAAGAGGTCAAATAGGCAGGCCTCTGGACCCCCATTTCTATATAACTTAGCACAACTTCTTTTATATATGTCATTTATATATCAGAGTTTCATATATGTGTATGTCTGAGTATATGTATTAGGATATCATGTTTCATTTCATTAAAAATGTGGTTTCACTCCCACCAACAGTGCAGGAGAGTTCCTTTTTCTCCACACCCTCGCCAACATTTGTTGTTGCTAGTTTTTTTAATATGTGCCATTCTCACTGGTGTAAGATGGTATCTCATGGTAGTTTTGATTTGCATTTCCCTGATTACAAGTGATGTTGAACATTTTTTCATATGCCTGTTGGCCATTTGCATTTCCTCTTTGGAGAAGTTTCTTTTTAGCTCTTCTGCCCATTTTTTGACTGGATTATTTACTTTGTTTTTGCTGAGTCTTATAAACTCTTTGTAGATTTTTGTGATCAGTCCTTTATCATTAGTGTTGTGTGCAAAAATTTTCTCCCAGTCGGTGGGGTGTCTCTTTGTTTTGATTACTGTCTCTTTTGTTGTACAGAAGCTCTTTAATTTGATGTAGTCCCAGCTCTTTATCTTTGTCTTCACTATGACTGCTGCTGGTGGGAGTGCAAACTGGTCAACCACTATGGAAAGCTGTGTAGAGATTCCTCAACCTGCTAAATAAAGATGGAGCTTCCATATGACCCAGCAATTCCAATCCTAAGTATTTACCCAAAGGACACAGAAACATTAATTCAAAAGGGCACCTGCACTTCTATGTTTATAGCAGCACTATTTACAATAGCTAAACTATGGAAAAAACCCAAATGCCCAAAAACAGATGACCGGATGATGTGGTTCATACACCCAATGGAATATTACTCAGCAACCAAAAAAATAAACTCATGCAATTTGCAGCATCATAGATGGCGCTGGAAGGGATCATGCTTAGCGAAATAAGCCAGAAAGAAAAAGAAAAATACCAGATGGTCTCACTCATAGTAGTAATTTAGAAAACCTAAATAAGGGACCAGGAAAAAGAGTAATTATAATAAAGTAAAAATCAAAAATCAACAAGCAACTATAAACCAGAGACACACTACAGGATCAAAAAAAGGGGGGGTGGGAATTGTATGGGGACTATAACCAAGATGAAAATGCATACATTGTGCAAAAATGAAAAATGATGTAAATATATACAATATTTAAAAAATAATAAAAAATAAATAAAATTTTAAAATGTGGTTTCAAGTGCTAAAGTATAATGCTTAACACTCATCTAATTTAAACTTTTAGTTTTACAAATATGGATACAGAGCCCAAACACCTAAGATGTTATAAGCAAGCACTCACAGGATATAAACAAAAACCTAGATATGCTGAATTTCAATCTAGTGCTTCTTCCATGGGGCTATTAATACTGGGAATTTCAGGTATTTGCCTACTACCTGATAGTTCCTATAAGTCTAGGAATTAGGGAAGCAGAAATTTGCACTATATTGAGTTACTAAAAGCTTTTATGTGTTACACTGGGTGGTTCCCAAAGGCAACAACATCCATCTTATTATTGTATATCCCTGTATATTTTCAACAATCTGGATGATATTTAGACCTGGCAGTCTAATTATTCAGGTGAGGAAAACCAAGTTTCATACAGATCAAATGTACTTGTATTTATCTAGTAAATGGCAGGGCTGAGACAAGAACTCAGCTCTAACCATTTACTCATGATTCCATTCATTACAATACTGGTCAATATAGGTTACCAGTGGTGTTTGGGCCACTCTACTGTCACACAGGCACCCCTTAACAAGGACAGGAAATATTCAACACATAGGATAACTCACTGATTGGCCATATCAATTAGTATTCTGAGGCTGAGTACAGATTGAGCAGAAAGGAGTCAGTGATCATGAACAATGTCAGCCTTTGGCAAAGGAATGGCGAAGAGGAGGTCTATGTGCCCAGTCATTGTCATTCTCGATTTTAAATGTCAAAAGTCTAGAAGAGAGAGAATGATTGAAATACTAAGAATCGGATATTGGATACTGAGCTAGGCCAGACTAGCTTTCACTTGTTAAGTCACATTATTTGACAGTTTAGGTTTGAGAAGCCCGGAAGGGAACCTAACAGTGCCCCAAAGTCATATGAACAGTAAGTGCTTCCAGATATTTCCCTGGCCTAAACAGCTCTCTGCTAAAAACAGAAGTAAGTGGGCCTGACTAGAGGAGGTTTGATTGTGTGGGAAATGGACTTTAAAAAGGGAAATGAAACCACCCTCACTTCACTGAGGCACAATCAGAGGGCTGTGTTTGGGCACTGCTGACAGGGGCCAGATTTCACACACTCATTTGGGAAAGCCAGTGAAGCTCATGGAAACACTCTCCCCTGCAATTTAGCCCCAGCTGTTCAAGCTGAGGCTGCTCTTTAAAGTGAAGCAAACTGGTGAAAATGCTGAAGTTCAGCAGTTACACTCTGTTGGGCCAAAGCTTCTGCAGAGTCCCAGCCCACGGATTCTGCTACATTGGCCAGATGCTCAGGGCCTCCCAAGCCGGCCTTACAGGGAGCTCCATAAAAAGTCAACAGGAATCCCTCCATGTGCTTAGGTGCAAGCCAAAAGGAAGCAGTCCATAGGAGCCACTGGGTCCTGGTCAGCCTGGTCAGCTCCAGGGAGCTCCTGAAACTAAAGTCATCAAGATTCGTTTTGAAAATCTGTTTTTAGAGCAAGATAAAGCATTTTGATAGTAGTGGAGCTTTTTCCAACTTTATAAATTACATTGTTTATTCTGAATGCTTACATCCTCCCCAGGAAAGTGACAAACAAACACAAAATCAATGCAAATCAGCTCACCATTTCACCTCTAACCACTGTTTGACTTCACATCATTAATTTCATTCCCCAGTCTTCAAGACCTCAAATTAAGAACTTTTTCCCAAACATCAAGAAATGTTTTTATTAATTTTTTTTCCCTCCAAGATGTCTCTGTACCATGATCACCATTGCAACTAGATAAACTGCACCTTTGCAAATGAATTCCTTTCCATGGCCTAATGCAAATAATTCAGCTTCACCCCTTTCTGATCTCTCTGGCATTATTTATGAGGTAATTTAGTCTATAAAAATTCTGCAAAGAAGGAAAAAGAGATGACTGTTATAATCATTACTGGGTATTTGGGGTTTTTTTGTTTTGTTTTTTTTGTTTTTTTTTTAAAGATGTTGACTGAAAAGGTAGACCCTGAATGGAGTTTCAGAAATCTCCATCAGTATCCATGAAAGAGGCTGCTGTGGCTCATCAGATATTGGATACCAAGCAGCACATGTGTGATCCTCATCCCTGAGCACCAGTGTACAAATGAAACCTCACTACTTGAGACTCTCATGTCCAGTTTCTGTCAGTAATTGAAGTGTCTGGAAGATAAAAAGAACCTCACCATGAAATGAAAAAATAATTCCTTTAGAAACATCCATCTTGACAACGACTAAATGTGTGGGCTGTGATTGCAAACACTTAGTGAATAGCTAAGGAAAAAAAGATTTAATTTCTAGGACTGCCGGGGGTTGGGGTGGAGAGGAAGTCTTTGCCTTCTACAATGTACAAGTCTCCGTGACTCATTTTTCTTCCTACAATTCCCAGGTGGCAAAGTTCACACAATGGATGGATAGATTAAATAAAGATCAACCCTAGTTTCTGGAAAGTACAGCTTGCAGTCATTGTTAGCAGCTATTCAGAGAATGCCAAGGCATGAGTAAGCCACTTAAGGCCGTGGTCTAATCCACTGAGATTTATTGCCAGCTGCCTGACACCCAAGTGTTAGAAATTCTCACTAATGACAAGCCTATAAAGTCATGTTGTTTTCCCTGGAGGCAAATATAATGCTGAAAAAATTCTGGATTCCAAAAGGAAGGCATGCCTGTTGTCCAAGTCAATTCTCCAAGCATTGGAGCATACTCTCATATAAAGATGAATTTGACTTCTAATTTAAGTATCTTTGAACTCTAGTCATTAACGAGATTTCAGATCACAGATATAAGCACAGGAAGAACCACAGAAATTACTTGGGAAAGGAAATAAAAATGCCATAAAATCTTAAAGACCTTTTGTTTTAAACTTCTAATTGTAAATAAAACGGAAAAATCAGACAAAAGGTATATAACTCATTATATTTAATGAGTTTTTATAAGGCAGGTGTTCTGTAATCACCACCTAAGTTAAGATACAGACATCAGCCAGTCACTTATGCCAACCTCTCCATGTGTACCATTCATATTTCAAATATCACCCTTTCCCAAAAGAAAATACTATTCTTTACTTAAAGAATTTAAAAAGATTTTAATTTGAACACAATTTTACACAAATTCTTCCTGTTTTACTTCATTGTCCATGCTTCTTACAACTCTCAAGTGGGAATGAGGTTTTTTTAACAGAAATTCTCTGAAATTGTAATATTTATTTTATTTTTTAAAAGAGTTATTTATTTTATACAAGAACCAGGGTACAGGCCAGATGCGTGGGAGGGTGAGAGGATTCACTAGAGAACAAAACAGGCAGACTGACGAAATACACTGCTGAGGGGAGCAGTGGGCATGACAGGAGAGGTCTGACTCGCCATGTGGGACCCTTGCCGGCTGGCCGGGTATCGAACTGGTGCTGCAGAGACTGCGGACAGCTTCACAGCGCGGCACTCAACCACCTGTGCCACCAGGGTAGGCCCTGAAATTGTAATATTTAAATGACCTTCCATAAAAGAAAATCAAAAATTTTCTTGTCATTATTTTTATTGACGTGACATTGATTCATAAGACTGTATTTGTTTAGAATTTTAAGTTCACACCTTTCCGAATGTATGTTATACCATATCCACCACTAAATCCCCAATGATCCTCGACCATAATCCATTGGATCCCACCTCCCGCCTTTGCTTTCACCACATATCCTCCAGTTCAGCAGTCAGATTTCCAGGGTTTGTTTGTCTCCTGACTTGCCTGCTGCTCCCCTTAGCAGTGTATTTCAGTAGATCTGCCTGTTCTGTTCCCTGCTGTGTCTCTGGTGAATCTTCTCACCCTCCCACACCTCTGGCCTGTATATGTTGTGTTGATTCATATTTGTGTTTATTCTAATTCAGTCTTTATTTCTGATCTGGTTTTCCTTTCATTTCTGATTCTTTCCTGAACTAAAACCACTCAATTCTAAACATTTCTTATTTTGATTTGATTGATCCATGTATTGAATCATTTTCTTATTGTTCAGTTTATTTTTAAATAACACATTGTATTTTTTATTTCATGTCTTAATTATGTTTCTCAGGTGGCTTTTTGGAGGAGGGGAGGGAAGTAGTAAATTTTTGCAAGTTCCCTTTCAAACCAATTCCCTACTAAACAATTTAATTTAAATTACAGAGAAATCTCTATGTGCAAATATCACCCAAAACATCATGAGTTCATTCATTTATTCATTCCACAAATGTCTATTGAGCACCTACTATACATGTGGCAATGGGGATGAATTCTTAACAATATTATTAAAGATTAATAAGATAAATGATTAATGAGACAGACATGGCCTGGACCATTACATATTTACAACCTAATAGGGGAGTCAGAAAATCAAACAGGTAATTATAATGAGGTCCTTGAAGACAATCTAGGTCTGTGATCCTCAACCTTTTATACTATAGCCTACATGAGGGGTATAACAGCAATAGGCAAAAGACTCACAAGGCAGAGATGATTTTTCAGCTCAGAAAACATGTTTCCTTAAGGTAGCACATCAAACAGTTCTCCACATGATTCTGATACAGTCATCCTCCCACCATCACCCCTGCAGCAGGAGGTGATTCCTATTGAGAATCATTGGTCTAGCTCGAGCACTAAAATGCCATTAACCTAGAATTATAGAAGAGGCTCACTAAATACTTGTGATAAAATTAGACACATTTGCATATTCCTTTTTTAATTATATAGTTCACTCTGTCCTATAGTACATTAATATGTACTTCTAGGCAAAGAGCTAGGAAGGAATGAAAATTACTGCTGTTTTCCCAATCATTCTCCCTCATGGAAATATATTCATTCAGCTAAAGTGATAACCTATAGCCATCAGTCACCTGCCCTCTGGCAACATAATTATAAAAAAAAAAAAAAAAAACAAGAAGAAGAGGGGAACACAAAGTGGAGAAATATAACATTCTCTCAGAAAACCAGTTTCTCTCTGTCTCTCTCTCTCCCTCTCTGTCTCTCTCTCTCTCTCTCATTGCTTATGAGAACTGTGGAAGTTTGCTGGCTGAGGTCATCTATCAGGGAAGTACCTTTTTAATGTTGTGCCTTAGACTGTTTTCCCCATTTTAGAAAAGAGAAGAAAAAGAGAAAGAATTTTTCATCTGTTCACCCTCCCAGCTATGCAGACACAAGATATTTTGGGGAACTACTTAATGTACAGACAGGCCCTATGAATCACAAAATGTACCCACTTTTGAACTCAGACATCTTTTAAGTGCAATTTCCCAACCAATATTCAACTTGAAATAAATTTGGGAAGAATATAAGGAGAGAGGGACAGACATAGTCTGATTCTGAAGTAAATCCTGGCAAACCATTCAACTTTGGTGTTATATTTTAAATGCAATGATTTACTATCTTTATCAACAAAAGCATGCCTGTGTCAACTTACCTCATAACCAAGGTAGAAAATAAAACAACTAATACATAGAATTGTATCCAAAAATGGCAGATCAGAGGAAATTTTGTATAAAAAATATAAATTAAAATAACACCTCATATGTATCAAATAACAAAATATTAATCTGAGAGTCATGTGGGGAAAGAAAACAAGCTAAGTTTGAATAATGTTAGAAAGGGAAGAAAATGAATTTAGTCTGATTTCAGACAGGAAATGATAAAGGATAAAGAGAGTTCTATTGAGGGAAAGCCAAAAGGCATATCTGTGCTGGGCACAGGAAGTCAGAAAACAAGATCTCAAATAATATAAGAGGATTAGAAATGTAGGTGAAATGTTGAGAGAAGAAGATTTTCAGGGTCTCCCTTGTGGCACAAGGGGTTAAGCACCTCACTATGAAGCAATCCACAGCCTCTACAGCGCGAGTTCAATCCCCAGCCAGCCAGGGAGCAACCCACATGGTGCAGCAGACCTCTCCTGACTCGCCCGCTGCTCCCCTCAGCAGTGTGTTTCAGTCAGTCTGCCTGTTCTGCTCCCCACTCTGTCTCTGGTGAATCCTCTCACCCCCCCACACACACACACATATCTGGCCTGTGCCCCAGCTCTTGTATGCATAAATAAATAAATCTTTAAAAAAATCTCATATTGAAAAATAAAGGTTATTAACTGTTAGAGAAAAAAGAGGGATTTCTCACACTCACTGATACCTCTCAAAGTGTTTATGCTAAAGACAGGTACTATAATCAGGGATTCATGAGTTTCTTTTAAAAACATAAATAATGGGAGAAGAGAATACAAATATTTTTCAGTGGAAAATTCATAAATATTTTCATATTCAGAAAAGGGACTGTAACCCTCATAATTTTAAGAAAACTGTTAAAGAAGAACTTAGATTACTTTCAGGATCAATAGAAAATTTTATTTCACTCTTACTTCCATTGCCCTAAAAACAAAGTTTTTTATTTATGTGCGTGTGTGTGTGTGTGTGTGTGTGTATCTCCCCCCCCCCACCGAGCCCCGTCCCCATTGGCAAGGAAATGGAGTGGAAATTGGAGAAGCTGGGCTGGGTGGGGGACCTGGGTATTAGATGGAATAAAAACAATGAGAGATAATGGCCATAGAATCCAAATGCTTGCTTGAGATAACATTTTAATATGACTATGTTTTAACTCAAGGAAATTTTCAGCAGTCCCTAATCAGCAATCAAACAGGTGATATCAGATCTTCCTTATTTTAATGGGATAAAAGAGGGGTGGAGATAGAAAAGGATGAAAATATTATAAAACACTACAATTAAGATCCTGAAAGAGGAGGGCCTCCCCGGTGGCGCAGCGGTTGAGCGCTGGGTTGCAAAGCTGCTCGCAGTCTCTGCAGCGCCGGTTCGATCCCCGGCCACCAGGCGAGGGGGTCCCACATGGCGCACAGACCTCTCCTGCCGCCCGCTGCTCCCCTCAGCAGTGTACTTCGGTCCTTCTGCCTGCTCTGCTCCCCGCTCTGTCTGGCTCTGGTGAATTCTCTCACCCTCCCGTGCTTCTGACTGTACACAGTGCTTGTATAAATAAATAAATCTTTAAAAAAAAAAAAAAAAGAGAGAGAGATCCTGAAAGAGGAAAGAAAAGTTTCCCACAAAGAAGAAATACTGAAAAGACTAACATTCTCCTACAATGAGTCCTGATCACCATGCTCTGGGCAGCAGAGAAGTCTGCCAAGTCCAGCTGATTCACAAAAGGTTATTTTTCTAACCTAGTTGGTTTTTCAGTACAACTATTGATATTTCTTATAAATGTTTTCCTTTCAATGGTTGTGTTAACTGTGACATAATGGCAACTCACATCCAAATTTGCCTTCATATAGCTAATCCCAATTATTCCTAAATGGTCCATTACTTCTAGACCAAAACTAAATGGTGTAAGTTTATAGTTTGTTTATGGAGCAGAAAGGCTCATCTAAAAGGAAACATTGGAGGAGGCAGACGGTCCCTGGGATGTCCTCTAAAGGAGGTCAAGCAGCAGAGCTTAAGTAGGGCCTGTGAGGACAGGCCTGTATAGGAATCAGTAATATCTACACAAGATTTATACAAGTAAAGACCAGGGATCGCCAAAGGAATGTCAAAAAGTGGAAGAAAAAGTAAAGAGAACAAGTGCAGCAGGAAAGGCAGGCCTCACCACCCTCCAGATCAGCATGGCCTCCTGCAAGTAGCAAGATCCAGAACCAGGACTTCACTGGTGACATCCCTGCCCACACACCAGCTCCCTTTTACTCAGGCCTCAGTTGCATTTATTCTCCTCACCCTGGAAGAACAATTGTGGCCACAATTCTGTAAGGTATTCAACTCCAGTTGAGTGGGAAGAAGAAGCCCGAGGAGGTGACTAATGACATACTAAGGATAGAAAGAGGTGCATGAAAATGAGGTCAGAAAAAAGGAGGACCTCCCCTGGTGGCGCAGCAGTTGAGTGCTGGGCTGCAAAGCTGCCTGCAGCGTCTGCAGCGCCGGTTCAATCCCCGGCAAGGGTCCCACATGGCGTGCAGACCTCTTCTGCCATGCCTGCTGCTCCCCTCAGCAGTGTATTTCGTCAGTCTGCCTGTTCTGTTCCCCGCTCTGGCTCTGGTGAATTCTCTCACCCTCCCACGCTTCTGACTGTACCCAGTGCTTGTATAAATAATAAATAAATAAATCTTTAAAAAGAAAAAAAGGAAAAGGTGTGGATATGGATGAATGAAATTAAAATAGAAAAGTGAATGATTTTAAAATTGGGTTGAGGCAGACTGAGCTACTATACAACCATTAAAGTCTTATTTCTAATATAAGTAATGATTGGAGGGAAATGTTCACAAGGTAATGATTTATTATAAAAGCAGGTTACAAAATATTTTTCAGAGTACCTACTCATTTTGTAAACAGTAAACACAGAGGTTAGTACGCTCTGGACGTGTGACCCTGGATGAGTGTGAGTCATGGAAGTGAAATACCAAGACCAAGTAGAGAGGAGGCTTACAACAAAGCAGACGTGAGTGTGTTTCTTGTGATGCCATTATGTGTGATTTTCTTTTTTTAATCTCTATATTTTCCAGTTTTATACAATATATACAATAATATAATAGATAATATGGGCCTCCCCGGTGGCGCAGCGGTTGAGCGCTGGGTTGCGAAGCTGCCCGCGGCCTCTGCGGCGCCGGTTCGATCCCCGGCTGCTCCCCGGCCACCGGAGGAGGGTCCCACATGGCGCGCAGACCTCTCCTGCCGCCCGCTGCTCCCCTCAGCAGTGTACTTCGGTCCTTCTGCCTGCTCTGCTCCCCGCTCTGGCTCTGGTGAATTCTCTCACCCTCCCGCGCTTCTGACTGTACCCAGTGCATGTATAAACAAAAACAAACAAATAAAAAAAAAGAAAGAAAAAAAAAAAAAACATGCCTCTATATAAAAAAAAAATTATAAAAAAAATAATAATAATATAATAGATAATAAAAGCAAGAAAGCTTTGCTACTACTTTTTTCTGTAGTCTTTCCCCCAGGGCATATCAATGGAAACTTGTGACCAAAATTGTAACAAATGAAGAGAAGGGCAGAAAAAACCACAAAGTTTGCATCTCAATTCTATCAATCCTAAAATTGTCTTTACGTACCTGATTCTTAATTCCAACCATGTCTGCCCATGTTGCCAATTACAATTAAGAAAATAAACAATCTATGAAAGAGAACATCAAATCCAGACTTCTGACAAGGTTATAGTTAAAATTCATGAGGCTCCATCCATGTTGCTTCTAGAAACCCTGCTTTTTCAGAATAGTCACAGCAGGCCCTCGCAGACTGGCTAATGAGCTGTCCACTCATGGGCCAGTCCAGCTATTCATCAAGGCCCTCGGTAATTTGAAGGGAGCTCAAGATACCTGCAGCAGTTTGAGTGGAAAATGAAATCTGAATAGCCTATGAAGGGGAAATAACATACTGCCCAAGCCAAAAACACCTTTTCTTTGGGGGTAGATTCATCTAGACTAGTCAAATTGAACAAGAAGTTAACTAATCGGAAGGTCTATCATTGCTGTGGTTTGGCAACTTGCCTCTCTCCTAGAAAAGCATAGCATGCTGATATCTACTTCAAGTTACTGTCTGCTGCTTCAGAATGACATTAGAATCTAACAAATGACAATATAAGCTTGTTTATATAGAAAACACAGCAATAAGGAGAAGGAACATTGAACAAATAGGACTGAGGTTTGTTGGAGGGTGACAAGATGTTGGAACGAATAGCACAGCACAGTAATAAGTGATATGGGGTGGGGGGGATTCAGTAAGAGAGCAATTATTTAAATGGGTTTTAATCTGAATTGTCCCACCCACATGCCAATTTTAATCTGTAGGGGGTAAAAAAGGACATGCAAACTTAGCGATGTCAGCCAGGTGTCATCCTGTCAAGAGTGCAGACAAATAGTCACAATGTGAAAATCAATAGCAGTGGGAAAAAGGCTTTCTTGTACATTTATGATGGATAACACAGTCTGGGTATAATGTATTGAAACAACTAACTTAGATGATGCAGCCTGCTTCGGTCAGTGATTTTCAAGCCTTGCTTGGAAACAGCTGCACCGCTGAAACATTTGTATTGCTAGGCGCTTAACAATGCTACATCCAAGTATTAACCCAAAAGTGCTCCCTGAAAACTCCAGGTATGAAAATAGTAAGAAAGAGTGAGAAGGACCATCAGTTACATCACATTTTAGCACCATCACTGAAAAAGAGGCATTTGGCTACAGACCATTCTAGAAGAATCAGAGAGCAACACATAACATTAAGAGTCATCCACGTAGATCCACAAAGAGAAGCTTCAGTGAGGTAGTAGATTGGTTCTGTTTTTGAACTATGAGGAGACTGGGAACACCAGAACAGTAATGACTTTTCCAAACTTCTAGAAGCCTATGGGAAAGGCAGGACTAGGTGCTAAAACCAAGTAAGTGTCCCTTTTCTAGTCCAGATCCTTGTATTCAAGACTTCTGCCTCCATTAGGCAAATAGGAATCTGTTGTGGCTAGTGAGCTGGTTCCTTCCACAATCTACTTTTACTCCTTATTATGCTGAGAAGTAGGATTTGCAGTCAACAGTCCCTCTGCCTTGGCCTGGTAATGACCTCTATCTCCTCTCCTCTGCTCTGCTCTCCAAGGGGCACTCTTTGGATATGGTATCCCAGTCAGACTCTCTTTCCAACCAAGCACTGAGGCCCACCATGGAGAAAGGCAGCCACAGTATCTCCAGAAGCCAGAACCTCCCAGAGCACAGGTAGCCACAAGCCAGGTAGTCCAGCCACAGTGGCACAGACCCAGAGAGTGACAGCAACAGCCTCACGCAGGCTCTGGTACTGAGTCAGGGTGACTTTGGACAAATCCTACCCATCTGTGGCTCACTCCCTCTTTTGTAAAATAGTGACAGTCTCATCTCCCTCACCAGGCGGTTGGGGAATCAAATAAAATCATGAATATGAAAGTACTTTGAAAAATTTTCACTCACAAACTCACGGAATTTTGGAAGGACCTTAGGGATCATTCAATGCAGTCCCTTATTATTTAGATGAGAAAAGAGTCCCCCAGCTCTTAAATGACATGATTAATGTCAAACAGAAGCAGAGCTTCTCTACAAGTCAAAGCACAATCGTTACAAATTAGTACAATTCCAAAGTGACTACAAATACATGATTTACTTATTTTTCTTTCTTTTAGCTCAAAATAAAGATACGTCACCTATAGTAATTAGAGGAAATAATCAGTAAGGTCACCAAGTTTGGAATACATAACAAATGGCTTATTGTCATTATATTGTAAATATGATAAAATAATAGTATTTAAATTTTTAATTTTTATGGTCACTGTATAATGCAGCAAAAAATATATATATATGAATTAAAATCACACATGATCTCACTCTCAGGAAAAATAACAGTATTTACTATTAAAGTAGACACCATTTACCATGGGATTAAGTTTTGCATGATATTTTATAATATTTTATACTTTGAATAAGAATTGAAAATATTATTCTCTGTCTCCTAACAAAATACCATCCCTGATGTGTTAATAATGAGAAATGCTAATAATGAGAATAATGACATCTGTTAATAATGAGTAGTATGTTGCTTGGATTCATGAGTAAAGGATACTCCATAAAATTTTTGATCTGTTTCCAAAGGGACAAAGGAATATAGAGAGTTCAAGAGTGAAAATGTTAAAATGTAGTTTCTCCAACTAGTTGAAGACCAAAGAAAAATCCATCCTTCTAAAGCCCCATGCTAAGTGAAA
The DNA here is from genome assembly GCF_964194135.1 of Talpa europaea. Taxonomy (NCBI): domain Eukaryota; kingdom Metazoa; phylum Chordata; class Mammalia; order Eulipotyphla; family Talpidae; genus Talpa; species Talpa europaea. The sequence goes on along the minus strand of NC_140069.1, from coordinate 85,626,401 downwards.
CTTCATTCTGTATTAAGTGATAAAATGAGTCTTAGGAGAAATCAACTTCTATTGTATTTACAATCCATTTCCAAAGCAATTGCTGGCTCAGCAGCTCCTCTCCTAAGCAGCAAAACTGGGTATTGTGACTTTTAATGTTCCTCCTGCTCAGCCTTTTGTCCTTTCATCCTTTTTCCAAATAAACGGTCAGTTTCATGAGAAATATCTTTTGTGTGAATATTGCTGTGACCCAGAGTTTTCACTCCTTACCAATCCTTCCTCTCAGAATTAGGGCTCATTCTACTTATAAATTCCCATATATGCAACCTGTATTGTAGAGCGCTGCTTCAATGACCTGACCTCCAACTTCAAGAGTGAAATTCAAAGATGGCCATGTCCTATTTGTTGTTCTCTAAATACTGAGACACTAAACTTAGTAGTCCTACATAAATCATTCAGCTCCAATTTGTATAAAACCAGTCCTGCTGAAGTAGCTCTAATTTTCAGATCCAAATCCACTGGAAACCCTAATGCCATCATTTTGCATCTACTGCCTGATTATCCAAAGAGCAAACCCAAGAAGTTCCAAACAGTCCTCCCTTTCTGCCTTTGCCCTACCTGCATTTATCTTTCTGAACCAGAGAATTGTATAAGACCCCATTCTCATGTCTAGGTCATCCTGCCATTTTTTTGCTATTACAAAGGGTTTTTTGTTTTGTTTTGTTTTGTTTTTCATTGTTCCATAGGTATAGCTGTTCAGGAAGAACAGTTCACAGTCAGCCCTGAACACATTGCACAAAAGTAGAATCTTGTAACAAAAATTTTATAGTAAGTGGTTGACAGGACATTTGAAAGAACTTGATAAAAGCCATTATAAAAATCCATGTAAGAAAAAAGCTGACATGCATCAGCAAGGATCTTAAAGGACCCCCTCCTCAACCTCCAGCAGAAGTCAGCCTGTTCCCGACTGGCCCAGCCAGACAAAAGGTCTTCTTCCCTGAGGTCTATCTTTGTTCCTACTTTGCATTTTTCCCCACAAAGCTGAAGGCCTCAAATGGTATAAAATTCAAAAGTGGTTCAACTTTAAACAAAGAATGAATTATCTGAGAATTTTGGAAGCAGTCACACTTTGAATAAAGTGGCATATTTCCCTTTGTAGGAAAGCTATTTCCAGGTTCAGTATTTATTAAGAATGTTAGTCAGTTACTTTTAACCACACATCAAAAATGTCAACTCCTTAAATCCCCTTCAGTCTTAGGTGATGTTTACTAATACTACTCATACATGCATCAAAAGGTTGGAATCCAACAACAAATGTTAAGGAGGATGCGGTGAAAAAGAAACTCTCCTACATTGCTGATGAGAGTGCAAACTGGTCCAACCACTGTGGAAAGCTGTCTGGAGGTTCCTCAGTCTACTAAAAATGGAGCTAACCATACGATCCGGCAATTCCACTACTAGGGATCTACCCAAAGGACACAAAAACAGTGATTCAAAAGAGCACCTGTACATCTGTGTTTATTGCAGCACTATTTACAATAGGTAAAACCTGGAAACAACCCAAATGCCCAAAAATAGATGACTGGATCAAGAAGATGTGGTATATATACACAATGGAATATTATTCAGCAATCAAAAAAGATAAACTCATGCCATTCACAGCAACATGGATGAAGCTAGAAGGTATTAGGCTCAGTGAAATAAGCCAGAAGGGAAAAGAAAAATATCGGATGGTTTCACTTATAGCAGGAATATAGGGGAACCAAATAAGACATCAGTGTAAAAAAAAAAAATAGCAGTACAAAACACAACAAAGCAAAAATGGACAATTATAAACCAGAGACATACTGCAGGGGAGGAGGTGGGAGAGGTATCAGAGGGAGGCAGGGAGGAGCACAGGGGACTGTGGTGATGGTGCACGGGTGCCTTGGGGAAGGAAATTCTATGGGGACTCAATCTGAGGGGGTGGGGGAAGCAAATATTGTCCAAAAAAGTTTTAAAAATGATAAATGTTAAAATTAAAAAATGGGTGGAATCTACAGTTCATCCATCTTAGATCAGTGCATTATCTACCAGGCAATGTAACTACAGCATAAATGCCAAAGAGAGTCTTTTCGGTAAACCTGGCCTATTAAGCATGGGTCAGCTTTAAATTCTTTTTTTTTTATTTTTTTTATACAAGAACTTGGGTACAGGCCAGAGGCATGGGAGGGTGAGGGGATTCACCAGAGACAGAGCGGGGAGCAGAACAGGCAGATGGACCGAAGACACTGCTGAGGGGAGCAGCCAGCGAGGCAGGTGAGGTCTGCCGGCTATGTGGGTATCTCCCTGGCCGGCCAGGAATCAAACCCATGCTGCAGAGGCTGCGGACGGCTTCACAGCGCTGCGCTCGACCTGCTGCACCACCAGGGAGGCCCAGCTCTAAATTTTTAAGCTAAACTCTGCCCAAAAGTACTTTCAACCAATTCGACTGTACCTGAGCTGGATTCCTATAACATCTGAAATTCACAAACAATCCACAGTCTAATATTTTCAACATTAAGATATAATCAGAGGCAAATAGCAGACTAAGAAGGGCATGGATTTGAAAGCACTCAAAACTTGGATCACATTGCAGGTCTCCCAATCGTAGGCTACATGGACTTGAACAAGTCCAACATCACTGAAGTTCAGCTTCCTCATGAAAAATAAAAGCAATGATAGTCACCTTTCACAAAGTGCCATGGATTGGAGATAATGTATACAAAATGCCTGAAATAATAGCTAGGCTAAGGGAAATACTACACATATGGTAGACTTCCATAATCAGCATATAGAAGCAATGTGTATATTTTACCATCAACATAGTGTGCATTTCAAACCTCCACTAGATAGAAGTGTAAAAATCCCTGGGAGCCATCATAGTGAACTTATTCAGAGCTAACTTACTCAAAGTAAGATATAGGTTATCTGATCGCCTGACTCTGATTGTTTCCTGAGACTATATATTGGAAAAGAAAAAGACCAGCAGTGTCATAAAAGGTAATGGGGGAGGGAGTCACTCCTGGAGAAAACCAGGACTCAGAAAAGAAATAGCTAAAAGCATGAAGACAATTGTCCTCATAGAATCAAGAGTTCCCAAGCTAGAGGTAAATCACACAGCACTGTCTCTGGCATCTGATAAGTACTCAATAAAAATGTGTTAACAAAATAAAAATCATATGTATGTTCATTTTACTACTATCACAAAGAGTCCATGGATCACTCTGAATTTTCAAAGTCTAGATAAATTCATTTTACAAGTCTAGAAAAGTCCAAGTCTTAAAATTTCAGACTGCAGGATCCCAAATATCCACACTAGTGCTTTAATTAAAAAAAAAAATTTATTGTGTTCACCTTTTTGTTTGTAGGATATAGAAGTCTAAAGAAATTGGCATGATTTTTCTGCATTTTAATATTTCCATTTTCTATATCTTAAAGACCCATGTGACTTTAATATTTTCTTTTAGGTGAACTTTGATCTTATGAGTCAAAAATAAGAATTTCAACATAAACATTTAATTGAAAACAAGATTATAGCAATACCATGTTAGAAAAATAGTGTTAAAACCACAGATAAAATGTAACTATCTAAAATGCAAAAACTGATTATCTTATGTGTTTTCCTATAAATAGAAGGAAATGAGTTAATTTTTCTAGATTAAACCACCTTTCCAGAATCTTATCTCAGGTAACTTTTACACTAAGACGATTAGAACTATAGTACAAATCTAAGAACTAAAAGTATCATGACATCATAACTCTTAGAGAAAAAAAATTGTAAATAAATAAAGAGAAAGTATCTTCAACAAATCAACTACAAGCAACACAGAAACTTAACCCAGAACTTTGAACATTCTATCTAAGGCTAGTGTTAGATCAGAGTCTTCCAGGAAAGTACACAACTTTAGGTGTGGAAGAGCATTCCAGGCCATATTCCCTGATTAACAGAAGAATGGTGAAAAACAGATGAGCAGGACACAGGACGTGGTTGCATAGCACAAGTTCAAAATCAACAACCAAGGAAACACTCTCCATTTGTGAACTAAATCTCATAGAAAAATAATGATGAAAATAAATGAAATTTGTGGTCAGTGTGACTTTTATCTAATGGACAGTATTTTCAAAGATGTCTTTAAATACAAAATGCCAATAAGCTTGAAATTTCTAATCTGATTTTATTTATTGTATCTTATTTATTTTCTTACATCTTGGTTAATTTTTGGATATTTGATTTCTCCCCTCCAGAGTAGGCCCTGCAGTTCTCCCACCACCCTTGCACCCATGATCCATCACCACATTCCCTTCCGATTTGATTTTTAATCCTCTTCAGCTTCTCTGAACTCACCTGCACACCCATGTTAGAAGAAACTCTAAGAACAGATCATTCTGATTTGGCTATCTGCTCAGACATTTGTCTGACTTTCCTTTGTTTTGAATGTTCGTGGCAATCTCTGGATTTCATTTCACACAGTATGCTATGTCGTATATTCTGAAAGGATTTATGTTTATCAATTATCCTATACCCTGATGTTTGTTGTAGAAATTTTGGTGAAAGCACATTAAAACGTGATACAAAACACTTTCCTTCTTCATTCTTTTCTACTTTATTTAAATGAGTATGGAGAGATCATGATTTCTTTTTCTTTTTTTATTTTTGTGTAATTTATTTCACAACTAAATGCTCAATAAACTTTATTAATTAACTGCATACAAATTACAGACATCCCCACAGAGTGCAATCAATAACACTGATAGCATGAGATGCCTGAAAAACTTGGAATTGCCTCAAAATAAATAGGAGTGCGTGGTAATAAATTTCTAGAAGAAAATAGGCAGAATACCCAAGTAACTCCTTGCTTCCAAGAAAATGTCTGTACATTATTATTCATTTTATATCAAAAGGTTCTAAATTGAGAATGGTTGCTATCTTGTTACTGATCACCATATTAACCCACTGATACTAATTACAGCTTGATACCACAGAACTTTCAAGATGCACCAGCCAGATCTAAGATGGTAGAATGAAATTTCAACACATTTGTACAAAGGCTAAAAAAAAAAAATATGCTGGGGCAGAGGTTTATGCCACCCCCCCACTCTGCCTTTAACTTAGCTTATATATTTGCTCTCTCAGGCCTCTGCTCTTAGAAAATTAACATAAAGTGTGTAAGATATAAGAAGGTCTGCAAGAAGATTAGGAAAACTCAGGAAATTAGTGTCCTAAGGGGAGCCATAATAGAAGCCTAAGTTGAAAATATCTCAGAACAGATAGGAAATTTCTGTAAATCATTTGCCAGCTATATGCAAATGAGCATGATATGCCCTTAGGGAGTTTCTAGAAAAGGCCTCATCACCTGATGCTTCCTGATTCCTCATCTAGCAGTAATTAGCTACTTATACACTATAAAACATCCTGACCTTTTAAACCAGATTTGAGTTAAACCTGGCCATTCTATGAGGCCTAAAGTAGTCATAGACTTTCACGGAGAAGAATTTTCAGGACACTTTCCGAATAATAAAAAAAAAATTTACTAACCACCAATGTTAGGCAATCTGCTCAGCTTTTTATATTTCTCTTTTGTATATTATTCATCCTCAAAACAGTCCTCGAAAGGCTATTATCTCCACTTTATAGATGTAGAAACTACTAAGTCTAGAAAGATTAAGGTGTGACTAGCAAGTGGCAAGTCCATCTGTACGTCAGTCCTGTGACTCCAGATCATGGGCTCACTGCTGCTGCTCTACCCTGCGTTATACACCACAACCAAGAGAAACGAATGGAAAGAAAAGTGTATTATCAGGACCAGAGAACAAAGGGCAAAGATTCAGTACCTCTGAAGTTTTTTCCCCCTCTTGGTCCACAGTTCTGTGTCTTTAATTTTTTGGTTTAAATGGGCAATATGAGTAATATCACAGGAAATCAGATAAAAAAGATTCTTCACACCTCATCTTTCTTAATAATATATTAAAAACTAAGAATATGTGAATTTATAATGTTCCTTCAAATCTTTATCTAGATGTAGGCTAAAGAAAAATGGAACATGAATAGATCAGAACTCCAGCAAACGTTGCAGACACCTTTATTCTTCCAGTCAATGATGTCCACATTTTATTTTTCTGTTCATAAAAATTCATAATTAAAATTGCAAAGAGCAGCCTAATCTGTTCCTTCGTTTTAGTACCGCCATACATCACTGGTTCTGCTGACCTAATAAAAAGAGCTCATCTTTCCCATATCAATTGATGTACCAAATCACTGATTAGCTAGTGTCCATTTGTGTACAGACTAAGGTTGTATTTAATATATCAGCCCCATTAGCTGCTTAATGCCATTTTCAAGATTTAACAAAGCAAGTGCAAAAGGCTTTTGAACAAACTTCCTGACAATATTATAGTCTGGTCTTGATTTCCTTTAACTCATTAATTCTTTTGTATTTTGTAATCACTTTTCAAGGTGCTCAGAAAGTCAGGGAGTGGCAACAGAGGTCAACAGTACCAAATCCCCTTTTCACTGCTTCCTGTTTTTCACAGCTCATTTCATTAGGAATGACCTGAGTGAATTGAAGCAAGTTAAGGGACAGCCTCAAGATTCACCCAAACCCCTAAAAGCAACCCATTGAAATTGCCCTGTCCACTCCATTAGAGACTGGGGTAGATGCAGAGGGAGTGGTGTTTCTGGTCCTCTTCAAGCCTGGGGGCAGACCAGGCTCCTGTTCTGTTAATGTGTTCCAAAGCGGTCACTTCTGCTCAGGGGGCTGCTGAAACCCCCAAGAGAGTCACATTGTATGACATGAAGCCAGCTATTGCTAAGTGAGGTCTGGGGAATAATTAGAAAGCCGGCGTTTTGACTTTTAAATATTCTACTGTCTTTAAGTGGTTTAAATAATTCCTAAGCATAAGTGCCGCTGGGGAGAGCTGGGTGTCAACAGCAGAATGGATGTCATTGCTAACAGCCAACAGCTGGAAAGGGACTGTGACAATGCCCCCTGCTTTGCAATGCTTTCTTGGTATACTGCACTACACTAGCTCCGGCGTCTAATAGCACAATATGGGAAATGAGAGCTCATCTATCTACTTGTCAGAGGCACTGCAGGCATTCCACGTACAAGCCTACCCAGCTTGACCCAGGCTGAGCAGGACCATGACCTAAAAGGAAGCCTTTCAGAGGTGAAAGGCCCTTTGTGGTAATTAATCCTCCTAGCAGCACAACCCTCAATGTCACCTGAGCACAGAGAAGCAGGAGGGAAATTCCACTATTCTAAATTCTTTATATAGATCACACTGAAAGGGGGCTACATCAGCAATTCTAAAGGGAAACCAAGTGTTTCTTTAAGAATGTCATGATAATCCTTTGGGTGTTTTAATTGGATTTCACTCAAGCTTTTTCCATTATACCAAAACCTCCTTTTTTTTTTTTTTTTTTAACTGAAAGCTTTTTAGATTTTGGGAAGACCTCCTGTGCTATCTCTTTGCCTGTTGTCCTCTCTGCATAAGTGCCACCATTCCTAGTTAGAGCTTCCTCTCTCCACCCCAGTCCTAGAATCTATCTTCACCTCTTCCGTGATCTCCATGGCTCCTTCTGACCTACTCACAACTGCCAGATTAATTTCTCAAAGTACAGTTTGGTCATATCCTTTCCTTACTCTAAAAACATCAAAAGTCTAAACTCCAAACTACTTAGGTTAACTTTAAGGAGTTCCTCGGTATATGAATCCTTAGCAACAAACAGTACCAGCCCTGGGAGTAGTACAGTCATTACATGAAATCTCAGGATACTTCCAGGTGAGTTGTCAATGACAGTCTTCAGGGATAAGAAAAGAAAATTGTACTTTTCTATGATGTGGCTCTTACTTTGCTAAACTCTTTGACAACTGTCATTTCATTGTTATCCTGGATTTCAATAGATGAGGAAATTTAATCTCAAAAACTTTCCCAGGTCACCTTAATGGGACAAAGACTCCATCCCCCACCAGGGAGCAAACTTACTTATAGCATAGCAGACCTCTCCTGTCTCGCCAGCTTCTCCCAAGCAGAGTATTTCAGTAAATCAGCCTGTTCTGCTCCCCACTCTGTTTCTGGGGAATCCTCCCTACTCTCCCCCAACCCCAATACACACACACTCTGGCCTGCATCATCTTCTATGCATAAATAAATAAATCTTTAAAATAATTATAAAAAATAGTGGATTAGTTATGGCCACAAACACATGAGGTTACCACTTAAAGAACTAGCATTTGAGTTGTCCCTTAGGGATGAGTAAGTCTTGAACAAGCAAATAATATGTGTGTAGTGGCAAAGTTTAGAGAATAAAGAACAGAGCAATTAGATGTTTAAATTTCAAAAAGATCTTTTAGGGTCACAGAGAAAACTAAGATAGTGGGAGAAAAGACAGGACTGAAATTGCACAGTGCTTTGAAGGTAGGACTGAGTTTGTACTTTACCCTGTGGGCAGCAGGTGACTATCAAATAATGTGAAGAAGGGGCATAAAGTTCATGTGCTCTTAGAAAGAAAACTTACCTGGCCTCCCTGGTGGTGCAAGGGGTTGAGCACCGCACTATGAAGCAATCCACAGCCTCTGCAGCATGAGTTCGATCCCTGGCTGGCCAGAGAGAGACCCCCATGGCGAGCAGACCTCTCCTGTCTGTCCCTCTGCTCCCCTCAGCAGTGTGTTTCAGTCAATCTGCCTGTTCTGTTTCCCGCTCTCTCTGGTGAATCCTCTCGTCACCCACCACCCCGTAGGTTAAAAATGGAGATTAAAACAATATACAGTAGTTCCCTCTAGTCCTGTATTGCGTTCTGCAGTTTCAGTGACCAGAAGTGGACTGTGGTCTAAAAATATTACCTCGGATAAGATATGTTCAGAGAGAGACCGCATTTATATAACTTTTTATTATAATATGTTCTTATAATTGTTCTAGTTTACTATTATTATCATTAATTCCTACTATGTCTTAGTTATAAATTAAACTCTATCATAGGTAAGTTTATATAGGAAAAAGCATAGCATATGTAAGTTTGGTACTATCCATGGCTTCAGACATTCACTGGGGTCAAGGAATGTATCCCTAAGGTTAAGTGGGGATTACTGATTTATTGAGGTGGGATTGATAAGAATTGTCAGCTGATTAGACATAGTGGAGGAGGAATATGGAGGAATAAAGAGTTCTGAGATTGCTGAACGTGATTCATAGGAGATACTACAATTGAGAACAGAGAATGATTAAAGAGAAAAGAAGAAAAATTCCTGGGAACATATTGTTTTAACAAAAAGAAAGGCATAGAAATGGTAATCTGGGACTAAGAGAAATGTCTAAATGACATTAGACACATGCTAATATGGAGTGGTAGACAGAATTAAACAACCGCAGTTAATATTAATCGAGTACTTTCTACTAGGTATTGTATATTCTAATTTTGTCCTCAAAATTCATAAGTATATTTTTTAAATATTTTCTATATATTTTACCTCATTCTTCCTTTTTGTACAATGCATGCTTTCTCTTTTCAGGTGTAGTCCCCATAAAATTCCCACCACCGATTCACCCACAGATTGTCACCCTAGTCCCTTATGCTCTTCCCTCCCCTGTTTTGATCCTTCTCCCTCCTTCTCCCCTGCAGAGTGTCTTTGGTTGATAGTTGCCTGTTAATTTTGAAAACTCTTAAGTATATACAAGAAGAAACAGAAATTTAGAAAACTTAAATTGCTAACCCAAAAGAGGACATGAACAGTCTACAGAAAAAAAAAGGCAACAACAAACTTTGTCATGAAAGATACTCAAATTTACTCAAAATTAAAAAGTGAAGATAATAAAGTTGTTTCGTCTATGAAAATAATAATGGTCAAAGAACATTGGTGAAGATGTGGGAAATAGCTCTGTCATATATTTCGGTGAAGATATAATTTGGGGAAAAACTTTTGGAGGACAGCTTGCAAATATCTCTCCATAATTTTAAACTGTATACTTTTTGACACAACAGTTCCACTTCTAAGAATCTGTAGTATTGGAATATTTGCACCTGAAAGTGTGAGTGTGTGTGTGTGTGTGTTATTCTTAAAGTAAGCAAACAATATAGCTTGCTATTGTTGGAGAAAATTCAGTGATCTCAATGATACTGCTTATTTCAAATTAAGACACCATCTCCAGAGTCTCTATAAAGTCTTCACTTGATTTACAGGCTCTATAATTATTTTCACCTGCCTTTCCCCCCCTTTTTTTTAAAGATTTATTTATTTATTTATACAAGCACTGGGTACGGTCAGAAGCGCAGGGGGGTGAGAGAATTCACCAGGGTCAGAGCGGAGAGCAGAGCAGGCAGACTGACAAAGTACACTGCTGAGGTGAGAAGCGGGCGGCAGGAGAGGTCTGAGTGCCATGTGGGACCTTGGCTGGTGAACGGGGATTGAACCGGTGCTGCAGAGGCTGAGGGCAGCTCAACCGCTGCGCCACCAGGGGAGGCCCACCTTTTCTCCTTTCCCCCCCTCATCTTTACAACCCCATAGTAGCTGAAGTTAGTTTTTGCTCCACTGGTGTTTTAAACAAAGAGAGAGAGGTGGGGGAATGAGAAGGGGACTGAGCCAAGTTGCATAACTTCTTGGTTGTGTAATCTGAGAGGATGGAGAATGAAAAATTGAAATTTGGACAGCAAATGTGGGGGGTACAGGGGTCCCCTCTCCAACTGTTCTCCTGCTCTGTAACCCAGGGCACTTCCAAGCAGTCCTCAGGTTTTCAAGTGTTTTTCCAACCCACTAAAGACATAACAGCTACCCATATTTAGTAAATCCAGTGCTCTGCCAGCAGTAGAAGGTAGTCATTTTTGATAGCTAACATTGAGAAAGTCTAGATAAAGAAGACCAGAAGAAAGGGAAACAGTAGGATATGTGATGAATCTCTACTATGTGCCAGATACCTTCACATATCATTTCATTCACTCTTCACAAAGTCCTGGGAGATGGTTACTATAATCTCCCTATTTACAGATAAGGCTACTGACACTTGACTGTTGTTAAGTAATTTTGCCAAAGATAGGCAGCCAATACTCAGGAATGCTGAGACTCTGACTTAAGTATGTCTGCCAAGGCTCATGCTGTTTTACTTTCCACTTTTTATTATGCCAAGAGACAAAAACCTTGACTGGAAGAAGCAAAAACCATTCAGTCCCTGGTGAACTTCTTTTCTAACCTACCACTTATCTGCAACTTGTCCAATGGTCAATGCAAAGTTTGGAATTTAGCCTTCACAGGGAGAACCTTCTCATTGATCCCATTACAACTAATGAAACAAAGCTGTTCAGGAAAACCCCTAAGCAAAGTGCTGTGCAGAGAGGAGCCAATTTTACTACCAAGGCTCAAACACCTAAATTTGTACACTGCTGAATATTCTTCAAAGATTCGAGGCCAAAATAACAACTAGATGGATGATGTAAAGAGAGCCCTTGTTTACCTTCACCTTCCTTTACCTTCATCTTTCTTTGGAAAGTCTGGGGCATTAGGAAAAATGAATGTGAAAGAACAAAGATGCAAAATTGGTAAATGGCAATTTTTTTGATAAAATAAATGTTTAACTTCAGAAATTCTGGGCTAAAAATTATGTCTCATTCTCATATTTGTAAATCCAATATTTATTAAGTTCCTCCTACATGCTAAGAAAATTTTTATTTAGTCATCTGAACAAAACTAACAGAAGATCTTATATGAAAACAAGAAATAGCACACACTGAACTGTAATCCTAGGAAAAGCTACTTCTTTTATTAAACTTTGTGGGTTATCATGGGATAGCTCAGTTTGGCTAGACATCCATATTTTATGTACCTCATGGCCACTTTCATTTTCAAGGGGTCTTCAGCCCTATATCATTCATTCATGAATTCATTCATGCAACAAATATTTATTGCCTATCTCGCACTATATTGCTTTCTGTCATTTTCTTCACAGACACACAGACTTTATAATGGGATTTATATCTGCTCCCATCCTTGCTCGTCCCCTTAAATTTCCCTTATCCTTTCCATTCCGATTCGATGCTTTTATCTAACCTCGCAGTTTCTTTCAGCCTTGAGGACTCACAGTGGACAAGTTTAATAAGCTGGAATTAAAGCTGAAGTTATCATAGGGGAAAGTAGTACATGCATTTATGTTAATATTTCTAGAGTAAGAAGATGTCAGGGCAATGCACAATTACACATTTTCCCAAATTAAACTGAAAATGCAGCTTAACATTTCAAAACTCTGGCACTCAAAGTTGTTTTCACTGTTGATGAAACTGTAATTATACTATTGGGCAATTTAATTAATTTTGTGTTCTATTACAGAAGTCCATGATTCTGCCTAAATAGAGTTAAGTTAATGGAATATAAATCGGTTTGTCACATCTCCAAGAATTCTTGTGAAGGGTATGTGCCTTTAATTCACAAAGTGCAGTAAAGACGCCACATGATAAAATTAATTATTCTTCTCTCATATCATTTCATCTAGAATTCAGGTAAAAATTAATAATTTTATGTCCTCATTAACCATTCTGCCTGAAAAATACTAAAATTCTAAGATAAGCATTAAATTATTAGACCACAGAGACAATTCAAGATGTTCATTAAGTTAACTCCTTCTGTTTAAATGAAAAGTCAAAGGAAAATCATTAATAGATCAGCATCAAAAATCTACCATATGTTAAAGGTGCTGTTTTATATAATTATAAGTTTATGGATAAGAATGCCCCCAAGATCATAATCAATTTAAAAGTTTAGCTTAAGAAAAGAAGGGTGTCATTTGCTCCTTATCATTGCCAAAAAATTCCATTTTCATGCTATAAAGCATCTTCTCAAATACTTGTGTAAAGGTCTTTTCTATTAAAAATATTTCAATCAGCTAAATTTGCACTGTTTCACTTATAATGCTTTTCTCCATTCCAGGCAATTTCTCTCTCTCTCTCTCTCTCTCTCTCTCTCTCTCTCTCTCTCTCTCTCTCTCTCTCTCTCCCCCCAACCCTCCTACCAACACTCTTCTTTTTCATTTATTGCAAGTTACTCTTTTCAACACTATGAAATAGCTAATCAAACATCACAACCATCACTTTCAGATAAAAAAAAAGAGAGGGAGACTTAGAGAAGCTTAATGACTTGGAGAGACTTTAGTATAGGAGAAATACTAAAGGATTTGAAGTCATGGGTCCAGGATTCTATTGTTGATCCGTCTTGGGACTAGCTATGTGTTCCTGAATTAGTCACATCATTCTTCAGCTCAATTTCCTTAGCAGTAAGATGAGGGATAGTGTAAATTAACTCTAAGTTGTGTTTTAGCTCCAAATTCTAAGACATGCAAAACTCAGAGAATTGGAATTAGGGTACAGGTCTTCAATTACTCATTCATTTCTATCTCCACTGCTTAAACCAATAATCCTTAAAATAAAGGACCCTCCACTTCTCCTCAAACACTTTTGTTCATCATTTCTCATCAACACTGTCCTACAATATACGAAGGAAAAAGAGCATAATATGTGTCATAACATTAGACCTCAATTCATTAGAACTACTATATTATTTTTGTGGCTAGCACTTATTTTGATAACTTTTAAAAACCTATTACTTTAAATAAAATAGGTCTCAAAGAACTAAATGAAAATATTTAGTATGACATCATTAAAAACTGTTCTAAGAACCTGGCTCAGGTATTTGACTTGCTGTTTGACCATAAGCAAGTGAACTGCTCTGGACTATGATTCTTATAGTAAGGGAATTGATATAAATTATTTCTAAATTTTTGTAGCTGTGTAGGAAAACCAAAGTGACTCCATCTTGTATATCTTGTATCAATGCCATCACAGGCCCATGGCCAATAATTACCCTTCTCTGGGAAGATAGTCAATTTCCTGATTGTTTCTTTCATGTGTATTAACCTGTACTATGATCTATAAACTGTATTACTCTTATTAGAACAAAGATGAATGTGACATATTCCCCCAGACAGCTGGCATCATAAGTCTTATACAAGAAAGGTTGTACTAAGCAGGGTAAAAGAAGACCTCTGTTCGGGTAGAGGTTGAATGTGAATCCTGCCTGGATCAAAGTTCTGTCCACCTAAGCTGCCCTTTTTATAAACTTTAAGTGTGATTAATGGACATGCCTTCTCAGTTCTTTAGATTCAAATTATCTTCTTAGTTTGGGGGAATTTATTTGTGCTTAGCAGTCACCCATAGCTCTAAACATTTTATTAATTATTTCCATCAATGGCAACAAAGATAGAAGTGCTTACTTTATTCTTCAAAGAGACAGACAGATACACAGGAGAATATAGCCAGCACCTCGTCTTTATCAGAAGGCTGAGATGCAGAAGATAGAGATACACACTTTACGTTGGATCTTTAGTTAGCCCTCCACCCAAGAATAGTAAGAAAATCCAAATATGAATGAGGGGAGAATGCCAGTAGCTATGAGGCCTAATGGACCCATGAAATTGGCTTACCTGCCCTCCAAGTTTCCTAGACTTATTTTTAGAAAAAACAAAAAAACTCAGCAATAATCAAGGCAATGTAAAGCATCCTACCAATGAAAAATATGGATTGTGACTAGACCCATGGTTTCTCAACAGTGTTAAGAATGTGGGCCTCCAGGCCTACTTATCACAGATACCTTGATTCTTAGCTACAGGGTTTGGCAAACATTTCCTCCCTCAGGGTACCAATTCTGATAGTTTATCCTAGTCACACATTACATCATGAATTGTTTCTTCCTCCACTTAGGTTCTGAAACTTCCCGAGAAAATTTAACTACTTAGACCAGAGACAGAAATTTATTTAATTACATCTGATGCAAAATAGTTGCAGAGCAAAATGCATAATGCCACCAGAAATTAGGTGGGAAAGTGAAAAAGTAATGCCTCTTCTACAACTACAGAATCTGAAAATATCTCTTCAAAGTCACTTTTTAATGTAAAAAACCTCAGCTCTCACAAAGTATTTTTTAGAGTCCACCTGTTGAGCATGAATATTTATTTGAGCTTATGGAAATAAGATATTATCTATTCTAGATGTAAGGTAGAGTTTCTGGAAGTACCAAGGATAATGTGCCACCATTTTTGACAATTTAATATGGTTATAAAGTTGGAGAGTTTATCTAGACAGTGGCAGGGAGACAGGGGCAAATGGAACGTTACAAATCACTAGAAAGGAAATAAATTGAAAATACAAATCAAAAGCAAACTACTGCTTTCACCTAGCTGGACCTTAAAACTGAATAGAAATAAAAGGGTAACCATGGCTTAAATTATCTCTCTTACAACCAAAAATTTGTTTTATTTTATAGTTAATTTAATATCACTTTATGGATTTGGATGTACAGAATTAGGGAATTAAAAAATCAACTATCTCTGTTTTAGATTGTGTTTTCTGCTCAAAATCAAACAGACCAGGAAAAAAAGTCATGTTTTCAAGCCTGTCAAAATCGTTTCCACCATGATTCACTGATCCCTGGTATGTCATGTCTGGCCTGGAAGAGAAGCAGATGTCATTCCAATAAGACCTCTGTTTCCTTGAACCTGCACCTCCATTCATCATTTTTGTCACATGCTGAGCACACATAGCCACTTGGACCAGACTCAAGGTCCCACAGTCTCTGTGAATTCTAAAGAGATAGGAAGATTATTTCATGAAATTGTTCAAACTACAGTAAGCTTGGAATCCAGAAGTAATAATAAACAATTACCATAATTATTCATTATGCGTTAGTTCCTTGTCAGGGCCCAGAGAGTTAATCCACTACTACCAGAATATAGCAAAACGCTTTATCTCCTTCACAAACATTGGTCAATATATTAGCCTTTTGCCCTTATGTAAAAAAGAACGGCAACATAATACAAAATGCTTAATTTCTCTTACTGGCAAGATGGAAATCAGTGGTCTGGAGTTTTAATTCCAACACCTATGACCCACTTGCGACACTTAACTGCCTCATGCCACTGCTTCATCACTTATAAAATGACTTATCAACACCTATCTCCCTCCCTGTCCATTTTGGATTGGAGGTCACATGTAGAAAAGCACCTGATAATTTCACAGGAATGGTGTGTACCACTCCAAAAAATTGTTCTTTTCTGTGTGGGTCAGCAAATAAATTATTGGCAAAGAAACAGCCAGTAGGACATAAGGAAAGAAAACCCTGCACCTCATATTTGATTTGAATGAATGACAAGCACACCAATATGCATTGGAAAAGTCACTTTATATTTTATAGGTTGTTGGCTTCCAACAGCATGTGATATTGAATAATGGCCCAACTTTTCTAGAAAAAGTGACAAAAAGTGGATGCTGATAAGTATCAGACAATTTCCTCCCAACTTTTTCTCACAAATGGGTTTTGAATGTTAAAATTCCAGGCTGGAACATTGCTCAAATTTTGATCTTTCCTGGGAAGTGCCATTCTCTCTGGACAGTAATGGCAGCCCAAGCCACAAGGCTGTGCAGATGGCATACAGAGAGAGGGACGTCTGTTCTCATTGTGCGTTGAAATGCCCTGGCTTAGAAATAAAGCTCTACCTTTCACCCTTCTGCTGAAGCTATAACAGCCCTGATTTCCATTAAAAGATCCACTCATTTCCTTTTTCAATGGCACCACAAAGGGAAATAGGACTAGAGATTACTCACCAAAACATAATATAAAGTACATCAATTTTCTTCATGCATGAAATATTACGCCAGCTGATAAAAGCCTCAGGATTAGTCTTTCAAAGTGACCAGAAGTTGATCTTTAATTTAAGCTAATACATTTTCTTTTCAACCCTACACTGCAGTTCCAAAAACACAGTGTTAGTCCCTTTTTGTTAAATTTACGTATAGGAGATGTAACAATATATTTCATGAGATAATTCATTGATTCGTTTAGCATGTTAATGGGAAGTAATGGCATGCATACTGTTGCCAAGTTACCTCTGATAATTTAGGATACAAACATTCGGTCCTTCTGGCCCACAATTCACTCTATAGTGTATCACCACTCAAATGATGAAATTGATGGCACAAATTAGAATAGTAGACTCTAGTTTTAAAAATTGTCTTTGTCTTCTGTATTTACCAAAGCAGGTGGGGGCAGGAGGCCTCTAAATAATCACTTTCTATCTCCAATTCCTATCTCTGAAACACAACTTCTATAAACATAATACAGTGACTCCTAGGACAGATGACTGTCTAGCTGTGATAATTCTCAATAATCACAAAATTTATGATTTATAAAGTATTATATTGTGAAACAGAGACGTAAACTCTGGATTCTGTTTTGGGGCCCTATGCTAAGTAAGTTGACTCATCCTGTTTATTTTTATGATGAACCAGTAGTGTTGCTGTAGAACCACATATCTCATTTTATAGAGTTCTTTTGTACACAAACTTAATTGAGAGGGTATCATCGATAGAAGGAAGAGAGATACAGCATGGGTCAGAAAGGCAGTCTAGAGATCAAGCTACATTAGACAGTCTTATACATCCTTCTCTGCGGATGAGCCTAATTCTACCACCTCCTCAGTCACTGGAAGCCAAATATGAAAAAAACTAAGGGCTTGGAAAAGATGAAGAATTGTATAGCAAGAGAAGTATCATGTACAATGCAGTGAAGTGTTTTGTCCCAAACTGTGGTGGTTAAAATTGACCATTCCCTTTAAGTTCTAAAAACCTAAGACATAGAAAACCATCTATTATTTCAGTCATGTTCATTGGCAATCTGCCAGGTCCCAAAGATACTCTTGTAACTTTTTCTTTAAAAACATATGTACAAGGTATATATTAGAAAAGTCATTTGCTTCTGGAATTCATTATTGCCAATAAGGAGATAGTCCTCAGAATAATTATAATCTGTATAATTCAAAAATTCCTCAGCTAGTAAAGTTAAATAAATAAATCACTGAATTTTCTTTAGGCAAATTATTCTTTACAGTTCATAATTAAAAGTATGTTTGCCCATTTACTAAGTGTAGAAAAACAGTTTTACCTACTGTAATATGCCCTGCTTGGAATATACAGCAATCTTAAAAACCAATGAGGCATTTCCATAAAAATTTTGGAAGTTGCACATGGCTCTTGCTTGTTGGTTGGTTGGGGTTTTTTCCCCCCCTTTGGTCTATTTTCTGATGATTAAAATATTTAAAATCATTCAAATGTTGAGTGACTAAAAGGCAAGATGTTCAATGAACTGTTCAGTTCATTGGAGAGGGTAGAATTTTTACAATGTTAGATTCTAAATACAGAATAAATGCCAATACTGAATTTTTTCTCTTACTCTCTTTTTTCTTCTCCCTCTTCTTTCCCTCTCTTCTTAATTCTTTAGAAAGAAATAAAATATATTTGGGAAAAAGTTCCCTCCTATCATTTAGCCCATTTTAGTTTAAGACTGGGGTGAAATTTCTAATGTGTTATATTAATTCTTTCTTTGCTCCTTGACATTGATCTTGACAATGATTCTTAGGATATTACACCAAAAACAGAAGCAACAAAAGCAAAAATCAACATGTGAAAATACATTGAATTAATAGGCTCTATACAACAAAATAAGCAATCAGCAAAATGAAAAGGCAACCTATAAAATGGGAGAAAATATTGGCAAACCATTTATGTTAAATGGGTGTTAATATTCAAATACATGAGAAATGCATTGTCTCAATAGCAAAAAATAAAAATAAATATACCCAGTGTGACTGAAAATATGGCAAAGAACTCGAATAGATGTTTTCACAAAGAAGACCTACAAATGGCCATAAGTACATGAAGAGATGTTAAACATCACTAATCATCAGGGAACTACATTCAAAATCACAGTGAGCTATCACCACACACCTGCCAGAATGACTATTTTCAAAAAAAAAAAAAAGAGAGAGAGATAACAAGTGAAGCAAAGATGTGGGCAAAAGGGAGCACTGGTGCACTATTGGTTGGAATGTAAATTGTACAATTATGAAGGTTTCTCAAATAATTAAAAGAAGAACAACCAGGTGACCCAGCAATCCTACCTCAGGGTATGTATGAAGGAGATGGAATCAACATTCTGAAGAAATATGTGCACTCCCATGATCAGAGCAGCAGTGTTCACAGTGCTGCTAAGCACCCATTATCAAATAACTGAATAAAGAAAATCACACACACACACACACACACACACACAGTGGGAGTATTATTCAGCCATAAAAACAAAGAAGATCCTGCCACTTTTATGAGAACTGTGAAGGGACTTGAAAGGTTTTTTTGTGCTAAGTGAAATAAATCAGACAGAAAAAAACACTGCAGATTTCAATAAGATCATAGATATGGAAAATAAAAGTATCAGACTCATAGAAATATAGAGTAGAATGGTAATTCCCAGGGGTGGGAGAAATGGGGAGATGTTTGTTAAAGGGTACAAACTTCTAGCTATAAAATGAGTAAGTTTTGGTCATCTAATGTCCAGCTGGTGACTATAGTAATGCATTTTATTCTTGAAAGTTGCCTTGAGAGTGGAACTTTAATATTGCCACTACAACAACAACAAAATGGGAGGCCTTTCTGGTGGCCTAGGGGCTAAATCTCAGCATTATCACCACTATGGCCTCAGTTCAATCCCCTGCCTGCGAGCTAACCCACACGGCACAGCAAACCTCTCTTGTCTCGCCCATTGGTCCCCTTAGCAGTGTATTTCAGTAAAATCCTCCTTTTCTGCTCCCCACTCTGTCTCTGGTAAATCCTCACACACACACACACCCCACACTCACTTCTCCTATACCCCAGTGCTTCTATGCAAAAATATATAAAAATTAAAACAACAACAACCATAAAATGGGAATTAAATGACGTGAGGGATGTGTTAACCTATTGTGGTGAACATTTCCCAATATATAAATATACAAATCATCACCATGTATACCTTAAATTTAGACAATGGTTAGGTCAATTACTTCTCAATAAAATTAGTAGAAAAATCTATGAGGGGAAAAATATCCAACGATATTACATAATGTTAGCAGGCTTTTCTAATTATCACAGTGCAGCACTGGTACACACAGCAAACACTGGTTTGTTCATTTTCCCTAAATAATTTGTTCATATCAAGGTTAGTAAGAAAAAGAAAGTTCTGCTGCTAATAAAGCCATCTGTACTTCAGAAACGACTGGCAGGTGCCTCCAGAAGGGGCAACCAAAAGTCACCAAGCATCAAAACCATGACAATTAAACACAAGGGTCTAGCAGGGTTTTATTATCCAAATTTCAGTGAAGAGAATTCAAACACCCTCTCTCTCCATGAGAGGAGCAATTACTGGACGGTTTAATTCCACTCTGCTTTCAGGGTTCCCAAAACATAGCTTCATCTACAAGGAAAATAATAAGCAAAAGGAACATGAATGATAATTGGAATTAAGATGGAGCCCTCAATTTTTTTTAAAAGCTCACTTGGCTCTCATGACAGGTTTTCAGTCAGACCACTTTCATAAGTAAGGAAATGTATTCTGGAAGACTTGGCATTTTTAAAAGTTCAAAGTTGAAAGCACACATTCTATAAATAAATCTACAATGAAGTGCTAAAAGGTTTATTTCTGATTTCTTATTTCACAAACTGGGAACAAGGCATAAAAATATTGGGTCATAAAATGCTTAAAAAGTAGATTACTAGAAACTAATAGAATACATTATTATCTATTGAGCCAATGATGGGTCAAATGGCATTTTGAATTCTTGCAGAGAATATGAATATGACCTTCATGTATACCATTTACAGAAAGCAATTTTATTTACATTTTTAAATCCACATAAAGGTGAAAGATGATACTGCTGCAAAATGGAACATTTAATTTTTTGCCCCAAGGCATAACTAAGCTCTCCCAAGGTCAAATGTAGGACAAGACTGAAATGAAGCCAGACTTCCCCTTCACATCATGCCAGAGGGCTTCTACTCTGGGCGGGAGTAAATTGGATATACTTTTATTCTTCAAAAATAGAAAAAATCCTAAATCCAGCATAAGTTGAATAATTCCATAACACATTTTGTGAACTTTTTTAAATTTTATTCTTAAATAATATATCCAGACCACATTGAAAATTACTGTCAACTAAGTTGAATTTGGGGGACTATTTTGACTACAAGGTATTAAGCTATACAGATTCTTTTTAAATATCTTTGTATCACTGTGCAATGATTTTCTCTAAAAGAAAACAGATTTGCTTCTCTCCTTTCTGGTAAGTTGTCAGAAACAGGATTCATGGGAATAAATACCATGGGAAAAATTAGAGTTTATATCACTTACATGCAATAATCCCCTTACAAATAAATTCTCTCCTTTCACCCCTCCTCCTGCCCCTACATGGCAGGTAATTAAAAAGCCAGGTGTGTAATTGTTAGACAAGATACAGATGTTATGGATCACTTTAAATTCCATCACAGATGACTGTGGGGGCCGTGTTTTATGCCCCATCTCACTTATTAACTTACCCTGAGGCCCAGGGATCATTTGTCATATCACTGAGGTCAGCAGAAGCAGCTTTCCTAAAGAAATATGCCCTACATGCCATCAGCAGAAGCTAGAGTCACAGACAATCCTGCTTTTGTTACCCTTGCATCCCCTACTTGCTGGGAAGCCTCTCAAGAATAAAAAATATATATAACAAAACTACTGAATTATAGTAGCACCAACAGCAATTTTATGTGCACTCCAGTTATTCAAATAAGGTCAACCCAGAGAAGGCAGGTAGAAGAAATATTCATTAAAAGTGGAAAGCAACATAGTTTCTTCCTTCAAATGTTTAAAATGGAATTTATTCTCCCCTTTCATTATATGTGCTCATGTCCATGTACACACACACATACATATACACTCCAATTAAAATATGAGTAGAGGAGGATCTAAATAGGCAGTACACCAGGGAAGACACAAAAAGGGTCAATAGACAGATGAAAAGGAGGTTCACCACTTATCATTAGGGAAATGCAAATCAAAACCACAATGAGATTTCACGTTACACAGATTAGAATGGCGATTATCAAAAAGTCAAGAAATAATGTGTTGGTGAAGATATGGGGAAAAAAAGAGTCCTCATGCACTATTGATGGGAATGTAAATTGGTGCAGCCACTTTGGAAAACAGTATGGAGATTCCTTAAGATTTTTTTAAATATGAGTATCAAATGATCCAGTCGTCCTACTTCTAGCTATTTACCTGGAGAATATGAAAACACTAATTCGCAAAGGTGTAGGCACCCTATGCTCGCTGCAGTACTATTTACAATAGCCAAGATGTGGAACCAAAGTTAAGGGCTCAAGGACAGATGAATGAATTAAGATGTAGCTTATATAGATACTGGAATACTGCTCAGTCATTAAATAATAGGAAACCTTATCATTTGTGACAACATGAATGAATTTTTGAGGGAATTATACTAAGTGAAATAAGTCAGAAGTATAAAGACAAATAGCATATGCTTTCACTCATTTGTGAAATCTAAAGAAAAAAAAACGATGAAACAAACAAAACAAAGTCATAAAACCTTAGATTCTTGATAACAAAATGCTGGTTAACAGAGAGGAAGGAAGAGGAAAGGAACAGCCTTGTGTGGTGGGTGTAGTGTGATACACACAGTTGTTGCAGTGAAAAACTATATGCCTGAAACGTATGTAGTATTGGAAATTAACTTAGCCTCAATAAGAAGAAAAAATAAAGTACTGGCTCAAGAATTAGATGGGGATAGAATTGTGCCACCTTGCACCAAATGCCCTGTGCCTCAATTTCCTCATTCACAAAATGGGGTGTTATTAATGATACGACTGGGATTGATAGGCTGATCTATCAACAGGACATCTCTGGAGTTAAATAGTACCTATCATCTCATGGGGTTATTAAGAGAACTAAGTGCAAAGAAATCCATGCTATATAAAACTCTGGCACAGTGCCTGACTCAGGTAAAAGAAGGAAGGTAGAACATTTTATTCTTTACAGTCATTCCTACACCGACCCC
Organism: Talpa europaea; assembly: GCF_964194135.1. Taxonomy (NCBI): domain Eukaryota; kingdom Metazoa; phylum Chordata; class Mammalia; order Eulipotyphla; family Talpidae; genus Talpa; species Talpa europaea. Next base: position 85,603,451 of record NC_140069.1, on the reverse strand, counting down.
ACTCTCATGTCAAATCCAAGATATAAAATGTTGTTTCTGTGTAGGAACTCTTCTTGGGTACTCAAGACAATGCTTTGGATGGAGGTATATACTGATCTACACAAGAAAACTTGAGCAGCATATAAAGGGTATTTTGCCTCTTATCCCACCAAATTATTGGAGTTGGGGAGTAAGGTGTTGCTACATCCAGGATTCAGCTACAATAAACTTCAATGGAGAAAAGCAGCCTCTGCAGCCCCGGTTCGTTCCCCGGCCGCCGGCGAGGGTCCCACAAAAAAAAAAAAAAAAAAAAAAGTTCACAAATTAATCAGTATTTTATATCAGATTTTCATAAATGTCCATAGTGTTTTCCACCTAAAATTAAAACATCACATGACTTCTCATCTCAACTGTGCGATCTGGTTATTAGATCTGTTGGTGTCTTGTCTCTTCATTTCTACAAACCCTTGGCTAATTGTTGTAGAATGGCCTTTTTTTCCTGCTTTAGTCACTATGGTTATTATCCACATTAAATACACATGGCTTTCTGGGCAGCACTGGACAAGTGTACAACAATCAAGCAGCTGTAAGTGGGAAACAAAAGTTAGGATGGGCCTAGGGTAGAATTAGACCTTGTGTTTCATCCCAGTAAGAGCTACACTGGAAGCATGGAAACCTGATCCAAAAACTCATCTCTAAAAACACCAAGGATGATTCACAAAAAGAAATAAACAAAGAGGAACAAGACCTTTTTCTTAACAAGTTCAAAATTTCTATGTACCAGGCATCTTTCTTCACTCTTTGTAATGCATTAACTCAGTTAATCCTCAATAATAACTCTATGGTATAGGAAATATTTTTAGTCTTTTTTTTTTAAAGATTTATTTTATTTATACAAGAACTGGGGTACAGGCCAGAGGCGCGGGAGTGTGAGAGAACTCACCAGTGGCAGAGAAAGGAACAGAACAGGCAGACTGTCTGAAATACACTGCTGAGGGAAACAGCGGGTGAGACAGGAGAGGTCTGCTCACCATGTGGGTTGCTCTGAGGCCGGCGGGGATTGAACTGGCGCTGCAGAGGCTGCGGACAGCTTCACAGGACTGCGCTCAACCGCCTGCACCACCAGGGAGGCCCATTTTTAGTCTTATTTTACAGAGAAGGAAATTGTGATCTAAGAGGTTAAAAAATTCCCTAAAGTCACAGAATTAAGAAAATATTTCACCATTCTCTTCCACTTTTTCTTCCTAGCAAGTCTTTTTCAATGCTGCTTCGCTTTAGAATTGAAGTGAGAAATGAGGACAGTGAGGGGGAGAGAGTGGACCCAGGTATGACTAGAAAGAAAATGGACCTTTCTCTCTCTGGTGACTAGATGTTCATTGGGTCCAAGAAGTCTTTCTTATCATAATAACTCTTGTATTTGTACACTGAATTCAGTGTTGACACTTGCACAAGTGCCACAATGGTTTCCACCTAGCTAGCAATAGTGCTCTTTGGGGGCTATCAACCATTTTTCAGCAAGCTGATTTGCCTTTAGGTATCTCCTTGTTTTCACTATTTGTTCAAAGAACTTGGGGCAATGGGGGGTGGGGTGAGAATCCATTAATCTGAGAAATGTGCAAATGCATCTGACTGCATATTAATTAGACCCATTCTAATTGTGAAGGGTTTTAGTCAAGAATGCAAGGCAGGGCTAAACATCTTAGGCCAAATCATTCACTCTTCATTCCCCCACACTCCAGAATATTTCAGCCTGAGTACAAAGCTGCTTATCCAAAAATGGTAGCTCAACTCATATGCGCTAGTGCCAGAGATTGTGACTGCCTCTTCCGTGCAGCTGTTCATAATTCTGCCTAGTTAAACCAAAAGAAATAAGGTTGAAAATCTAATGTGAGGCACTCATCATTCAATTACATATTTCTTATAAAAGAGGCAAAAACTCTGCCACGTTCTGCAAAATCTCCACATCAATAGCAATTAAGCTTCACACATCAAACCCAGAGAAATATGACACTGACCACACATGAATAACTTCTTTCCATAGGCAGAGGTTTGCATCTTTCTCTGCATTTAATTCTGTTTAAACAAAAATGATGGTGCCCTGATGCAAGAAACTATTCACAAATAACTGGAAAAGATGTGTGAGTAAAAGTATTTTATATTTTCAATTTCAGATATCATGTAGTCAGCCTTTTCACCAACACAACTGCTCCAAGCACAAATCACAACTCATCATTCTGTAAATAGGTTTTAGAATAAAGCTGGTGATTAATTATAGCATTTTCATTAAAAACTTCTCAAATAGAAAGCATAATAGTTCTCATGTAATCCAGTCCATGCCCTTAAGAATTTTTCTTCCAGTGTCGAGCAGCTTCTAGAAAGAAGCTTCTTAGCAAATTAAGACATTATTTCTTACTTAGAGAAGATGGCAACACAATAGTCCAGTGGTCCTTTATGCAAGGAGGAAATAAAAAGAGTATGAATATTCTAGGGAAAAGTGGAGTGAAATGATGATGGAGAGAAAATTTGAAAATTTCACTGTGACTTCATTCATGCATAATTCTCAATACAATGAGGCAAGACAAAAAAGTTGTTTTATTTCTCCCAATGAATATGCATTGTAATAAAAAGAACCTCACAGTGGGGCTTATGGCATGTCTTAGAGATTCATAAACAACATAAAAAGAACATAGAAAAATATAGCATTTAACATATGTTTGGAGGCATGAAAGAATAAAGAACTCTAGTTTTTCCAAATTTTGTCCAAACCAATGGAAATAATCTTAACAATTTCACTATACTCAGAAAGTCTCGCTCCAAAGAAGTTTGATGGTAAAATTAAAAATCTCTATCCATTTTCTTATTCAAAAATAGATATAAAATATCTAAAGTTTACACCCCAAATAAATATATCATTAGCCATTTAAAATAAAATAATAAAACAGTGATGGAGAGGTGTTTCTCATCTGTGATTCATAGTAGCTGTAGATCTCCTTGTATTCTGGGAAGTCAATAATTACATCTTTTTTAAAATTTTGATTATATACTTAGATATTGCCTTGGAATCTTACAACCAGCTTCAAAACTGCTCAAATTCATGAAAGGTAGCCTTATGATTAGCACTTCAGTTCCCAAAGACAGACAATAAATTTCCATTACATTGTCAAACTCACTAAAAACAATCAAGCATTTCCCCAAGCCATTTATGACTATTGATTGCATAGCAAACCTAACTTTATATTCTTCCTATTTTAAGTAGATGCGATATTTTACAAGGTCTTCACAAGTAAGAGATTGTGAATGTAAAGCAGTCCATTAATTTTATATAAGCTGTTTTATATACTCATGCCCCTCTAATAACATTCAGCTACAAGGTTACCAGAAGAATCATTTTCTAAAGTTCAGTTGGAGAAGTTGCAGTATACATACACAATTAGAATTCCAACCATCATGCCATGCCCAGAACTACTCTTTAACCAAAATTCTGAAAACTGAAGCAAAAAATACCCCATAAGCAGGATAACAATGCAGTGTGAGATATAAGATTCTTATCAAGGCATTGTTACTGTTAAATCAACCTGGAATTTGAAACCAAATAACTTATGAAAACAAAGGAATTCCCACAAAGAGGAGAGAGCACATTAAACAATAGTAGTGGGCCACGCTCTTTCGGTGAGAAGGGGAGCTCCTCTACCTCTAAACCACAAACAGTGATGTAACCAAAGTTACCTCAATAAAAAGAAAAAAAGAATTCCCCACAATTGCCATGGAATCCTTCAAGGAGTACATGAGAATAGATGTAGAGATGCATACAAAGTCTTGCTCCCCGCTGTGGCGGGGGGAGGGAGACTCTATAAATAAAAGTACTCTAAGTAAATTTTTCCAAGTCTTTCTATCATAATTGTTCCTCAAAAACCTGTTTTAGAGAAGGAAATCTATACCCCCTTCCAATAGTCTGTGACTTTTAATATTATTGAAGTTCCTGCCGATTTGCAGAATGATGTCTGTGTACTGACTCTGGAAGGCCCTGTTACACTATATGTAAATTTGTGGGTTGTGATGAGTTAGGGTAAAGGAGAGATAGAAAAATATAGGACCTTGCAGATGTTTCCAGCTATATCTTTCTGCTCAACTTCCTGCATCACATTGCAATTTCACCATGCTAAACCTGGTATACATTTCCAGTGAATAGCTAGTATAGCCGTCTGTTCTATTACGTTAGTATAAGCTAATAAATGTCTTTTTCACTTAATTGGGATTTCTCCTTAAAAGGGCATGACTGTGGGATCTGGTTTCACAGAGATAGTCTTTTAGACTTGAGAAGAGTAAATTAAAAGGACATTTCCGTTGATATCAAAGTAAGCTTATTCAATATAAGCTTCCTTATATTTTTCTTTCTTAATTTTCCTTTCTCAGCATGCTACAAAAATATAAATAAAAAGGTTCTCCACTGGATGTATGTTACATATATCTCACAGAGTTTAATTATAAATCCTCTCAAAATGAAGATGGTAGGAGGAAATGATGCCAGTAGATCACACAGTCCTGGTATTGTATAGGCCCGCTGTCTCCGATAGCAACGATACAGACACCGGGGTAATTACAACACATCATGGAAGACTGGATTCAGGGGAAAAGAAAATCCGATGAAAGAGAGTACTATTATTACTTTAGTACCTGGAAGTGCACAATTTTAATTTTGTTCTCATAAATGTTATTATAAATGCTATAATTACAATTTCCTGCAATTAAGGAAGAGGAATTAGGTTTTATAAAGTGCCACACCCTAGTTTCTCTGCAGCTATTGATCTGGTGTAAAAAAGGAGGGGCCATATGAAGGCCAAGTACTCAGAAATACACAGGTACACCTCATTTGACCATAAGAACTATGGCATTGCAGGGAACCGTGAAGACAACCACACAGGAATACAAGTTTGATCTGAGCTGTGGCCTGCCAGGGCAGTCAGGGAACTTCATACTGTCACAGAGAAAAAAAACACAGAGCAATAAAGCAGGCAAGACCCTGAACAGTTCAGCGACTTCAGCGGATGGACAGGGACCCATTCCCAGTCCTCTAAAACTGCAGGGGCTGGCACACAAGCAAAAGGCCAACATCTGGCCACCAGAGGGAATAGAGCCTGTCTCACGTGGGCCTTTGAGGATACCCTGGAGATATTGCACCTAAACCTTCCTTTCCCTTCCTATTCAAAGCTCAACATCTCTCTACCTCCAGAATCGTTCTCTTCTTGCCTCATGTCTTTTTCCCAGCTGAATTTCAACACCGGTTGATGGAACATTACCTGCCAGACCTCAGGCCCCTTCAATACCGCAGGGATCTGCAGAATCGGATCGTCCTAAAACGATTGATTTTCACGCTAAAGCGAGAGAAACAGACAGAACTTGCCTGCCAATCTTTGTCTTTGACACCGAGAACCCCTAGCGCCAACGCAGGGTACTCTCCAGCTTATTTCTGTACGAAATCAACCGTGTGACTGCCTCCAAAGAGGAAACGCGCACACTTTAATTGACCCCAGTGACCTCTCTAGAGTGCTGGGGAAGTTAAGGGGCCGGTAGAGGGAGGGAAACTGCAGCCCGAAGAAGGGGACGGAGGAGGGGAAAGGAGAACGGATAGTGGTTGTGGATTTGCGTGTCTGGGGAGGGGCTGTTTGTTTCGCTAAGTAAATAAAGAGAAATGCCGCCACTACCACCACATCCTGAGTCTAATGATGATAGATTCCACGCTGCATCAGGTCCCACTCTGGGAAGCGTAAGCATGGAAAATAATGAGACTGTATCCCCATTCGTCTGCATTAAAAGCGAGTCAGGCACTTTCGATAGCAAATATATCGATTCTTTCACACGGGACTTGGTTTGTCCTGCTTCCCGTAAATAATTATTTCTCCTTTAAAAATTCATAATAATTAGGTCTCCGCACTCTCGCACGCGCAGCTTTTCAAAGGCGCTTGACCTGGAGGGCGCTTTGGTGCCTCCTGCCATGTTACCCACAGGTGGGAGATGAGACAGGAATTAGTTTTCCCCACTTGGTTTTACTTTCGCGAGTAAGTTGGATCCCCTCGCCATGCCTCAGTTTCCTTATCTGTCAAATCTTTCGGATTGTATTAGACACGTGCAGCTCTGCATTACATGAGCCTTGTTTCTGTTAGGGAGGAAGGGTAAATTTAACGAGCCGTGCTAGGTAATAGGGCCGGGAGCAGAGAAAGGGAAAGAAGCAATCGCCTCCCTTCGGAATTAACTCCGGTAATCACGTGACACGGCAGCCGCGGAGGGGGCGGGGGACGGGGTGCAAAAGAGGTTCTGACCGCGAGACTCGTTGGGAACCCAGCGATCGGAGCTCTGAGCTCCCGAATGACTAGAAGGAGGCAGGCCGTTACTGTCGCAACTGGGAGATAATGAGGTGTCTGCGGAAAGCGCCAACTGGACTTCAAGAGGGACTCAAGCCGCGCTGCAGCAAGGTAGGACCGCGGGACTGCGGACTCTGCAGGGGCGGAGTCTGTGGCGCTGTCCGTGGTTCTGAAGCATTGCGCTGCGGATCCGGCCTGGCCCAGCCCCGGGTTACAGCTGCCTTCAGTCTCTGTGTCCGCGGCCTCCTCCGGAGAACAGCTGGAGTCCTGATTGCTGCTTCCAGGAGCACCGAAACTCGGCGTCGTCGACGAAAAGTTCCCCCAGAAGCAAAGCTTCGGTGTGAAACCTTGGAGTCTAGACGTGAGAGAGCTGCACCTGTGTTTTCATAAACCAGTTCGGGTGACTCGAGGTCATTGGATAATAAAGCTCTAAAGCAGATAATAAAGCGCTCAGCTGTGGTGAGGCAGGTCCTGCTGAGAAACTCCCGGCCCAAACTCTCCGCGGTTTTGGTCAGAGGACTGAGTTTTAGAGTCAAGGGAATGAAATGAAGCCTACCCGGAAAGACGTTTCTTGCTTCTAAGAGTATAAGACTTCAAATGGCCTTCAAAATCAATAGTTGGGAAGGGAGGGGGTGGTCTGAGACTTCGGGTGGGCTATGTCAGGAGGATGCTCCCTCCCACTAGTGAAGCAAGGTGCCCAGCCTCCCATTATGCCCTTGGGGGATGCTGACTGGGATCCTTTCCAAGGGTGCGGGGGTAATGGGTGAGGCCCGGCGGGAGTCAGGTTCCGCAGGGATGCACCAAGCCCCCAGGAACCAGTTTCTAAGGAAACACTCGGTTTTTCTAAGCAGAAATTTGTCTTATTGTAGGAGAAAGAAACAGTTCAAGAAAAGCCTCTCGGTTCTCCATTTTCATGCAAATGAGACGATGCGCTCTGGCTGCGGCCTTTGTAACCATCTCCCCACCGTATTTCTGGCTTGAAAAAGTAAAATACCCTCGTTAATTTAAAAGAAGTAGGAGTGGAAGAACGACAGGCACGTGCTGCGCTCTACTGCCCCCCACACCCCACTGTGCACAGTATCCCAAATCCCTGGCTCTGGGAGTCATTTAGCTTTCCATCAGCTGGAGCCCCGGACTAGACACCGAAGGAACTTGCAATAATAGCGGGTACCCGAGCTAGGGAATTCTCTCCGCCCCACCCTTATTCACCCTCCTACCGGGCCCCACCTTCGTAGTAAACAAAATATACTTGGGAAAGCTGTTTACAGAGGAGGTAATTAGGTTCTCAGCCCGCAGCAGAAACTCGGCGCGCTCATCAGAAGTTTAAACAACAGCCAAGCAACCCGTGAGGGCAAACAGCAAACTTGGAAAATGCGCGAATATGCTCCTGGGCGCGCGGAGGGCCAAGAAAAAGCCGCCAATATATATCATCTCAATAAAAATCCGCTCCTGGAAAGCTTGCATAGTAATTGAGATGGACGCTCTTTTCTGATCTGTGTTGGCATTTCCTCATCTCGAGCTGACAGAGCCAACTCAGGAAATTGCTGGTAATATTCATCTGGGGAGCACTTTCATTAAACGTAATTCATTCGACTTTCACAATAAATTGAGTGACATCCTTACAGCGGAACCTTTTTATCCTTGATTAAGTGCTTGCCAAGCTTTGGTTTCCCACTTTATTGTCACATTCCTTCAAGCGGAGTCGTCAACATGCCAATCGGCAGCAGAAAAATGCGCACTCCGTGTTTACCAAGCTCCGGGAGGGGTTAGTGCTGACACGGAGGAAAAAGAGCTGGTCGGGAGCTTCACTAGTGGATAAATCAAGATCGCAACTTCTGTAAACAATCGGCTGGACCAGACTAATGGTGGTTAGGAGATTGCAGGGAAAGGCTAGAGAACAGAACGGCTTCCTACCGGGTTGCTCCAGCAAGCCTCTGACCCGAGGGCGCCTGGCCTGGAGATTCGCCTGTCTCCCTCTATTAATTAAAATGCCAAAGACTGTTAAGGACTTAGAATGAGATCTGAAACCCAAAAAGACCCCGCTGCCTTTAGGGAACTTTCTCGAATGGAAACAAAACTAGGCATTTTCTTTTTTAAAACACATCAGAAAGAATGCACACTTCCTAACTTGCCACTTGAGAGCAGAGAAACTTTAAGAGTTTACATTGACTTTCATTGTGAGTGAAGGAGTGAAAGAAGTGTGTTAATGTTCAATCCCTGGCTTCCCTTTAAACCCTTAATATCAACACCCTGCCAACCAAATTCAGGAATGCTCTTCAGACACCAGAATTCCAAGTGAAACTAACAAGCACCTGGGTATTTCAGTGCTAGACTAAACTGAGAAGGCATGCCTTTGCCAATATGGGGCCCCTGCTCCCCCACCCTCTATAAAATCAAAGAAGCCCAAGACAGAAAATTGGTTATTTGAAAAAGCAATATCCAAATGCTTTCATCACTCAAATGCCCTTTTGAAAATATTGTTGACTGTGGTTATTACTCGGACAATGCTGTCAATTTCTGTATCCTGCAGAAAATCTTTCCTCAGACAGAAAAGTAGGACATTGGGCACCAAGTGCAAAAAAAATCAACCAATTTGTCTGCCACCTGATATACTTTTCAACCAGACTACACTTTCATTAAGGAGGAAATAGCCGTCAACAATTCAAAGCCAAATAGAAATCAACTTTGCACAAAGAAGAGCCACGAACTTAATGGTTTTCAGGGGTAATATCGCTGAGAGAGTTGGAGCAATTCTTTCCTAATGCTAAAGACAGTTTCCCAGAGGCTATTGCTGGAAGGCCTCAGACTACACAGTCCATGATCCTCCAGAAAGTGGATCAGAAGGATCATCCAACCCAGGTGCTTCTCACACACCTGGGGAGCTGCTTTCTTGGTCAATGAACACTTGAACATTTCAGGAAAATACCTAGAATCATGGCAACTACTCTGCTTCACAGAGCCCTGTGATAAACTGGGGACTGATGAATACCTGTGCTGCTGGAACATAGGCCCCTCCAATAACTTAGGCTTACTCTTAAATCATGAGGGCTGATCTGAGGTAGAAGACTCATGAGGAAATGCAGTGGGGTTGGGGAACTTATAGCACTGCCTCTAAGAACTGGCCTTAATGGAGAACACATAAGAGGCATTGGTAGGCAGTTAATGTGCTATTCTTTTCAGGAAAAAGCTCAAAATGATGAAAAATTTTAGTGGGCAGCTGGCTTAATTTTCAAAGGATGGGAGGTACATATACCTAGTCCAAAGGGTAGACATTGGTGATCTCTCTCCTGCTGCCTTTCCTTCATCTTCCATATTTCTTAATAACCACTTCATAATGAATGGAATTCACCTAGGCTGTCTGGTTTCTACCAGTGCAGAGGTTATATATCTCTGTATATCTTAATATCTAAAGTAATTGGATACCCTAAATTTAAGGAAATAGATGATTCAAATGATTTTAAGCACAATGTTTAGAGGGAATTTTCAATTCCTACCCATATTAGTGAAAAAGCAACTAGATTGTCAGCAATTTTAATATATAGCAGAACTGTTATTATTCTATTAACCTAAATCAGAGAGCAAGGAGCATCTTCTCATTAAGATAGTACTGTGGATGTGTGATTGTTCGCAATAACATCATCCAACCCCTTGTCAGATTCTCTGAACTCAATTTCTAAGTAATTTTTTGGTTGATGGGCCCAGGGAATGCTCATTCGACTCAATTCTTGTCTCTGAACTTGCCTATAGGTAAACCACCAAACAGGACACCTCTGCTTTCTGCTGGGAGATGCTCTCTGCTATGCCCTGACCTATCAGTCAGCTTGATCCCTCGAGAATAACTCAATCAGGACCACCTTTGTTTCAAACCAGAAATCAAAATTTTTCTCATTTATCCATGTGCTTCAATTCAATTAAAATGTTGTAGTCCTGTTACCCTATTATACCATACTGAAAATATCCTGGAACTAGCCCAGAACTGATAGGAGAATAAAGATTTTATTTTATTTTTATTTTTAACAAGTATTGTGAAGTCATTGGTCACTTTCCTGTTGAATTCAAACTTTGAAATTTACAATCAACATTCAATTACCAGAAGAGTCCACTGTCTTTATTTAATTAAAAAAAAATGGTTCCCTACCTTTCTGCATTTATGACTGGAATTAGCCCTGTGGTGATTTTTTTTCTAGCTAATATGTTTCAGAATGTAACTTTACAGACACATTTCTAATTAACTTCCCATTGCAGTACTAAAATAAACTCCTAGTTTGAAATAGGGCAGACTCATCTCTCACTAAACACAAAAATATTCAAAATACACAACCTAGAACAGGTATGCAAAGAATCAACAGTGGACCAAGAAACACACTTTAAGAACATTGACCCAATGTGGAAAACCACAGTAGGAAATTGATTTAAGTATGTCCCACTGATGTGCTGGATAGAGAGCTGTTTGTCATTAAAAAAAAATCTCCCAAAATTTGGGAGTACTTAAGGTATTTCTCTATAAGTAGAGCCTAAAGGTTTTAGTGTAGGAGATGCCTTTACAAATTTTGCTTCCTAGATATAGTACAGCAATTACTCTTCAGGGAACATAACTGGGTTTCCAGGGGCTTAAAGGGAAAGGTGTACTGTGATATCAATTAAAAAGCAATGCTTAAATAGAGTGACCATACACTTGTGATATGAACTCATAAAGACAAAAATAGCTATTAAATTCCTCCCTAACATATGTCCCTTTAAAAGGGGGAAAATAAGGCAAAATAATTATTTTGCCACTCCTGCCTTCGTGAAATGTAACTTGAAGCACCTCCTGACAACCTGCAAAACATCTATTGCAGTTTCTTTCAAAGTTCTGGGATGTTCTGGGGTGCATCTATAAATGACAATTTTAGTTACTGTGTCTAGTGTTTAATAAAATAGATGGAGAAAGAATCTTTGGCTACCTCTTGGTCTGCCTCATTGCCCTACAGTTTTAATCAAGGCTGTCCGCTTATTTACTTTCCTTAAACCAACCTGTCCTGACCAATTCACCCTTTTACATACATTTCCATGGTAAAAGTCAGCTTTCTGCTCCTCCACAAAAAACAGCTACGATTCTCCTGGCATATTAACTGTGGGATTACAATCCCTGGAAATACTGCCTTGGGTCACAGCCACCAGCCTTTTGTTTTTCTGCTGCGTGTGGTTTCTAATCATCCCGACACACAAAACAACTTTAGAGAGGAGAGGAAAGAATGGACTTCTAAATCGCCTTCTCTATTTTATTGTTCACATTTCGTATTGTTTTGAGTGAAATTGGAAAAATTGTCTCCTTTCCCTGTATTGCCAAAAGGCATTCAGGTAATGAAGTCTGTAACTAAACGGTAATTGAATCAGCATAATTTGCACACTGAATGGTTTTCAAATGCTCCCAGTTTACAATTAAAGGAGAATTAATGCGCTTGTTGTTGAGAACGCTGCGCATTAGAATAAATCCAGCACTGTTGTTGTAATGAGTGGAAAACGGTTTAACTGCCAACAAACACATTTAAAATTTAACACAACGTATTGATTTCACTTCTGCATTTGATAGATTATTTTCCAGACTATTGAAATACTTGCTTCAAGCAATAAACTGCACCACAACCGCGAGCCTTTGCCGTGTGCGCGCACAGTCCAAGGACGTTAGAACCGGTCTGAGGTTCAGGTCAAGCGTAAAGGTATGCAAAGAAGGGCAGGCAGATTTCCCTGGTCAAGGGAATTGTTACAATTTCCCCCGTGCAGCTTTCGCTTTGCAGTCCCTCCGCTCTTCTCTCAAACAATTTCTTATCCCTGGCCAAACTTTCTGCCCTCCGTTTCTGGGCTCTCAATGTCAGCGGGTTTACTGGACACAGGTGGGGGCAAGAATGATTGAAATGGGGAATGAAGGACACTTTTTGCATTCCGTCTGCGTTCCAACCGGGGAAGGCACAGACTTCGGTGACAGTTAGAAAGGCTGTTCTTTTGGATTGGCTGCCCTGGCTTTCACCTGTTTACCCCAAGGTGTCCTGCGGGTGAAGACACTGGCGCGCAGCGCCCTCTGGCGTCCGCGACTGCCATGGTCAGGCGGTGAAGGTGCAATGACAGGCAACATTGAGGGTTCTTGAAGCTGAAACCTTTAACTACACACACCCTCACACACATATTCACAGACACATAGGTACACACTCGATAACATACACAGGGTTCACATAGCTAGCAGGCCTGCAGTCACATGCATGAGGGCAACGGTTAGGAAATGCTTTCAACTGCAGGGCTAGCAACCCTTTTGCTCCCAGGCGTGTGGGTGCTGAAGCCCTTGGGAATGAGGAACGACACCGCCCGCTGCTCCCGCCCCCAGTCTGGTTTATCCAGCCCTATCACCGCCCCAGTGCTCCTCGCCTCTGAGAAAATACAGGGAGCCCTCAGTGCGCTCCCGCTGCCCAGGAATGGGCTGCTGGGTTCGGTGAACTGAGCACAACTTCGCCAGCAGGTTGCGTGTCCCTGGCTCTCCCTGAAGCCAGACCAGAGAAATCGCACTCTCAGTCTGGTTCGGCGCGTCGCCCTCAACTCCCAAACCACCCGCCACCACAATAACGCGGTTCGCTGCTGTCTCCTCGGCGAGTTCCAGAGGGATGCAAAGTCCATACGCCCGAAAACTCGTCTCCGGGAGGTCTGGGACTGATGCTTTGTTTAGTATTCCTCCCCTGACGGCAAGGTCTGCCCTGCCATTCCCTAATAAAACACTCGACACTGGAACTCAGGTTGGGTCATTTAGTGGAACAGAGGGCTTTGGAGAGAGAGGAGGCGCCGCTACGTGTTGGCAGGAGCATCTTGACCTAACTCTCTCTGACCGCTTGCCGTGCTCCTGTTGGATAGTTAAACTTGTCCTGTCGGAACCCTACAAGTCGAACAAAGTTACCTGCGCTTCTTTTTGTGCCACATCTCTAAACCGGGGTTAGGTGAATGGATTCCTTTCCAAAGTCACACACCTGGACGGATTCCTGCACCACTCTCCACCTCTGTTTCCTTTCATTTAAACTCTGTTGATGAACTTAACAGAGTTCCTTCCACCTCTTCCACGCCTTCTCTTTGCCCTCTCCCCTATAAAACCTATCTCCTCGATTTCTGGGTGTCCAGGTAGACGCTGCAGTTCAGCATCATGCGCAGGAGAGGGGGGGACTGGAAAGGGAAACGAGAGTGGGAACCCCGTAAAATCCCGTAGGGATCCGCAGACCAGCTTGCCAAAGTTATTCCAACACAGTCGCCAGGAAGGCTGCTTTGGCTGAACCCGCGGCTTCACCCTCCCGCACCTGCCCAGGTTGCCCGGCCTCTTGACCAGGGTGGGATTGCGGGGGCGCCAGACCCGCAGCGACTTACCAAGTAGACGGTGGGCTGCAGGAGGAGAAGGACGTACCAGCACGCAGCCTGCATCCTCCCGCGTCTCAAACTTCCTCGGCGGTGCCTTCTCTGAGTCTTTGTTCCTTCAAAAACATAGATCCACCTGACATCCACTTTACAGAGCAAGAAGCGCTCTCAGCAGCCTAGATACAAATGAAATTAGACATCCCATGACCAGCCGAGCAAGGTTAGGCTTGGCGACCACGCGGGGTCTCGATGGGGAGGGGTGGACCAAAAACACCCGAGGCGGGGAGAGGAAAAATGGAAAAGCAGTGAGTAAACTCAGCGCCTGAAACCAGCGAGCGCGCGGTCCGCAGGCAGGCGGGAGGGACAGCGGGAGGGAGGATGAGGGGCGTCTCGCGCCCGGCGCTCCTCCGGCGCGAGTTCCCGGGCGCCGGAGACTGGAGATGGTGGGGCCACCGAGCCGCGTGCAGGTTGGTTCGGAGCCCAGGCGTCTCTGGCAGCGAGACCTGCCCTAGTGTTTGATGGCCGGGCGGCTCGAACTAAAGGCGGTTGCTGGTTCTTCGCCAGCCCTGGCAATGCTCACACACGTACACACCAGCAGAGATGGAGAGGGAAAGAAAGAGAGCGAGCGAGCAAGAGTCTGAGTAAGGGGGGCGCGGGAAGAGGAAGGGGTAGGTAGAGCTGACCAGGGTTAGGTGCTGGGTGTCTCCACACGTGGGGGGCAGGGAGGCATGCAATTTGCATATAGGAGAGCCGGGCTCAGTTTACCGGTTCGAACCCCCGCCCCACGCGCCCCGCACAAAGAGAGAAACGCGTATACACACACATCTCTGACATTACTTTTTTCCGAGGCTAGGGGTACCGCCAGTCGCTAACTTCTAGAGCGAAAGCCTGCCCGGGTTTGTGAGGGTCACCTGCCAGGCGCAGCCTGTCCCCCAGACAGCGGCCCTCCCCGCCTCCCCTGCCTAATGCCCTACCACGTCCCTCCTAGGTATCCCCTCCCGGACTGTGGAAGCCAAGGGTACGTACCGCACACGAGCAGGGGCAAATCCGGAGAGCAGGGACCGCTCTGGGCAGGCTCCATGGAGGAGCTACTCGGGCCTGGTGTCTCCGGCGCCCCGGACATGCCCTCCCTGGCGCTTCGTCTCCATGCTCCGGCGCGGACCGGTCCCGCTGCTTCGTCCAGCCTCGGCAGAGTCGGTGTCCCGGTGTCCGGGTCGCGCCCAGTATCGGTTCCGCGGGAGCCTAGGCTTGGTACAGTTAGATTCACCGTGCAGGAAACTTAAGAGGCAAGAGAAGGAGGGGGGAAGTAGAGGAGGGAAAAAAGGAAGCGAGAAAGGGAGGGAGGAGAGGGAAGGAGAGGCTAGTGCTTCGGGCTGCTGCTCAGCCGGACAGCCTGGGACTGCTAGCGCCGGCCCTGGGACGAGCAGTCCAGGACCACCAGCTTCCCCAGGCTGCCGTGGAGGGTGGAAATGACTTAAGGAGAGGAGATGGGGCAAGTCCAGAGACTTGAACTTGAGAGCTAAGACACTGATCTTTCAGAAGAAAAAAACAGCCAAGGGGTAGAGGAGGCACTCCGAGTTTCTGAGGGCGGGGTGGGGTGGCGAGAACGTGGTCGGTTCTGGCGCACGGAGCAGCGGCACCTCTCCGCGCCACCCTGGGAATCGGGGAAGTCACTCCGGAGAGGCGTCTGGGGCGCTGTCCTTCCACCTGCCCGGCCGCTAGGGGACGCTTTGGAGCGCGCTGGGGCTCCCCGCGCGGAGGCCGTGGTGTGGGCTCCTTAGGTCAGCAGCTGAGCGCGCCTGTCTTCCCGACACCGGCCGTTACATCAGCACGTGGCTGGGCGAGTCCTCGGAGACTAATTATCACCCCGAGTAAACAGATGCCGCGCCCGGGCTCTGCGCGGGCCGGGCCCGCAGTGAGAAGTGACTCCTTCGGGGCCTCTGGTGGCCACAGCGCCCCCTCTCCAGGGGGCCCTAAGAGGACTGCGACCGCTCGGGCTGTGGCGGGGAGCGCACTGGGGCGGCGCGGAGGGCTAGGATGGGCGCGGGAGGGTGCAGGACTCCCCGGCCCTCGGGCGCCGACGCTGGGCGCCGCCGACCTGTAGCTGCCGGGCCGGAGGCGGGGGCGCTGCGGGCCGCCAGCCATTCAGCGCGCACCGCCGAGAGGACTGGGCGACCTTGCGCGCTCCGCTCCTGGCCGCGGGCTGGGCGGAGAGAGTAAAGACGCTGGA
This sequence comes from Talpa europaea, assembly GCF_964194135.1. NCBI lineage: Eukaryota > Metazoa > Chordata > Mammalia > Eulipotyphla > Talpidae > Talpa > Talpa europaea. The sequence goes on along the minus strand of NC_140069.1, from coordinate 85,587,518 downwards.
GGAGGGAGGGTGGTAGAGGTGAGACGCGGGTGGGGGGGAAGCTTCAAGTCTTTGTCATCTCCCTCGCTCCTGACACCCCTGTTCAACCAGCGTCTCCCAGGCCTGGCCTCTTTGCACTGGCTTTCGCCGTCTCTGTCTTCCTCGGTCTCTCCCTTCTTGAGTTCACCTCTCCGTATCTTTATCTCCCTCCTCAGTCTTTCTTGTGCTCAATTAATGTTCTTTGGCATTTTTCTATCTCTTTCTTTTAGGATCTCTCACCCTCTCCATCACTGTGTCTCTACCTCACTCTCCCGGTTCCCTCCCAAATCTTGTCTTCAAACCTTCCTCCTTCATCCTCTCCTAAGCACAGCCCTTCAGGTGAAGTCATCCTTAGCAGCTGAGATTCCTGACCAGGCCCTTCTGGTACTGATGAGACTGCCAGCACCTCTTCAGGGCGCCTGGACAGTCCAGGCCCAGAGCGCGGAGAGCATTTTCCTATGCCCTACTTCGCCCATTACCTCTCCACGCCTGCCATTTTGCCGCAGTCTGGCTGGCTCTGAATGACGCCCCCGGAAGGATGACAATTCGATATGAATCTTTAAGAGCTGGGATGAAGGTTGTTTCAGGAACTAGAGTTGACGACATCAAATTTTTAATGAATGATTTTTAATGAATATCCTGGACCCTTTCTTGTACCATGGCTACCAGATACCTCAGACTGGTCTCTGTTCTAGTGGATGGAGGCCCAGACACAATGAACACTACACAAGAGGTCCTCTGGGAAAGGCTGGTCACTTCCTCCTCCAACACAGCACTGATAATCAACAGAACCACACTTTCCTAGAGCAGGCAGGAAGAGCCCCACTGAGACCTTCACCTGGAAACTAAAAGCCTCACATTTAGATCCCACTGTAAGACAAACCTGCCAGCATTTTGAGGCCTACACACTCTCTGGCTTGTGGGTAAAAATAGCTCCTTAAAGAGCAAGCTCTTCTCATCTCAAAAGTTGTACTCTGCCTGCTCTGACCTCTTGAAATTCATTGGGGCATATGCAGAGTAAGGCAGAGAAACACATTTTCTAATTGGAACTCCAAAAATGCACTTTCGAAAAAATAACACATTTTGTTGTTGTTGCAGTGTTATCTTAGCCATCTTCACTTACCAGGCTTTTCAGCCTCTTGAAAAGTCTAAAAAAGAAAAATAATATTTTAGGGCAACCCCTCAATGAAGTTGAAGGGTCGAAGTAGGGCAATCGAAGTTTTGTCTGATTCTCCACTCCAGGATTCAGGACACAAGATAAATTGACCCGCACTTGCACAAGACCTCTCAGGCCCTCCCAGGAGTGAATGTGGCCTGCCTCTGCCCAGATGCACTAGTCAACGCTGTCAGAACTGAACTTGCATGTGACCTTTGAGAAAAAGGAGAATCAGGCCAGCTTTGGGATATACTAAGTTCTTTTTAAAATCTTACTTCAAAAACATTCTGCCTCTAGTGCCATTTAGCCTTAAAAAATTACTGCTTGTGAAATAGAAAGACGATCAAGGACCTAATCTCTGTCTGAATGGGACTGATTATTTAAGAAAGGCACCACAGGCACCTAGTGATGGGAACTGGACTGACACTTTGTTCTATGACACAGGGTGCCAAAGTGCTTTTTATGGTAATGACCTGAGACCTTCTGCCCAGACACTCGACTCTCACCAGAGCCTATGAGACACTTGGCCTGGGATACGAAACAGCAGTGAACTGTCATTTTTTGTATCATTACAGGAGTCTTCATTTCCCATATTACTCTATCAAAAAAGACACTAAGCCAAGTAAAAGTAAACTAAGCCAACTGAAAAAAAAAAAAAAGTAATCACTGTTTCTGCCAAAGCTCTCCCATTTTAATCACATAATATTTGGGGAGGGGAACAATTCACCCTTCTCCTTTCCTATCAATAGCATTAGAAAGAACGAAATACAATAAGGCCAGGATTCTCATGCGTTCTTCTGTTTAAAGTATTATCCTGCTCTACAGTGCACTCCTAGAACACAGCCACAATCAGTCTTACGGAGATAGAACAAAAGTGTGATTATCCTGAAGGAGTACAGTATTCAAGGCAATTTTTTCAGAGTTTACTCATGGTAAGAATCCTTTCAGAAATCATTCTTTCTAAATTTGGTCTGTGCCACAACGTAATACACACATAAGCTTAGCATGAATTATAACCACAGTAAAACAGTCCTCTGTTTTTCTCCATGTCTATCTAATCCAATCTGAAATGAATAGTATAAAGTAATGATATATTTATATGTACATATATATAATTCTTGTTCCATCTATATGGAACTAAAATTAGTTAACCTCAAAAGGACACAGTGATATTAAACATTTTTCCTGACCATTAAAACCAGAACAAACCAGAATTAAAATTCATGTGAAATATACTAATAATTCTGTTAACTGTAATCAGCTGTTTTGTTTGGTTGGGTTTGGTTCATTTGTTTGATTCTCTTATTCAGAGGGGAAATGGAAGAGCAGGAGTCCAAAGTTTGAATTATCTTGAGGCTAGAGAGAAGGAAGCAGAAAGAAAAAAATTAACTTGGAGTTTTACAAAACTCTGTCCTAAAGAGAACCTGTTTTAAAACATAGGAACATCATCATCAAATAAAAACAGAAAATTGTGCTTTGAAGTCAGCAATTGTGCTCTTGCTTAAGCTTCAGGCCAACTCACATCACCATAAGCATGCAGTGGATTTATTTTTCCCCTAAACCTATTGTGCCCCCAAAACTTTAAAAATAGGTATTATCCTTCTGTCTTGACTCCTCTCAGAATGCACCCCATAGACGAGGGTAGAGAATCTGAAGTTCCTTCCAGTTCTAAAATTCCTTTATTCTATTACTGTATGATTAAATATGAAGTCGTCTCTGATTTTTAAAAATTAACTACTTCACAAATAACAATACTGCACAATCATTTCAAAGATACAAGCAGTGTATAAGAAGGAACTTTTGTTCAGCACATTTGAAAGATTTGTGTTTATGGGTATAAGCCAAGGGCTTTTTGTGCATTTCTTTTCTGCCCCCTTTTCCAAACTTTCTTTTAGGTCAAGGGTTAAATCTGTTAACCCAAAGGTTAACTCTGTTGTATTAATCATATCTTTTTTTATATATAAATTATTCTGCAAATATTTTTAATGTCATTGACTTATGAGAATCTATGCTCAGAGTGGCATCCTTATTATATATTATCAATATTTGTTAAAACACCCCAAGGGCCTCCCCTGGTGGCACAGCGGTTGCGCACTGGGCCGCGAAGCTGCCTACAGCCACTGCAGCGTCAGTTTGATCCCCAGCCACCTGCGAGGGTCCCACATGGCACAACAGACCTCTCCTGCCATGCCCACTGCTACCCTCCTCAGTGTATTTTGTTGGTCTTCCTGTTCTGTTCCCGGCTCTGGCTCTGGTGAATTCTCTCACCCTCCTGCACTTCTGACTGTACCCAGTGCTAGAACAAATAAATAAATAAATCTTTAAAAAAAGAGAGAGAATGGCTTTAATTATTATTTTTTTTTAATTTTAAAAAATAAATAAAACACCCCAAACAATTTCCACCACTGTCATGTAATTCTGAAATGTCATTCAGGACAACCAAGAAACCCCTGGACCCCTTCATACCCCAAGCTATTGTGCTAGTGGAGGGAAGAAAGTATCATAACATTTGCAAAGTGATTTGGTATTTGAATGTAGTAGAACTTGGTTAATAACTATGAGGCATGTGTGCTAAATTACCTTTACAAGAATGCTTTAATAACAAGATCACTGGGCTAGAGAGAAAAAAATAGCCGTGGAGCTCTAAGGGAAAAAAAAAAAAATTAAAGGGAATCAAAAAGCCTTATGTAGAAGGCATTTTCTTTTTTTTTATAGATAATTTATATGCTCAGTCTTTGTATCCATATTTCATTTATTCTGCTAGGTGAGGACAGAGGGTTCTCAAAGGTAGGGTAGTTTTAATTATACTCACAAACTTTAAAAAGAGAATGAACACAATAAGAGAAATTGAAGAAATAAGCATTTTAAAAGGCAGTTGAATGTAAAAGACAGAAAGATTGGGGTCATCGCTCAAAAATCATAATTAAATTTTTTTTAAATATTGTGACTAAGCAAACCTTTACATTATGATCTAATTACAGAAATTCTTCATAGTGTTCCCTCCAGGGATTATTAATTGACAGTTCCCTAAAGCAGAATTATTAAAGACAAAAAGCTTGATAACCAATGTTCTGCTACTAAAGCAAAATACATATCTTCTTTCAGCCAGAAAGAACACTGGGACTCTAAAGCACATAAGAATGGAAGAAATTATGAGGACAAAGGCTGCAAGTTCTGTGGCTACCTGAAAACTGAACATGAGACTGCAATGCATGTTTTAGCTCTATAATTTAAAGCACTTGCATATTTTGAAACATACATGTTTTTCTGCTTCTCTCCTGAGTTGGTGATATAAGACAGAATTTTAAAACAGGATGATTTATACAAGCGGGGGACAAATGACTGTTTTAACCCAAATATAGTAGGAGTGGCTTAGATTGGGTATCTTTTAAACAAGAAATATCACAGGGATGCCACAACCTTCTCAACTTCCCTTTTCAATTTTAAATTAATGAAAACAAGTATACTGGAATTTCACCATAATTAACTTAAAGGGCTATGCAATAAAAAATTACTTAGTATCACATTTTACATTCCTTTTGCCTCTAGTAATAAAATACTTTTGATAAAATACAAAGCAAAATTTTGTATTAAACAGGTAGTAAATTCTCAAAGCTCCGCAGCTTTTAATAAGATAGTAATGGTCACTAACTCAGTGCTAGTCCTATGCCAGAAACCACACCTAGATTTTATTTACATTCTTCAGTTCTATCCCTAGATATTCTGAGCATCAATCTGCAATTTCATTTTGAAAGGAAATCTCTCAAGGTAGCTAAAATCTTCACACTCATTCTCCTTTGAGGGTGACACAAAACAAATTTGAGAATCATTGGACCATTTATTCCCACATCTTCTTTCTTGCAACTCTCTTCTCTTTTTTTAGTTTCAGCAACACGACTCTCCAAGTTTTTAAACTAACCTAACCTCAATTTATCTATATGTTCATCTTCACACGTTAAACATCGCTGCTTCTCAGGCTCCATCAGTAACTCTCTTCTTCTCTTTCTCTCTGACTAGGCAATCCTGTTTCCATGGTTTTATTTATAATTCACACCCATCGACCACCAAGTTCATAAGTCCAGCTCTGGTATTTTTCTTGACCCAATTCTATTGTGTATATGCCCACCTAGATATCCTAGAGAGACCAAGAATTAATAAGCCTAAAACTGAACACATGATATCATTAATAATGCATATATCCTGTTAGCAGGTATGATGTAGTCTGAAGTTTTATTACCTGTTCTAGGATTAAGTCCATGCCTTTTAACTAAGTGACCTCATGGTAGAAACTACTATATCTCCTCACATAGGCAAACGGATGACTCCCCTCCCTCCCTCCCTTCTCTCCCTCCCTCCCTTCCTTCCTTCTTTCTTCTATCTCTCTTCTTTTCTTCTTTGCTCATTTCCTAGGTAATTCTTCCTTAGAATTCCTTTCTACCCTAATCAGAGACTTCAAGGGGTAGCATATTTCTACTTGCTCCTCTAGCCTCCAGAAGAACAGCACCCAGGTAAAAGATGTTCCCTTCAGCATGTCTTGCGAATGAAAAAAGAATATAAAGTGTTATCAGAACCTGCCTGTGGCCGAGAACCTAGCAACAAAGCTTACTTGTGGTCCTGCAGATCTAAAAGTAAGAAACATGTTTACTTTTTAATCATCGAAACTTTGGGATATATTTTTTGTAACCCTATGCTATCCAAAGCTGAACTAATTAGTGATATTACTACCATACTGGAAAACATAAGTATCAAATTCCCTTATGCCATTTTTCTCCTACCTATCAAAAAGATTACTATCACCTCTCAATTTTCACCCCAAATCTCCCATCTCTCTCCTTTCTTCTTTGTTCCTGTGATTTCTACTGACTCAGGTCAATGTCATCACTCATCTGGTCTGTGGCAATGGCCTTCTCCCTCATCAACTTCTACCTTCACACATATGCTCCCCTCATTGCCACCTGAAGATAAAGCTACAACAAAATATGTCCACATCACGCACTTGTTTAGATCTCTTCACAACTTCCCTTTGCTTACAAAATGACATCAAACTCCCTAGCTCAGCACAGAAGACAGCTTTTGAGCAGGTCTCTATCAATGCCTCCATCTCCTTCTCCTGCCTCTGGAACCTGCCTAACTGTGTACTCTCATTCATCAGCTACAAGAGTCTTAGGGCTTCCAACACATCACTATCTCACTTCAATTTCTAGGTGAAGTGATCGTCCTATAAACCTCCGCTAAAAGATCACCTCCCATCCTCCCTCTCTATTTTTTCTCAGCAATCTGTGTACTGAAACATTTAATCATTTACAGCATGCTGTGTAGACATTTGTCTTCTCTACTGAATTCTGTCACTGTGTTTGTTTTGTTCCAGACTTACCTCAATCTGGACTGAGCTGAAGGTTCATGCACTGAGAAAGTCCACTGTCCAGGAAACTGTCTGTGTATCTCCTGCAAGAGAGCATATCAAGAATACAGAATAGCAAGTCCTAATCTCAAAAGTGCTCAAACAGTGTATAATTGGAGAAAGCCTCAGCACAGTGAAACGAGCATAGAAACACCCAAGTGGGAAGCTTAGACCAGAAGGTACAAGCTCCTTTACCTCAAACCCTCTTAAAGATTTTTCTCAGAATTGGGACTTTGGGACTGAGAGAAGCAGCAGGTGAGACAGGAGAGGTCTGTTGCACCATGTGGGTCATCTCCCTGGCTGGGATTGAACTCGTGCTATAGTGGCTGCAGATAGCTTCATAGTGCTGAGACTTAACCCCTTGTATCACCAGGAAGGCCCCTCCAAATTATTTCTTAAACAACACATTTTCTTTGTTATTCCATGATGCAAACACACACACACACACAACTTTTCTTTTCCCACTTCTGCAGCAAAGCTATTTTTATGTATTTTTTAATTTACTTCAGTAAGTCTTTTTTTTTTTTTCCCAAGAGAACCCTCATTCACAAACATGGTAAGAAGGGAATAAAGCTCAGTGATATACCATTTGACTGTAGCAACATGGTTAAAAAATAATGAGAGAGAGAGAGAAACATCAAACTTATCTGGTGGAATCCAGGGTAAAACGTCTAGACCTATACCTGGAGATTTGTACACCTGACTTCCTTTCATGTGTCCCATCCCAAAGCTATCTAGAGCTAGTAACTATCAAGAAGACCCTAAAATAGTATTTTTCAAAACTTAGTTGACTTAATTTTCACCTGAAAGTTTTATTAAAATGCACATTACCAGGCCCTTCATTTAATTGATTTGTCTCTGACCCTGAAAACTATAAACCTGGGTGGTACCTGAGGAACTCTGTCAGGTGAATACACTTTGAGAAACCTTACCTTAGAAGATGATGAATTGTAATTTTAAAAACCCTATAAAGAAACAAAACAAAGGGATACACAAAACTAAACCAAAACAAATCCTAGAAATCTTAATATAGAATTGAGTCTACCAGAGAGGGAGGGTGGGGATTGGGGAGCAAAAAGAGTGAGGGGCTCCAATGGTCCAATGGAGGATTATGGGTGCTTTGGTGGTGGGTGTGTTATGGTAACATACCCATAGGTCTGAGTCTCTACCCCAAATCATATACAATGTAAACCAGCATTACCTCAAACAAAAAATACAATTATAAAAACAAAAAACCTGTCTCGCAGGATGATGTCTGAACCTGTTGTGGTAGCAATTAAGGTCTACCAAAGTCTAGTATTCGTCGCACTCATCAAGATTTAATGTCATGGTGCTTCCAAGACCATTTCTTTCTACTTTTTTTTGTATTTAAGAACTGGGGTACAGGCCAGCTGGGGCGAGAAGATTCACCAGAGACAAAGCAGGGAGCAGAACAGGCAGACTGACTGAAATACACTGCTGAGGGGAGCAGTGGGCAAGACAGAAGAGATCAGCTGTGCCATGTGTATCCTGGCAGGCCGGGGATCGAACTCGTGCTACACAGGCTGCGGATAGTTTCACAGTGCTGTGCTTAACCCCTTGCATGACCAGGGAGGCCCTCCTTTAACTTATTAACCTACTGCTCCACAAACATAGTAGACTTGATCCAAACCTCAAATTCTTTCTCATACTTCCTAGTCCTACTACCTAGAATGCTCTTTTCCATTCACTTGCATTATTCATCGTCTAAACCAAGGCCTTCCACCATGAATTACCCCATCCATCCATTCAATAAAATTTAAAAATTAGATATAGCTCTAGGGCCCATGGAGAGATAGAGCTATAAACAAATAAGTAAAAATCCCCAAAATCCTTATCCTTGGGGGGATTATATTCTAGCTAGGGGAAACTGACAATAAATAAAGCATAAATTTAGAAAGTTAGGTGGTGATAAGTTGTTTTATGGAAAAAATATAAGAAGAACAGAGAAATAAAGAATGACAAGATTGAAAAGTAAAAGCAATTTTAAAAGAATTGGTTGGGGAAGTGACAAATTAAGAAAGTGAAACCTGAGTATAGACTCAAGAGGTCAGGGAGTAAGCCATGTGAATATTTTAAATAAGAACTTTCTAGACAGAAGGAAGAACACGTGAAAATAGCTGAGGCAGTTGCACACCACATGGATCACAGGAGCAGCAAGAATGGCAATGTGTCTGAGAAAAGAAGAGGCAGCAGAAAGATAAGGAGTCAGAGGTGACAGGTTGAGTGAAAACTGAAGGGCATTCGAAGGACTTGACTTCTTAAGTCCTTTCACGATGTCTTCACATTAAGTAGGAGTGACATGTCTGACTAATGTTTTAATAGGATTGTTCTAGCTACCATGTCAAAAACAGCCTGAAGTTGGTAAAGAGCTAAATCACAAGAAATGTTAGGAGACTTGCAATCATCCGAGCATGAAGCAATGATGACTTGGTGACATGGTAGAAGTAGTAAAAAGTGAACCAATTCTGCATATATTTTGAAGGAAGAGATGATACAATTTGCTGATAGATTAAAGATTTATTTATTTTTATACAAGAACCAGGGCACAGGCCAGATATGCAGGAGGGTGAGAGGACTCACCAGAGTCAGAGTGGGGAACAGAACAGGCAGACTGAAGAAATGCACTGCTGAGGGGAGCAGCGGGCAAGACAGGAAAGGTCTGCCTCGCCATGTGGGATTCTCACAGGCTGGCGGGGATTGAACCCACGCTGGAGAGGCTGCAGACAGCTTTACAGCACGGTGCTCAACCACCTGCGCCACCAGGGGAGACCATGCTGCTAGATTAAATGTGAGAAACACTACTGTCTCTGAGGATTATACTTGAGTGGTCTAGTTAACCATTGAGAAGACTATGAGAAAAAGGTGGCAGGTATAGGAAAAACAGAAATCTAGAGGAAAGCTTGAAATATGTTAATGTGTTACATTTGACATGTACAATATATTAGACATCCACTTGTATATATTGAGTACGATGAGTCAAGAATTAAGGGGACAATTCAGACTGAAAATATAAATTTAGATATTTATATAGATATCATCAACATATAGGTGGCATTTAAAGATATGAGATAATCAAAGGAATCAGTGTAGATAAAGTGTTGATAAAGAAGCCCTTGAGAACTCCATTGTTAAGAGGTCAGGGGTGGGGTGGACCAAGAGTAGGAGACTGAGAATGAGCACTGACTACTGACTACTATAGGAGGAAGCACACATGTTATAAGACTACAATGAAATAGTCTTAAAGTGGTGACCAGCTCAAGGTCATCCAGGTCAGTGGAACCTATATCTGATTCTTGAATCCTATTCTTTCCTCTTTCCACCCATCATTGCTTCCTGGATCAATAAAAAACCACTCAAAACCTAATTCAATGTTATTTTGAAGTCTTTTCATTTGGAATTGATGAAGTTTTGCTGAATTTCTTTTGCAGTGAAATATTAGTTCTACAGTTCTATTATTTCCCCCCTTTAATAACATACAAGTAAACCTCTAGTCTCACAATTGGTTTGATCAATTAACAAGGAAATATCAGCAAGACAAGTCACATGGTTCTTTAACAACTCACTTTGCTTTTGATCCTTTACTTCTTGAAAACTCTGTCAAACTACCAGTAACTCAAACAATAATGGTTTACAAGTTTGGATTTTTGAAAATCAAAATAAAAATGTTATCTGGAAATACATTTTCTCTTTGGAGTAGACTTCTTCCTGCTATAAGACCTTCCTCTCAAATTTCTGGTTTGAAGACAACAGAACAGAATAGCTTATTAGACAAGTATTTCCTGAGCTAGTTTTTAAAAATATTTATTTATTTATGTATATAAGAGCTGGGGTACAGGCCAGAGATGCGGGGGTTGAGAGGATTCACCAGAGACAGAGTGGGGAACAGAACAGGCAGACTGACTGAAATACACTGCTGAGGGGAGCAGCAGGTAAGACAGGAGAGGTCTGCTGTGCCATGTGGGTTTCTCCCTGGCTGGCTGGGGATCGAATTGTGCTGCAGAGGCTGCGGATTACTTCATAGTATGGTGCTTAACCCCTTGCACCACCAGGGAGGCCCTTTCTGAGCTTATTTGAAGTCCATACCTCAGATATATTTTTTTTAGTGTTTTGCTTACTTCCTTAGTGTGGGAACTTTAATGAATTTTTAAAGCTTTTTTAACCATTTTAGTTCATTGTGGCACCACTAGAGATTGGAGTAGATCATTTATTAAAGGTTTGCCAACATGACTGACACCTTCAAGGTTAACAACAGAAGTCTGGCAATCTTATTAGCTTTACTTTTGGTCATGGATTCTAAAAAAAACAAAAAATGTATATGGCAACGTGTGATGCTGTAAAAAATACGTATTCTCTAATGACAGGTACCAACTAGTGTAGATATACAAGAACTTTACTCAGCATCCCAGACTTTACTCAGCATACATGTTATAAGACTACAATGAAATAGTCTTAAAGTGGTGACCAGATCAAGGCCATCCAGGTCATTTCACTATATGCCCTCATCCCGTAGCTTATACCCTAAAACTACCTGTCCTGGGGAATGAGGTGATGGTGCACGGGTGCATTGGTGAAGGAAATTCTATAGGGACTACACCTGAAGGGGTGGGGGAAAGAAATCATTGTTTAAAAATGAACAGTGATATAAAAAATTTTTAAAAAATTAAAATTTGAGGAAAAAAATGAAAACCACCTGTCCCAAAACTTGAGGCTACATTGAGATTGTCAGAGGCGTTGTATATCAAACAAATGCTATTTTTAATATTTTAAGTTATATTTGATAAATAAATATATAATTGGCATTATTTATCTTAAATTTAACTGGTATTAGTAATTCTTTTTTGAATTTATATAACATTAAATGCATTTTTGTCATTCTTATACTAAACTGTAAACCTGCTATATAGAAATTTTGGATTTTAGCCTCTATGGATTATAGTTCTACATGAATTAGGCTCATGTTAATTTTGTGTAAATGATCTTCCAATTTACTACAATACTATTTTATCTTTAGATTATATATTTTTATATTTTTAATTTCTGCTTTACTATTTCCACCTTGTGTTTTAAGGTTTCAGAATTAATTAACAGAGCAGGACCTTTCCAGATATTGCAGAGAAATTTGAGAAATAAGCTAACTGAAAATTTAAGTCTATGTTTTCCTCTCATCAAAAAAATTATAATGATACTTAATCCTGTATACTATCTTCTCTTTTGTCACATCTTAATTGACATTAAGAAATTACACAGTTTTCAGTGAAAGTGGACAAAAATAACCCTCAATGAAATGGTTGTGAAATAGATTTTCCCGTTGAAGAGTAAAGATGAAAAAGACCAGCTTATGCAGCAGACATTTTTCATTCTTTCTCACAACATGAGCAAGTGGAAAATGAAGGAACAGCCTTCACCTTTCACTATATGCTTTGCAATGCTCCAAGATTTGCAATGACCCAATACATTTTTAAAATACTGCACAAAATAAGGAAACTATCAATCACTGGACAGTTGACTATAAGCATAGTTTAATTGCTCACAATGAGTTGATGACTGTTAAGCAAGTGAAGACCATGACTTTGAGGATCAACAAGATTTGAAAATGGGAGAATCCAAACAAAGAGATGTTTCTCCAGTGTAATTTGTTGTCAAAAGTTATTACCCAATGAGCACTGCATAAACTCTATTTCACTCATGAAAAAACTGCACTTGGATTTTTAGTGAGCAAAGTCATAGTCAGAAGAGAAAGAAATCTGATCATTTGCATCATTTTTAATGTAAAATGTCACACTATTCTTGATTCTGACAATGCTGTGATTTGTAAAGGATCCTAATTGTGGTCAATTATTACAGTCCTCCGCCGCCACCTAGTGTTTCCCGCGGATTGCTGTAGGCCAGCTCACCTAATAAACCAAACAATTCCTTACAAAGGTCTTCACACATCCCAAATAAAAGGAAACAGAAAGACATCATAACTTGACTTTGATATCATATAATCAGCATATTTTACAGTCTTTTCTTTTAATGCTTTTGAATTGCTGAAGTGTTCTTGAATATTTTTATGTCTTTAGGTTTCATTCCAATTGATAAATGCATAATTATCATGCTTCCTGGAAACCTTGTGCAATTACAATGCTTACCCTGTTTTTTTGATAAAAATTACTTCACAACTTATTCATTTGAGCTTTTTAAAATGGAATATATCTCTCTCTCTCTCTTTCTCTCTCTCTCTCTCTCTCTCTCTCTATCTATGGAATTTGCAGAACAGCCAAGAAAACAGAAACAAAGGTGCCCATTGAATACCCAGTTTTAGTGAACTGACTTAACTTGGTTAAGAACACTCTTGAGTTCTTATTAGAAACAGTTCTCACTAAGAAGGGTAACAGCTACTCCTCTATAGCTTCATAACTAAAGAAACAATGTCTCAGACCAAATTGTGCCACACATATAGACATATGTAAAATAAATTCTCAAAGCAAGCAAGTACTTACTGGTCATGTAGTCTATTGTATAACTTTTAAAATAAAATCCTAGCTATCATTTTAGTATTCAACAAGCTATTTTGTAGAAAAGATTCACTAGAAGCAGATGTGGCAACATCTTGAGACAGAATTTTATTTTCTTACGATCAGCATCAGATAACTAGAAGCCATCTTAAATCAATGACTAGACACAGGACCACTTAGAGGTAAAGTTTCAGGTACTATAATTATGGATAAAAGCTATAGATCTCTAATTTTTATTTCATTATCACTAGTAAAAATTTGCCCAAAATGACCTACATGAAGTGTCAGATGTGTTAGGAAAGTCACAGCATAACATCAACTAAAGCAAAAATACGGTCCCTGTTCTTCTTGAACACACAGGGGAATGAGATGGTCTCTATATGGGCCTCAAGGAAGTAACTTGTTATTCTTGTTCTGGTGTTCTCTTTTTCAAATCTTTATCAAAGTAATCCAACAACCAGAAAAATCACCTTAGCTTCTAGATAAGAAGTGCTGGGTTGGGTCAAATAAAAAACATTATCTAAGGAAACAGAACTGCAGTCTGGATCTTTCAAACCCAGACAGACACCAGGGTAATGAACTAGCTTAGTATATCCATGGAAAAACCAACATCGCTGTGCAGCCAGCCTAGTAACAAAGGAAGGAGGGGAAAGCTCATCATTTAGGTCTAAATGCCTTTTTCTTTCCCATGGCAAGTCAATGAATGGAGAAGAATCTCGGTTCCCTGTAAAACTTTCAATTTCTTTATTACCAAAATGTGACTAAGACTTGAAATGTAGCAAAAGCATCTATTGCTTGAGATGAGCTGTGATATCACATTGTACTGGCTTTCATTATTTCCAGAGACAATAGTTTTGATTTTTGTACCAAAGAAAATTTGCTATATTTTACATTAGTAAGTTTACATTTTGAAAAATGTTTAGTGAACATTCTTTTGTTTCAATACAGTAGAAAATCTAGGCAAAAATAGTCCTTTCCTGTATGTGACTTGCCCCTATGACTTCAAAGGATGTCATAAGTTCATAGCTATCTAAACCTCTCCATGTACTCAGTGAAGCACTATTTTCCCTTCTTGCTGAAAATCAAATTCTTAGCTTTAAAGTCAGAAACACCAAAGGAATGGGATCACTATTTTAATTACTAGATGCAAGCATTGTAAACATCCTAATAATATATGAAAAACACTGTGAATTTTATATTTGATCATTCTTTTTCTTTTCTGGAAAGTGTGTTTCGCAGCTCTAATTAAATGCTCCAAAGTGTTCCTGCTCTGACCCAAGAGAGCTAATGAGTACCGCCCATAGGATTTCACTAGCCCCTTCCAATTATCTGCTTATTATGGATTTATCTGTTAGAGTTGCCCAATTGTTCTGGCAGGACACAGAATCCTGGAGGAGGTTAGAACTCTTACAGGTTAAGTGTTGCCTTGCATGACCTAGACCTAAAGTATCAGGTTATGTGATTAAAATCCATGTTTGCAAAGTAGGAGCTTGGAGAGGAAGTAGATCTGGGGCTGCAGTCCTGCTTTATTCCTCACTTTGTGTGGCTGTGGCTGAGCCATGTTATCTTCTACTTGTTCCCTGCAGTAGCCCATTGACTGCTCTCCGTGCCTCTGCTGTTGCACTTCCTCAACCTGTCCTCAGTACAGCAGCATGAGCAACCCTTTCCAAAATGTGTCCCATCATCTCCCCCCTCTCCTCTGCCCCAAACCTTCTCCTGACTTCCCACTTCTGGGTGAAATCAGAGATATAAAATAGCCCCAACGCATGCAGTCCCTGCACCATTTCCCCTTTCCTAAATAGCCTTCCCTTCCACTGTTTTCTCCAACTCATCTCCTCCCACTCTCAGGTCCTCTTCTGCAGCCATTCAAACCCAGGGATGCTTTCTCCTGAGCCCCAGAGTCTTCGGAGTTCCCCAGTGCTGAGGCTTGCTTCCCTTAACAGTCTAAAAGTCTATACCTAAGAAGGCAATAACCATGCCTCTTAGGCTCCCTCCCTCTGACAAAATGCCCTCTTTCTCTTCAATATTTTCTTAAATACAGTTTTGGCTTTCCTTTAAATCCTGTCTGTCTTCCATTTTCTCCCTATCTTTCTTGGAGTGTGGAGTTCAGAATACTTTTAACTACTCTCAACCTATTCATTGTTTATTTTTTTTTTAAAGATTTATTTATTTATTTATACAAGCACTGGGTACAGTCAGAAGCGCGGGAGGGTGAGAGAATTCACCAGAGCCAGAGTGGAGAGTAGAACAGGCAGAGTGATGAAGTACACTGCTGAGGGGAGCAGTGGGTGGCAGGAGAGGTCTGCGTGCCATGTGGGACCCTCGCCCGGTGACCGGGGATCGAACCGGCACTGCAGAGGCTGTGGGCAGCATTGCAACCCAGCGCTCAACCACTGCGCCACCAGGGAGGCCCACAACCTATTCATTGTTTAATCAGAATCCCGTAGAGGAAGCTTAACTCGATTGGGATCACTTAATACCAGAAAGGAGGAGTTTGATTAAATCAAATCGTAGTTGGTCACAGTAAGAACAAGAATCAATTCTAATGACGGCTGGTAGAGATTGCGCCTAAACAATCAGACTAAAATGTGGCAGCAGAGTTAAGCTCCCTCTATAGGATTCTGATTACACAATGAAAAACCATGGGTCACTTGATAGTGCATTGCTCTTATTAATACATCTCTTGCTGGAGAGGTCCTTGCAGTCACACGTATTGCTAAGCTCCCCACCTTCCTTACTCTGCTTCATTCTTCTCCATTACATGCCTCAGTATCTGATATATAGAACTCATTATAATTTTTTCCTACCTTTCTTCATACCTAACCACCATCTCCACACCTCGAACTCTCTAGAATATGGGTAAACAAACTTTCTTTGTAATGTGTCAGATAGTAAATATTCTCAACTTATTAGGACACACAGGTCTCTGTGTAGAACTTCCCAAATCTACTGTTATGAAGGAAGGAGTTACTGACAATATGTCAAGAAATGGGCATGTCTGTGTTGCAATAAAATTTTATTTACAAAAACATGTGGCCAGAGCTGGATTTTGTCCAAGACTGGTAGTTTGGCCAACCCATAATCAACTCTATGAAGCAAAGATTTAACCTGCTTCATTCACTGCTTTATCCCCATCACATTGAGGATTGCCTGATTCGAAGTAATTCCTCAATAGGTATTTGTAGAATGGACTAGTATACTTAACCAAATTAGCAGTTTTTCATTGGTAACATGAGGCAATAACTTTTGGAGTTATCAAAAATAACCAGCTCATGAAGTGTGTCACATAACAGAATAGGTTGAGAGTAGTTAAAATTATTCTGAACTCCATACCCAGAGAAAAATATGGAGAAACTGAAAGATGATCAGGATTTAGAGGGAAGCCAAAACTGTGTGTTTAAGAAAATACTGAAGGGAAAGAGGGCATTTTGTCAAAGGGAGCCGAAGAAGCAGTCACTGCCTTCTTAAAGTCAATTTTGAGCCACAGAGATTCTCCATATACTTTGTGGCACCAAAACAGGTAGAATTAAATAATACGTGGAAATAGATGTCCTGTCTGGATGCACTTTCTACTGTGACAGAGGTCACATTCCTTTTCTTCAGGGATGTGCCCTGATGCCCTAACATGGGGCCTGAAAGTGCACATCAGTGTTAATGGAATGTATGAGTGGGAATGAAAAGCAAATAATCTTATCTTCAGAGCTGGCCAAAGCTGAAACAGAGTCCCTCAACTTGTGGGTTGGAAGGTTCAAAAAGGAAGTTTACTATACGTATAATTTGGTACGCTATTTTTTCTTAAGTAACACATGCATTTCTAGACATAGCTAATACCTTGTAAATAACCATTTTAATGCCAACTTATTATTCCATAAGACCACAATCAGCCTTAACCATGTCGTTATTGTAGGAAATAGAGTTTCACATTTTTGACTAACATCAAAAATGCTGAAATTCATTGTATATCTCCAAGAAACAGAATTACTAAGTGTTTAATCTTTTCAATACATTTTGCAAAATTACTATCATAGTAAATTGGACAAATTTAATTTTCCCCAATAACATCAGTATTATTGTTTCACTGTCACATTTTAGTATGGTTAAGAGCCATCTCTACTCTACCAATCATCACTAGAATTGAGTCTTGTTCTTATCATCACCAACGACAATTTAATTTAATCAAACTCCTAGTCTCTGATACTAAGTGATTCCAAAAAGACTTAAGCTCCCTGTACAGGATTCTGATTAAACAATGAAAAAGTGTGGGTCACTTGATACTATATTGTTCTTATTAATACATATTTTGAGGGGATAAGTATCTGCCCCTAATCTTTAATCTTGGCTTGCTTACCACCTCCTAATTAATTAGTAAGAAATCTTCATAATATCAGTTAAATAAATCAACCACTGTTTATATCTGTGACTACTTGGTTATTGTGCCCTGATTCCAGTCCCCAGTTTATTGCGAGGTTTTCCACAAGCTAAATGTAAACCAAGTTGTTTATAGATTGAATATACTTATCCCATAAAGACAGGCCACATAAAATATTACTTATTCATAATATTTAACTGATATTATGAAGACTTCTTACTAATTAATTAGGAGGTGGTAAGCAAACCAAGATTAAAGATTAGGGGCAGATACTTATCCCCTCAAAATATGTATTCATAAGAACAATATAGTATCAAGTGACCCACAGTTTCTCATTGTTTAATCAGAATCCTGTACAGAGAGCTTAAGTCTTTTTGGAATCACTTAGTACCAGGGACTAGGAGTTTGATTAAATTAAATTGTAGTTGGTGATGAATATGACTTTCCCGATGTGTATACATTGGAAAAAAACACAAATTTATTCCAAAGCATTGCTAAATAGCATTCATCATCAAGAGTTTTCTCAGATCCTAAAGCTACAACTGCATTGTGGGAATTTTAGAGACTGGGGATATTAGAACAGTTTATTAATATTCAAAAATAGAAACTACTTATGTAGGTGCCAGTACAGTCAATTTCAGTCATTTCCCACAATGTAGATCAGTGACTAGTGTACTCAGTGTAGGGTCAAGAGGAATTACAGGGAAACTGAGCTACTGTAAAGTGATGGAGTGTCCTTCTTGGATTCTTTTGTTACCACTTACATACCCTCAAAGCCTAAGTGTCCATGGTAAGGTAGACACCAGGCAAGAAAAAGAAGGCCAATTTTTATGAAGAGACATGGAAGCGCTGTTACTCAACTCTGCTGTAAGACCACAAAAACTTACAGCTTGTTTTATAGAGAGGAGCAGTGAAGCAGGAAATTGCTAATGCAACATGTTTTGAAGAAGAAAGCAAATGTGAGAATATTAAGCAAAGATGCAGAAAGTTTAATACCTACCTAAAGCCCCTGCAACAGAGACTAAAGTGTTCAGAGTAAGCACTCACAAAGTAAAATGCCACTTGATGAATTAGAAATCTGAGCTTGAGTAACTTTAAGTGAACTCGTAAACAAGGAATGGGGTTAATCCACAGTATTTAGTTAGCAGACATCATTTTTCCTCACTAGCTTTGATCTTCCAGTTTTCTTATTTTTACTAAAACAAGGTAGCTATCATATATATAGGTTGTAAACTCAATAGTCACTATTTTAACATTTTCTAGAACTTATTTCTCTGCTATTAGATATTACTGCATAACTATGTCTTTAAGTCTCACAGATACCTGATATTCAACATAAGTATGTCCAGACACTATATGAATATATGCGAATTTAGGAAGTTTTAGGGAAGCCACTTCCAGACCCTCAATATCCACATCCACACTTTTTTAAAATTTATTTTTATTTTTAAAGGTTTATTTCATTTATTTATGCATACTAGAGCTGGGGTATAGGCCAAAGTGGGGGGGGGGGGCGAGGAGGGTTGGTGAGAGGATTCACCAGAGACAGAGTGGGGAACAGAACAAGCAGATTGACTGAAATACACTGCTGGGGGAGCAGCAGGCAAGTCAGGAGAGGTCTGCTGTACCATGTGGGTAGCTTCCTGCCTGGAGAACAAACTCATGCTGCAGTGGCTTCCAATAGCTTGATAGTGCTGAGACTTAACCCCTTGTGCCACCAGGGAGACCCCACATCCACACTTCCTTAAAACTTTTCTTAAAATTTTTAATTTTTAAAAAAAATTTCATCAGAAACAGTAATGCTATAAAGTTATAGAAACCATTTACTTAAGAGACAAGAAACTAGGAACTAGGTTGAACCAGGGTGGTAAAATGAGAAATCCACAAAGATTAGCCTAGATGTTAACTTACTCCAAGAGTAGGTTGCTAAAAATGGTCAAGCCCATCATATGAGGATGAACAAATAATTTAAGTGAAACCTGGAAATAAAAAAATCAGGAAATAAAAAAAAATTCTTCCTGTTACTGAATCCAGAGTGCATCTCTATCCATTGCCTTGTTTTCCATGGCATTATACATAGAGAAGTACTTTGCAGATTCTCAATATTGGCTAGCAGAGGTATCTCCTCAGTGAATAAACCCATGCAACCCAAAAGAAAGCACATTTCAGAATTTTTAATCACCAAAAGAAAAATAATGGTACCAAGTAAGACATAAAGAGATGGTAAACCTTGGGCTCAATCTGGAAAATCTTGAAATATCTAAATTAGTCTGATAGCTAAACTAATAGCTCCACCAAGGTTAGATCTTTATGATGGTTATTGGACTTGAGGAGGGTTTTTTTTGTTTGTTTGTTTGTTTGTTTGTTTGTTTTAGCATGAATGTCAGGAGGAGAAACCTATGGTGTCGATACTGAATGTTGCTCTCTCATCCAACTCCACATGCCCTCATTTACACTCTAATTTCTTTTTTTTTTTTTTTTTTATAAATTTTATTGTTGCAGCCCCCCATTCTGACCCCAATCCCTCCCCTCCCGCCCCCGCCCCCCTAAAAGTGTCTCTGGTTCATAGTTTTTTGTTGATTTTGATTTTCACTTTCTTATAGTTATTCATTTTCCTGGTCCCTTATTGAAGTTTTCTAGATTCCTGCTATGAGTGAGACCATCCGGTATTTTTCTTTTTCTTTTTGGCTTATTTCGCTGAGCATGATCCCTTCCAGCGCCATCCATGTTACACTCTAATTTCTAAAGAATTCTTTGGGATTTGTGTACAAGGAGTGTTAGTGGTGTCTAGATGACAGGTGGGATACAGAGAGGTGAAGAGTGGAGAAGTCTGTGCAGACCTCGGTGTGACTCTGTCCCCATGAGATCCCAGCAAACAGCAGAAGTAGGGGCCTCCCTGGTGGCACAAGGGGTTAAGTCGCAGTACTATGAAGCTATCTGTAGCCACTGCAGCACGAGATCAATCCCTGGCCAGGGAGCTACCCACATGGTTCCAGCAGACCTCTCCTGTCTCACCCACTATTCTCCTCAGCAGTGTATTCAGTCAGTCTGCCTGTTCCGTTCCCCACTCTGTCTCTAGTGAATCATCTCACCCCACCCCCACACCTCTAGCCTGTACCCCAGTTCTTGTATGTATAAATAAATAAGTCTTTAAAAAAATTATCTACAAACAGCAGAAGTAGAGTGACCTCTACTGAGACATCAGTTCCCTTGCCCAGACTTTGGGCTGCAGAGAGTGTGGGGAGCAAGTACTGCAAGTGAATCTGGGCAATAGAAATCAACAAGGAACAGAGAAAAGGGCTGGGAGGTGATTGCTAATAGGTTGACATCTTGAAACACTAGGAGCACAGTTCTCTGAAAGACAAGGTAGAGTTAAATTTATGTTGTCGCTATTCATAAGATCCTCATGTACAGTCACATGTTTGTGAGACCTGGGGAATGTTGCACCAAGATAGAAAACTCAACTTCTAGGGCCTCACCTGGTGGTGCAGCGGTTGAGCGCTGGGTTGCGAAACTGCCTGCAGCCTCTGCAGCGCCGGTTCGATCCCCGGCAGCTCCCAGGCCACAGGAGGAGGGTCCCACATGGCGCGCAGACCTCTCCTGCTGCCCGCTGCTCCCCTCAGCAGTGTACCTCGGTCCTTCTGCCTGCTCTGCTCCCCGCTCTGGCTCTGGTGAATTCTCTCACCCTCCCACGCTTCTGACTGTACCCAGTACTTGTATAAATAAATAAATAAATAAATAAATAAAATATAAATAAATAAATAAATTTTTGGGGGGAAAAAAAAAAGAAAACTCAACTTTTCAAACTCAACTCACCTGGCTCTACAAATCATTCGTATTTGTAATGCTCTAAGAAGTCAGTCATTTAGTCTTCATGCCCTAATTATTATGTGGTTTTTATTCACTATTTGTCTTTTTTCTTGCTTTTATATTGTGTTTCTTCACTTGGTTTCTTTGAAGGCAGGAGCCAGGTGTTTCATTTCTCTTTTGTTCCTGAAATAACCAGAGCTGTGTCGAGCACAGTCAGCTTAAAGAGAACCTTGTACATGGTGATGAATGAAATGTAGGAAGGGTGCTGGAGTTATCTAAAGAGAACATTAGGGGAAAAATGAAGCATGTGTTTTGGAGATGTGCATTGGAGCAGGCACATTGTTTCAAATCAAATCTCAGAATCTAAGAATTAGATATCAGTGAGATGTTCCATCATGCAAAGATGGTAAACGCATCTTAACAAGCACGACCATCAATCAGGCCACCATGGCAGGAAGAAGGCTCAGCAGGGGAGAGTGGCCTGAGCAGTTAGTAATGTCTGCCTTAAGTGCAGGATGGTGAGTTGCTGTTCTCAAGTCCCCTCTTTACTGTCACAGAGGAAGAAGACATTAGCAAAGTTATGGGGAGAAAAAATAAAACTAGGACCTCTACACTAACTTTTACTGTTTCTTTTCTTTTACTGTTTTCTATCAAAACATAACAAGATAAAAGCACTACAAACTATAAGTGCTTTAACTTTATTTGAAATAAGTTTAGATTTACGTAAAAGTCACACTAGCCCAGAAGAGTACCACATAACACAGTAACCCAGCTTGTTTATACTTTCTGAAATCAAGTGTGATTCTCAAAGCCAGGAATGAGCAACATTATATTATATTATAAATTAATCTAGAGACCTTACTGAAATTGCACCAGTTTTCCCACTAATAGTCTTTTTCTGGTCTAGGTTTGTTAAGGATTCTACTTTGCATTAGCTGTCCTGTCTCTTAGTCCCCTCTAGCGAGACAGTTCTTCAGTCTGCCTTTGCATTTTTATGATCTTGACACTTTTGAAGGTCAATTCTTTGGTAGAGGATTCAGACTAAGTTCAACAATCTCACATAATCAGACTGAGATTATGTATTTTGGGCAAGAACACAAAAAAAGTGATAGTGTGCACTTCTCGGCATGTCCATTCTTAAGGAGCTTGAGAAGAAAGTAAGAGAAATCAAGAAAGGAATGGAAGAAATGCTTTCTTTAAAAGAAAATGTTGTTGTTTTCTGAGAAGAATAAGGCTTTTGACAGAAAGGGAAATGTCTTAGGTCAGGCCAGTGGGAGTGAGAACACAGCAAGTCAGGATCATTCAAACATTACTGGAGTGAAAATAAATTGCCACAAATATTTTAAAAAGCAATTTGACAGTAGATATCACACATCCTAAATTTTTTTTGCAGAACCTTTGTCCTCAGAACATTACTTCTGAGACTCTATACTAGGAAATAAGTGGAAACTTTGCTATTTATTGGTGCCATTTGAAATAGCAAGAAAATTGAAGAAAAATATCCAAACATCTTTATGGTAAAAAATTGAGATTGTTTTGACTATGGTAAAACATTGGGTACCTGAACATCTGTTGGATTTAGGAGAAATCACAAGAGATAAAGAATTAAGGGCCCACCTTCCATGGTGAAAGAGAGGAAGGGTCGCCTGCAACACAGGCTTAAATATCAGATGTGTATACCTGGACTGTTAGATATTGAGGAAGTGATGCAAACAATCAGAGCTAAAAGTAATTGCTTATTTTGTGAATGACAATATCATTGGAATTCCTATGCTCACCTTCACCATACACCACATTTTAAAATTAGAACATTAGTTAACTGAGGAATAATTGGACTTTGAAAATGGTACTGAAGATACAAGATGCTGTGAACCAAACTGTGTCCTTCCAAAAGCCATATGTTAAAGCTCCAGTCTCTGATATGTGATGTGATGGTGTTTGGAGTTGAGGTTGCTGGGAGACAATTAGGGTTAGATTAGATCATGAAAGTTGGGCCCTCATGATGGCATTAGTGTCCTTCTAAAGAGAGGCACCAGAGACATCATCATATTTCTTTCTCTCTCTGTCTTTCTCTGTCTCTCTCTCTGTCTCTCTCTCTTTCTATCCCCCCCAACGAACCTACACACATAATTTTTTTTTAAGATTTATTTATTTATTTATACAATCACTGGGTACAGTCAGAAGCACAGGAGGGTGAGAGAATTTACCAGAGCCAGAGCGGGGAACAGAACATGCAGACTGACAAAATACACTGCTGAGGGGAGCAGCGGGCAAGACAGGAGAGGTCTGTTGCACCATGTGGGACCCTCTCCGGCAGCCAGGGATCGAACCGGTGCTGCAGAGGCTGTGGGCAGCCTCGCAGCCCAGCGCTCAACCACTGCGCCACCAGGGAGGCCCCACACATAATTTTTTAAAGGGCAATGGAATGGCCTACCTGCCATGTGAAAAAGAAATAAAAGGTAATTAATTCATGGTATAATAAAGGAAATATTTGGGCATGATGAAATTAGAAGTTATAATGAGTTAGTCAGATGTTTGCCCCACACATAGAATCACTGAGTGTTATAGCAGCTGCCAGTGAAGACCAATAAATGTGTGTCATGTTGACCACTCAAGGACCAGAGACAACATTACCATCATTTATGGGATTTTGTAAAATTGCGTGCAATTTTTTAAAAGTTTCAAACAGATAAAGTAAAATCAACTCCCAAACATGGTAGTTTCATGCCGAGAAGATTCAAAGCTATTAATATTATGCAAAAAATAATAAGCATTTTTGTGAAAGGTGAAGTTTGGTTTCAGGCTATATAATATCTGAATGCCAGCTGTAATTGGTCAGGAGTAGGATGATTTTCTTATAGAAGCCAGCCTTACACACTGCACAATGACAAACACCCCTGATATTTTTATATACTAAATCTGGTAATACTGTTCAATTATTCGAGCAATCAAAAATGTACCCACAAATTTCCAAAATGCCCTTTGGGGTGCTACCACTCACACTAAGGACAAGTGCAGGGAGTAAGTACTATTAAGCAGGAAGGTCACCTGGAAATCTCCTGTTTCCATCCACGAAAATAGTAAATTTCAGGAATTAGTTATTTCCTCTAGAACTGAAAAGTGCAGAGGGGATGATTCACACTAGAACGTAAGTCACATGCTGACAGGAAATATTGACTACTTTGTTCACTGATGTATCTCAAGGGTATAGAACAGGCCCAGCACTCAATACATATCTGTGGGACAAATGAATAGGAAATTCCATTGAACATTTCCACTTAACCCTTGTAGAGCATACTTGGGTCTTAGAGAACTTAGGGTAGTGAGCACATATCAGCTTCATCAGTTGTTTGCTGGATTTGAAGGTGGTGTTCCAGCTGTGCCTTCACTCCCAAAGCAAATAAACACAGTACCTGGCATGTAATATATAGCTTTCAATCTTAAAATAATGTCCGGCTCTCTGTACCCCTAAAAGCCAAAGGACCAGAAACAGTTTTCTATAATCTGGCAAAGAGCCTAACATATCTTTACTTTTCTGTCTTAGAAATGTCTAAAATCTCTAGCTCTGTGCCACAGTTTGTTCTCCAAAATATTTGAACACCGCTTCCTTTCACACAACATCATGATCTTACTCTACATTCTACATTTTACTCTATATTATGATGATACAATCTGGAAGTCAAGATAAAAGTTATCCTAAAAGCCTTGGAAAGATACCTGTATAGTCTATAGATAGAGTGTCATATAAATCCCATAAAATATAGGGGACCAGCCAATTGAAGAATGTTATGAAGGAAGCCCAATGCAGGAATACTCTCTTCAAGGTCAAAAGCAAGTTGCTATGCAGGAAACCTCCCACCACAAAGAAAGGCACAATTCTTCTTGGGTCTCTTGGGATATTGGGGAAACCCTTAAGGATGACACAGTCAGAAGTGAGAGCCCAATCTCGGAACCTCAGGGCATTACAGTGTGATCATGGCTACATCTTGCCTCCCATGATTCCCCAGGCTACTATCAGTTCCATAAGCCACTGGAATACCCTTTTAATACCATGCTTTTCTGCTTCCATCAGCCAGAGTTGATTTCTTACATTTTCAAGCAAGAACTCTTAATGATACAGTTCCCAAATTAGAGAACAGCAAAAGTTATAGTTACAATGAGCTCACAATCACAAAGTATTGATGTAATATTAAGTGAAAATAGCAAGACACAAATGTTATATACATAAATGAGTGTGATGAATATACAAACTGTGCACAGAAAACACTGTAAGGAAATATATCAAAATGTTGAGTGGTTTTCTCTGATAATGTGAAAAAGGATTTTTTTTTCTTTTTCCTTCCAGATCTATTTCCAATTTTCTATAATGAATACCTAATTCATTTATAATAGAAAATGCTTATCTTGTAAAAATCAGGTTAGCGGGAAGATAATAAACTTTGAAAAGCCTCCATATATTAGAAATTGTTAATGTTTTTTGTGTGCTAAGTTAGAATAAAATCCTTTTAAATTAAAATAAATGCATCAGCACAGAAAGTTCTTTGAGCTCATTTAAAGTCACATGTAGCACTCCTGGAGCTGCATTTATTACTGTCCCTGAGTAGTTCGAGGGAATCACAAAACAGCACCACAAACAGCAAGTACAAAGGGCACCTTCAAGTGAGAGACCAGAACCTAGTACTTTGGTATGTTTCCTATTGTGGATGTCACAAATCGCCCCACACTTAGTGTTTACAACAACACAAATGTATCTTTCAGTTCAAGAATTCAAAAGTCTAAAATGGATTATATTCTTTCTGGAGGATTATATTCTTTCTGGAGGCTTGAAGGGAAAATCATTTTCCTTTCATTTTGTGGCTTCTAGAAACCATTTTCATTGCTCAGTTCATAGCCCTTTCCTCACATCACTGGGACCTCCATTACCATCATTCCCACCACTCTCATTCAGATCCTCCTGCCTCCATCTTTTATAAAGACCTTTGTGATCTCATGAGGCCAATCCAGGAAATACAGGATAATCATCCCAAGATCCTTAATGTATTCATATCTGCAAAGCCTCTTTTGCCATGTAGAGTAACATTCACAGGTTTCAGGAATTAGGATGGGAACATCATTTTTTTGCAGGGGAGTGTCATTCTATCTACCATACTAGGGATTTCAGAACCTCAGCTTTCAAATCTAGGACTCATCATCTTTCTGGAATCAGAGATGAGGTATAAAGCAACCTTCAGGCAATTTTCCTCACTGGATTCCGCAGAACCTGGGCACTGGTCATGGCACCCAGAGACTGCTAAAGGAACTGCGGAGACCCTCCCAACCCTAAAACAGGGTTTCAAGACATTGCACTTTTAATAAAAAGTTTGTTGCTGATTTTTTTAAAGTTTGGAGACCCTGGTGCTCCTTGAAAATGCTCAGACAAACTGAAAATTATTGATTTTTTTTTAGGGCTTCCTTCTATTGGATTGATCTATTTTTATCACAACATCCTCCAGAAAGGAGAATATTAAACATTTGGGTGACTTCACCCAATAACATATTTTATATCTGCCTATGAGAGAACAAACAGAAGACTTGAGTCATAATACAATTAACTAGGTATCTTGGGAAAGAAAATTAAAAAAATGAAAACTGAACTCTACTCTGAGATGGTTTTGCCTAATATCAGCTACAGTTATATCAGAACAACTGAAGAATTCCCTTTCCACAATTATTTTATAGCATATTACCAGTTTAATTGCAATTAAACTGGCAGAAATTTTGTTTGTTTTATGTTTTGTGAATTGTAATAAGCTAATGCTTGAAGAATTATATTTTATATATTTCATGATTACAAAGTGTTTTCACATACATTATTAACTATATTTAAAGGAATAAATGTTCACTTTAATATCTTTGTCTCATTAGCATTTTAATTTAGTATCAGAGTAGTATGATGGTGATCCTTTACTGGCTTCCTTCCCTATCCCACCCCTCCCAACCTCATTTAAAGCAATTTCAAATTTCCATATGTGGATACTCCTATCATAGTTGATTTCATGCCACCAATGCATCACTGAACAGGGAGTTGAGAAGAGATTTTCCAGCTATAAAAAAAAGATAAATTCTTGACTTTTGCAACTGCATGGATGGAACTAGAAGGGATTATCTTACAATGCAGGATAAGTCAGAAAGTAAGACACAATACCAGATGATATCACTTACTTGTGGAATATAAGATCAGGTAAAACCAGCCCAATAAGGATTGTTTATTTTGTTTTTTTATTTTTTTAAAGATTTATTTATTTATTTGTTTGTTTGTTTATTTATACAGGCACTGGGTACAGTCAGAAGCGCAGGGAGGGTGAGAGAATTCACCAGAGCCAGAGCAGGGAACAGAACAGGCTGAAGGACCGAAGTACACTGCTGAGGGGAGCAGCGGGTGGCAGGAGAGGTCTGCGCGCCATGTGGTACCCTCCTCCTGTGGCCGGGGAGCAGCCGGGGATCGAACCGGCGCTGCAGAGGCCGCGGGCAGCTTCGCAACCCAGCGCTCAACCGCTGCGCCACCGGGAAGGCCCTATTTTGTTTTTTTAATTCCCTTGCCATTTTTGAGTCACCAAAAATATCTTTACTGTTGATATCATGGAATGTATAGCCATAGAGCTTTCTTCTGTGTATTTTATTGTTGTGGGTCTTATATCTAAATCTTTAATACATTGGAATTTATCTTTGTGTATCAAGTTAGCAAGTAATCCAACTTCATTCTTTTATATGTGGCTTTCCAATTTTCCCAGCACTACTTATTACAGAAACCATCTTTCTCCAGAATACTTATAAATGCAGTCCAAAATATAAATGCTGGCAGCAAGGAAAAAATATGAATAACATGGAAATATCACAGAACTGCAGAATCTGTGTCCACACATTTTTTTTTTTTTTTTTGACGTAGAAGACCTAGGGTGTAGGCCTGAGGTGCGGGGCTTGAGAGGATTCACCAGAGACAGAGCAGGGAGCAGAACAAGTAGATTTACTGAAATACACCACTAAGGGGAGCAATGGGTGAGACAGAAGAGGTCTGCTGCACCATATGTGGGTTATCTCCTTGACGAGGCATAGAATTCAGGCCATAGCAGTGATAGCACTGAGACTGAACTCCCTAGGCCACCAGGAGGCCCACACACAATTTTTAAATGCAGTCTACACAAAAATTCTCAGGGCACGCATTCGCACTCCTTGGAAGTCACACTCTAAAGATACTACATAAAGGGTTAAGTCCAGAGATTTTTTTAATTTATGGACATTATCATGCAACCTAATTATAAAATGTTCCAGTTTCAGGGAAAAGATTTCAAAAGAAAAAGAAAAGATTTTTAAAGTACCACAAATTGGAAATAAGTTAGCAGATTAAGTAATAAAAATTATCAGGATAGTGTTGATTATGTTATGCTAACACTGCCCAAAATGGTTT
This sequence comes from Talpa europaea, assembly GCF_964194135.1. NCBI lineage: Eukaryota > Metazoa > Chordata > Mammalia > Eulipotyphla > Talpidae > Talpa > Talpa europaea. Next base: position 85,558,802 of record NC_140069.1, on the reverse strand, counting down.
TGAGAAAAAGAATTACAGGGGGCTGCCAAGAGCATTTCAGACTGTATTTACATTAGACGATACCTGTCTTGGCAAAGATATGACAGAAATTGTTAAAAAGTCCCGTGTACATACATTCAACTCATTGTTTAAAAAAACAAACTGAGGTTTGAAACATGTTGAGATTGCAGGACTTCTTGACCAAACTCAGCTTTTTTGAACTTAGTGCCATTGAGTCAAGAACTAATTTTCTACATCTGGGAAAGAGAGACAGAAACAGAGAGACAGAGACAGCAGTGAAATATTTGAAGAAAAGAAAGTATAATCATATGACAAGACCATTTGTTTCCAGAAACCATATGTCAATACCTAAAACAAAAATAGATTATTTCTTCTCTCATGTAAAACCTAAAAGGAGTCTTATGAATTTTCTTCCAAGCCCATTGTTTCATTATCACCTTCCCCACAGAGATATATTGGTGGCAATTTAATTGCAATCATTTTTTTTCTTCCCATTCATTGCATTGTTATTGCTATTGACCTTCAACTCTCAAGTCCTAAAGTTATTCAAGTTAAAATCTCATCTCTCATTTACCACAGCTCTCACTTGTGCATGTGTGGATAAATGAGAAGTAGGATACGAGGAGGGGAGGACATAAAAAAAAAAAAAAAACCAGATAACAAAGCCTGGTTGAAATGGCCTCACAGAGATATAATCGTTGACAGGTGACTGATTCTTAGCCTCTCCTAACCCTGTCTTCCTTTGTGCCACACAATGGCACCCTAAGATGGCACTGAGGCTTCCCCAGTGCCAAGCAGGGAGGAGATGTGTGAAGGAAACAATGAAGGGGAGTGTTGGTTTTGAGCCTCCTGACAGGTTACTGATAGACTGAAGCCTGACACAAGGCTGGCAAAAGACAAAGCAAAAGTGTGATAATGGGACATTGTTTGCACCTATAAATGGTCACCTAATAAAGAGACATGAAGGAAAGGTCACCAGACAGAGTGCATAACTGACAGAACCCAAGAAGTTTTAAGTCACCTGTTCTGTTAGGCATCTGCTCCTGGCCAGCTGCAGCACTGAGCTGGGAAAGTAGGGACACCCTGCACAGCTCACTTGGCTGACAAAAAGAAAGGAAAGGCCTTAGGACTTTCCAGTCAGCCCTGCAGGCTGCAGCTACCCAGAAGACACTCCCCAGATAAGTGCAGACGTCTGGAGTCTTATTTAAGGACTATATCCCACTCCTGGATATTATTTCATTTCATTTTATTATTTTTTTTAAAGATTTATTTATTTATTTATTTATACAAGCACTGGGTACAGTCAGAAGCAAGGAGGGTGAGAGAATTCGCCAGAGCCAGAGCGGGGAGCAGAACAGACAGACTGACGAAGTACACTGCTGAGGGGAGCAGCAGGCAGCAGGAGAGGTCTGCGCACCATGTGGGACCCTCACCCAGTGGTCGGGGATCGAACCAGCGCTGCAGAGGCTGCTCAACCACTGCGCCACCAGGGAGGCCCTATTTCATTTTATTGAGAGGCCACCATGGATAGGGATTAGTGTTCTGATAAGCCTCCACATTGAGGACTAAACTGGCTGAGCTTCCTGACAGGCCTGCAAGGGACTGGAGGACATGGGGTTTGTCAGGACACCCAAGAAATCTCAGAAGCCTCACAGTTTCAAGGTGCAGGGTAAAAGCTAGAGGAAACTCAAGCATGAGGAAAACTGAAAGTGACTCCCAAGTCTGTTTGAGGTTATTTTAATTTAGATTATGAAAGGAAGCACATCCAAGATCTGAGCCCTCCTTGAAGGCGAATGTCTGAGAACTATATCTAAATAGAAGGGTTCACAGTTAAATGTTCAAACATCAATGGCATTCACACCAGACACACTAGCATATGTCCCCTACTTCATGTCACATTGTCTGTTCATGCTTTTCCACTTGGTTAAGTCAGTCACTTTGCATCTGTGGGGGAGCACCATGTCAAACAGGTCTTCCAACATTCTCTTTGCGTGTCTATTCTTGATAGACATCAAAGTCCACATGATTATAAACAGCCTGACAGCTCTATTAAGACAAAGGGAATGATTTCTAACTGGTTCAAAAATTGAAAACAACTTGGCTTATAAAATATGTGTTTCAGACAATATTCCAAACACAAATTTTATAAAAACACTTTATGAGACTGTTAGATAATAGTGTGCAGACAATGAAGCCTACTGTTTTTTAAAGTCCTTTACAAATTCTTCCTCTCTAATTCATTCTGAACCAATCCCATAAAGTTGGCCTGTTACAGTTTTTTTTAAGATTTATTTATTTATGCATACAAGAGCTGGGATGCAGTCCAGAGATACGAGGGGTGAGAGGATTCACCAGAGACAGAGTGGGGAGCAGAAGTACTGAAATACACTGCTGAGGGGAGCAGCAGGCGAAGCAGGAGAGGTTTGCTGTGCCATGTGGGTCACCTCCCTGGCCAGGGATCGAACTTTTGCTGCAATGGCAGCGGATAGCTTCACAGCTGCGTCTTAACCCCTTGCCCCACCAGGGAGGCCCCTGCAGATAGCTCTTCTTTTGTCTCCTTTTCTTGCTTGCTTTTTTTCCCCCCAGGCCAATTTTTTTTTTTGGTTACTTAACATGAAATTAAGTAAATTTGTGTAGATCTCATGTTTCAAAGGATAGAAACTATGGCATCAAGAAGCAATTACTCCTTTGAATGGAGTAGCTGCTCTCCTGTTTTCTCCATCCCTATAGGCCAGGTAGGGGGTCCCTGTAATAGCGGTTATCTACCCAGGATTACAGTAACAAATTAGAATCAAATTTGGGAGGAGGAAGAAGAGAGAGTTGAGATTTTACCTATTCAGTAAAATGTTATGCAATAACATAGAAAATGACTAGAGATATCTCATTTGCTCCATACAAATTCATTAAGGAAAAGAAGTTCTCCTGATATGTGTTCATTTCTTTCAAGGTTTTACTGGTCCAAGTGCTTACGCCCACCTGTAAGTCAGTAATAGACACTAATCATCTTCTAAACCAACCACTCAAGACAGGAAAAAAAAAAACTTGTTTCATTATTTCAGCTTATTCCCAATATTTAATAATAGGAGACATTTTGAGGGCACTAACAGGGTTACTTGTCAGGAACTCCTTTTACATAAGGCTAAAAACACGCCAGGAGTGACACTTGAAATTGATCATCCTTTTAGCCATTCTGTCAGCCTTCTGAAAATTAATGAGTGGGCTGCAGAAGGGAAGTGGCTTACCAGAACATCGCACAAATTTGCTGATCTTGACTGCTGCAATTCTGCTTACCTAATGCAAAGCTAAACACTTCACTTCTCCTCTGTTTACATTCTACTCCAATCTTCTCTCAGATTTCCTCCACTCAACATTGCTCCCTCCTCAGGCAAGTAACAGTGAAACACAACAGAAAGCAGTGAAAGTCACAGTCCTCTGCAGATGCAGTGACACACAGATACTTTTCAGACTTAAATGACACAATTTTTGTGCTTATATAAAATTCAAGATTCCAAATGCTGGGTGGCATTCACGCAACAATATTAATTGAGTGAGTATGATATTTACATCACTGCTAGATGTAAGCAACTTACCTAGGTGAGGAAATACTTGGTTCTCCCATGACAAGATTTAGCTTTTGCACTCTGTAGGACTGACCTCTGCTATTTTTCCAAATATGAGAAAATCAACTACAGGAGCTGTGAAAAGATATTCTTAGCTCCTAAAATACTACAACTTCTTGAGTTCATGGAAAAACAAAGAAACTCAAAACATGTAAGGATAACAAGTGATAGTCATTAATATAGTATTCTCCAAGTCATGGCAATTGAATAATAAACAGCTTTCTTTTAGATATTTCTATATGAATTTCAAGAATACAACATCACACCTCAACCAATGTCTATACCACACCCAGCACCAAAGTCTACTTTCCATCGGCCCTACCCCCTCTCCAATCCAATCAATGACCTCTACCCATTTCTAACTCTGGTAGCCACCATACTGTTACCAGAAACTAAGGGTTTGTTTTTGTTTAGTTGTATTTATTTCTTTGATTGGTTTCTTTATGCCCCACATATATGTGAAATCATATGATATTTTCTGACTTAATTCATTAAGCATAATCATTCACTAATGAGTATATTCATAGAAAATAAGTTTAGAATTTTTTTATCAAACTTGTAGAAAGCATCTTAGTTAAATGAATAACTATCTGTTTGCATCAACTTCGCAGAGGCTAAGGAACCATTGAGAAGGGAATTGAGAAGTGTCTGGCTGCAGACAAGATTAGAAAAGAATAATTTACTGAAGTATTTTGTTTGGGCTAGAATTAGCAATATTGAGAAGCAGGGAATAGAAAAAGAGAGATACATTCCCAGTGGTGAAAACAACATGTACAAAACTTGGAATAATATTCCAGTCGAGAGTCTACAATTTAGACAAAGCTCTGATTTAAAAATAATAAGAAAGAAGACACCTTGGCAATTGAGTTTATTTTAATATCTCTTGGTACAGAATCTTTCTCTATATTCTAGAGCATAATATTACTGTCTTTAAACCCAAACTATGATCTAGGTCCAAAAAGAAAAGCAGAATCTATTTCGACACTCTTTTTAGAGTATTTAAAGTACATGGAAATTGAACATATTAAAGGAAACCTTCCCTCCATTTTTCATAATGCTCTAAACTGAGCCTGAAAGTGGGGGAGAGGGGGAGAGGAGAAGGGGTAGCAATAGGCATACACATTCATGACAGCAATCAGAATCAGATGTTTAATTTATGGACTCAAAGCACATAAAAGAAAAAATTCAAGCACTTACTGTAGCTGCTGCTGATTACTGACTATTCATTAAAAAGGTATTTGACTTGTGCCAATGTAACCCTGATGTTCTTTGTGAAGAAAAAGTCCATCGTGCAGTTTTCCTATAAATTATGCAGCTCCCTGTTTATGCTTCTTTGAAAACCCATGCCCTGCCTCATAATAAAGAGCTGTTTAAAGGTCCTTACAGCCTAGGGATTGTAGCTAAAATACTGAAATCACACAATTAAAGGGAAGAAAAAACTAAATTAAGCCTCCAAAAAGGGATACTGCCCAAGTTAATGCTTCCCTTGTGCCCAAGTGTAACTCACTCTGACAAGCGGGGCAAAAAAAGGTGTTCCAGTAATTGGTTCTTTTCCCAGCACTGCTGAGTAATTGCTTTGCAACTTTGCCCTCCTGGTGCACACACATACAGTTATCATGATATGATACTTAGACCCAAAGAGCAATGTTTTATAAATCCTGCAGTTGAGAAGAATGGGGGAGATGACCACGAGAACTAACTCAGTTTGCAGTCCAGTGGCATCTTTAGTTTTCATCCAGAAAGAAGAGAAATGCACCCAGAATATCATGACATAACACCTTATCTTTTCTTTCTTGACAGTAGTCACACAGTCAAACACAGCCCATCCCTATGCTTTGGCTTTTCAGTGTCCACTCCCATCGCAAGAACTGTAGAACACATAAGGAATATCTCAAACAAATGGCATTTATCTTAAGGCTTTCATCAGGTTTCTCCTTGACATGAGTCTTAAAAGAGGAAAGATTGACTTTGAAATACCCCAAGTTTTCCTTTCCTTCATGAAGCTAGTATGCTTATAATATTGTTCTTCTTCTGCCTCAGTCCTTCCTGACTGTATGCATTGTCAGCATACACCCACTTCTTGAAGTTTCAAAAGTTTATAAAATGTATTATGATAGTGTCTTGTTTGTTCGCCTTACTGGTGGCTGGTATAGCCAAGCATTCAGAACATATATGGAAGTGGCTGCATTAGAAATATGCAGGATCTGACCCTAAATGCAAATACACCACCTGATTGATTCACTTCGTCCAGATGCCTCCCAATGCTAACATGAGCATTTTGGCTTGTGAGGGGAAGCAAACACCTGGCAACCGGACCTTTTACTTAAACCTGGATTCCAAAAGAAATGAAAAAATATTTTCAGTGATTCTCCAGAATGAAGAGTATGGTTAGGGCTGCTAACTCTTTTTATTGATAAACTAATTCAATTCCTTCCTACCTGACAAAAAGCCATCTGGAAAATAAATGTGCAGGTCTTGCTTCTTTCTGTTCTCACCTCACTTTCCCATGAAAAGTAAGTTGAGCATAATCCTTTCTCTGTTTCCTTTATCCTCTGTAGTCATGAAACATTTTATATGTCCTGCTGCACATTATTGATTTAGCTTACTGAGAATTTCTCCTTATAGTCTGTGAGTGATATTTAAATAATATTTAAACTGAGAAAGGGGGTTTGGTATAGGTCATTCGTAACTATAAAGCTTTGGGAGACTGCTTGAGAGCCAAGTTCTAGGACCATCATGGGAAAATCACCAGGAATCCTAAACTAAATTATTTCTGCTCCCAAACCAGGCCATCTGTCACCAACTGACTGTTGATCAGCATGTGTATCAGCGATATATTACAAATGGATCTGAAACTTTAGTTTGTATCAGATTTGCTGGTCAGAGTAATTGTTTCCTCAGGTTAAAGTAAAGATATCTATGTAAAATAGTTTTCATCCTGTGAGAATGCCTACTCTACAGATCCACAATTGTTTGCTGTATCTTAATTAAGAGAGAAAAACTCACATTGCTACAAATATGCATTGATGGCATTGATTTTTCCCCTTTCCTGAAATATCCCATCCCATTCAATGGTTGAACAATAAGATACCTGCTCCTCCTGGCTCAGAAATATGGACAACATTTGACACGAATGCTCGTTTTCCTTCTGCAGCTGTCACAGCTTATCTCTCCTGTTTGATGGTGGGTAGATCCACCATTCTGTCACTTATGTGACAAAGGCTAACCCACCAAGGTCAGTGGTTGAGTGTCATCCTTCATGTTGCCAATATGTCTGCCATGATTGATGGGAACTTGCAATGCTGGGTCCCTGATTTCAGTAACTGGCACATTTTTGCCTCTCAACCACACCAGCACTGGAGCTCTCAGACTGTGCAATTTCACATCCTAAAGGGCCTCTAATTATACTTACTCAAGAACTGACCTGCTTCCATAGGTCAGTGGGAGACCAAGAGGCGCAGGACCAGTGTTCTCGCTGACTGGAAAAGTTTGTCATATATACATCTTATGTATGACATAGAGTGAGGACCCAAACTGAGTCATAATGCTTTGTTTGTGTGTACACATGGATGATTTTTACCCAAATCCATAGCCCTAATAAATAAACATGCCCAAACATTAAAACTGGGATGATGTGAGGAAACCCATTAAAGTAACCTTGAATTTTTAGCAAAGTTCGCAATGGATAAAAGCATTTTATAGCTAAAAAAATGAAACAGGAGTAATCTTGTTTTTGTAGATAACATGCAATCTCAGAGACATGATTAAAATCCTAATCCTAGTTCAATAAACACAATACTCTTGATTTTCAAGCTTTCCCTCCTAGCAAACCTGACAACTCCAACACAGGCAGAAGCACAGCAGTCGATTACGGAGAAAATGCGGCCGGACTATGTGTATACTTCCTCTTCATCGTCTTCTCCTTTTAATCAATAGCACACTGAGTCTCCAGCTTCTATTGAATTAGCTTTACAAAGCTTTTTTGTTCTCACCTGTCGCTAAGAAAAATCATTCATGGCATCCTGGATCTGAACTAGCGGAGACTGCATGAATCAAAAAGGTAAAAAACGTTCCCACCCCAGGGAGGCTGCCAGCTGTCTCATTGATTCAGCGCTGCTTTTGGCTGATTCGGGGGCTATCCTGGCACCAGTTCCAGAAAGCAGCCTGTATAATAAGGTACCACAATGCAAACTGTTACCAGGGAGAAACAGAACATCTGGTCTGGAACAAAGGCAAAATTCATCGTTAAGAAACAGCCTGGCCATCCGCATCCAAGCATGAATATACCAGGGCCTATCACCTGAAAGAGGGGGGTCCCTGGAGCCAAATAAGAGAAGACAAAGTAGAAACTATAAGGAAAAAGAAGCCCTGAGAGAGAAATAATGTATTATTTTCTCATTTTTGTCTAAATGTAGAAAGAGAGCATGAACAAGGGCACACTTTCTAGGACCGCTTGCTTTCCTTTTTTAATGCAGACACCAATAATGATAAAAATTGAAATTTTAAAAAGCAGAAATCAGGTGACTTGTCTTTTGTTTTATGTATGTGTATCTATGTGTTTAACGGCCAAAAACTTCCATTGCCATCATGCTATTTATTATAAGCCAAACTAATGATTGACCTCTGTTCTGTGGGAATATTCTTTTTTTTTTTTTGCTTTTTTATTAAATATTTATTTTAGATAAGCTCTAGGTTTACAATAATTTTGAGAGGAAGTTATGAAATAGCTCATATGCTCCTCACCCTATATGTGCATAGCCATCATTCTTCAGAACAGCACATTTGTTACCAAGGATGAAGCTGCGTGGCACATCATTATCACCCAAAGTTCATAGTTTACCTTAGGGTTTATTCTTGGTGTTGTACATTCCATGGATTCTGTAGGAATATTCTAAGGACGGCCCAAGGACCAATTGACTTGGTGTGTGAGAACAATGAGGAGCAGCAGCCCACCTGGTGCCTTCCATGTCCTTTCCACCAAGCTGTGCATCTGTGCTGGACACTGTGGAGTCTGAGGCTGTGGCTTTATAGATATTGCTCCTTTAAGGACTAAGCAACACCTTCAGAAAAGAAGAAGTTTACTTCCACCTGCTTTAAGATCTACATGTTTAAAAAGGCTTACCCTGTTGACAAAGGCCCTGTCAGAGTGAGTGTCATTAAACTCTACATAAGGTTTGTGTACTTCATTCTTTTCCAAAGCCATCTGTCTGAATTTAATTCACTGATAATTTTATCAGTCTCCCCATGCTTTGCCTGAAACCTCTCCATTGCATTTTTATTCTTCACAGATGTTAACTCTTTGAAGGACAGATTCGATGCATGTGGAATATTGATGAAGATACACATTCTCTCCAAAGCCTGTCGCTCGCATGCTGGCCTTCCCCTTTGTCCCTCTGCACCAGCAATGCAGCTTTTCAAGACAAGTTTTGCTTCTCCTGGGCAAAACCAATCTACTTGCAAAACTGGACCTAAGACATTGTTAAGGAAGTCACCTGCAAGTGACACTATCCCAGGCACCTCAATACCCTATCATTTAAGGTGCCTTTTTGGAAACCAGAAATCAGAGAAAATTTTACAGAAATAATTCCAACTTTCCCTCCTACCACATTAGCACATACGATATTATAATATTTGAGAAGATGCAGACTGTCAAAGGATACTGTAGATGTAGTTAAAAATAAACTGTTTGAAAAAAAATTATTCCTTTCTCTTAAAAAAAGAGACCGTTTAAATGCACTTTTAGGTAGTGCACAGTGGTTTATCTCAAGTATATTATCAAATCATTTTGAGGTTAGGCTGTTATTAGTTTCCAGATTGATTTGAGGAAAAGTTCTTTGTATGGTTAATATCACATCCTGCTTTTAATTCTAACCAATAATCATTTCTCAGCATCTTCACTGAACGAGATATGATGCTGGGCACTGTGGGAGGTGGACAGGAAAAATCACAAGATGCCTACTTCCCAGAAGTTGGTGTCCCGGCAGGGAAGATGGGACACGAAGCACAATAACTAGTCCAAACTGCTACCCAAACACAGACATGTGGGGATAATTCACACAGAATGATGGGTGCACAGAAGAGATAAATTGTTACATGGCCCTGAATGAGAATGAGAAAGTATCCAGATACAGAATCCATTCATAAGAGCATGGGCAGGGACCATGTGGGACCAGTTCTGGGAACAGAAAGAGCAGCATTCAGGCTGCATCAGAGGCTGTGGAGGAAAGAGCCAGGAGAGAAAGTTAGCGATGTAAGATAGAACTATGGAAACAGAAAGGTACCATTGGTATTAAAGTATCTGAACACGAATGGGACAGGAACTGAAGTGCAGTTTAAGAACAAAAGGCAGACCTCTCTAGATGAATGAGGAAGGAAGATATTAAAGACAGGAAAAATTTGGATGTGTTGTCACTGGAAGGGAAAGGAAGTCTTGGAGTAGGGCAGGTAGAGTGGGAATTTGGGGCGATTTGTTCAAAACCTTAACCAAATAGATGGGAGAGAAATACTCAAATCAAAAGAAAGGCTCAGGTGGCTAAGCAAAGCAGTTTAACTGTAGTGCTTTGCAGATTTTCTTCTTTTTAAGTTAACTATACTTCTCGATGTCACCACTATCTCCCAAGGGAAAGTAAGCCAGCCATTTTGGAATTGTCTCCCTCATACTTATTATTTTTTGATTATTCATATAATTAATTTTAACTATTCATTTGAAAACTGGTTGATTTCAGACCAGTTAGGAAATATCTGACATTCTTTTTTGTGGTCACAGATTCAAAAAGCCCCCTGGCAGACATATGCTGAAAGCCTAATACATGGACAAAACAAAGGTCAAAAGACAAGGCTTGGATCCATGGAGAGCCAGGACTAAGGGGCATGATAGGAGGGAATAGTGACAGAGAAAGTTAGTACCTTAATTAAAATAACATAGAAACCAACCGTGGATTAGAATGTCAGAAGTTAAGATTAAGAATCTATTGCTTAGAGTTGGATGATGATGACAATTAGTATTGGCCTTGTTGGGTACAGCAGAATATGCGAAGTCAAGAGTCACAGCTTCTCAGGATACAATTTGTGTTAACTTTCACTAGCCTAGAGGATTCCCTGTGGCACTAAACCAAGTCATCTGTCTAGAAAAACCACATTTACAGCAAAGAATATAAAGCTTCTCAAAGAACAACTTAGTGAAGAATTTGGCTTAATATTGTATGGTAGGGACTAGTTATGCATCAAAACCCCTTCCCTTTTCATCCTGTACACAACCAGAATAAATTTTCCCAGCATTCCAATGGTTAGATACTGCTCCGTAACTAATTTCTGCCCAGCCGATAAGATCAGAAGTGAGGTTTTCCACTTACCAGTTCCAAAATGTTCCTGCTTGAGACCCCACAATCTCTTTGTCTGTCTCTTGGAAAGAACTCCAAAGCCCCAGGGAATGATGGGACCTCTAGAAGGCAGGAATGTATGAGATTACTGCTACCATGAACCCAGGCTGGAATGTGATAACTATTATTTTGTTTAGCCACTGAGATTTGGGAGTTGGTTTGTTACAGCAATTAGCCTACCCTGACTGAGACACATCTGAAGCTTTCAAGACAGACAGAATTAAGTCTATATTTCAGTTCTGTCATTTCACTATCTCTGAAAACCTGAACAAGTTACTTGACCTCTTGGAACCTAACTTTCCTTATAAATAAACCAAGGAATAGAGGGCTGCTCTGAGCATTAAATAAAATAATATATATATATAAATCTACTGGCACAGCACTTGTCAATAGAAAGCATACAATAGAATATACCCTATTATTATTTTTGGTAAAGAGCAGTATTGTTAGCATGGCCTTATTAGCCAACAGTGAAATGTTCTTGGAAAATGAGGTAAACAGGTAGATATAGCAGATGTGTTCTTTTCCAGTATTTTCTAGAGAAGGAAACTAAAATTTTATTTATATTATCAGAATCACTTCTGACTAAAATGCTATTTTGTTACTCTCAAAGAATCCTGGAGAAACCTAAAAATTAGAGTTATGATTCAAATTCTAGTACTGAGATAATTGCCCGTGACTACGATGGAATGACTGGTACAAGAATTATGCCCCTATTGCAAGCTATAAAACGGCACAAAATATACGAGACAATTGTCAAGCACTGAACAACAAACTATACAGAGCCGTCATCTCTGACAGAAGGGAGACATGTGAGGTGAGCTTCATGTTGACCCCATATTTCTATCTATGCCACTTTCCGAACTGAACTCAGGCAGAGGAGATCGAGTTTGAAATTTAGGGTTGTTTAGAAGTCTGGAGTTTATAGGGAAAGGTACTTGAGACAGTTGAGATGCAAAAACTGGAGTCTCCAGAGCTCGGTATGTATATATCCCTCAGGAATTTGGCTAAGCCCCGAACTGCCCATGTGCGTGTTGGACTCAGTGAGGTCAACCACAGAAGCACTGCTGGGAAGTGATGCCTAATGGTGATACCAGAGGTTTTGTTTTGTTTTTTAATTTTATTTTTATATTCCCCATACAATTGCAACCCCCTTATTTTGACCCAAATCTCTCCTTTCCCCGCCCCCCCATAATGTGTCTCTGGTTCATAGTTGTTTGTTGATTTTGATTTTTTTTCTTCCAGTTATTCTTTTTCCTGGTCCCTTATTTAGGTTTTTTAGATTCCTGCTATGAGTGACATCATCCAGTATTTTTCTTTTTCTTTCTGGCTTATTTCACTGAGCATGATCCCTTCCAGCGCCATCCATGTTGCTGCAAATTGCATGTGTTTTTCTTTTTTGAAGGCTGAGTAATATTCCATGGTGTATATGTACCACATCTTCTTGATCCAGTCATCTATTTTTGGGCATTTGGGTTGTTTCCAAAGCTTAGCTATTGTAAATAGTGCTGCTATAAACATAGGGGTGCAGGTGCTCTTTGGAATTAATGTTTCTGTGTCCTTTGGGTAAATACCTAGGAGTGGAACTGCTGGATCATATGGAAGCTCCATCTTTAGTAGGTTGAGGAATCTCCACACAGCTTTCCATAGTGGTTGGACCAGTTTGCACTCCCACCAGCAGTGCAGGAGAGTTCCTTTTTCTCCACATCCTCGCCAACATTTATTGTTACTAGTTTTTTTTTATTATGTGCCATTCTCACTGGTGTGAGATGGTATCTCATTGTAGTTTTGATTTGCATTTCCCTGATTGCAAGTGATGTTGAACATTTTTTCATATGCCTGAAGGCCATTTGTATTTCCTCTTTGGAGAAGTTTCTTTTTAGCTCTTCTGCCCATTTTTTGACTGGATTATTTTGTTTTTGTTGGGTCTCATCAGCTCTTTGTAGATTTTTGTGATCAGTCCTTTATCATTAGTGTTGTGTGCAAAAATTTTCTCCCAGTCAGTGGGGTTTCTCTTTGTTTTTGTTATTGTCTCTTTTGCTGTGCAGAAGCTCTTTAATTTGATGTAGTCCCAGCTGTTGATCTTTGCCTTCACTATCACTGCTTTGGGTGATATGTCTGTACCAGAGGTTTTAAAGTACTGGGACTTTGGAATTCCATTCTGTTGGAGTAGCATTAAGAGATTTCACTTAGCACTGTGGGCAGTTAGTTAAGGCCTGGGAAAAGCCATATCTTCTTTACCACTTAGGAGCCTCTCTACCACTTAGGAGCCTCTGAACCTCTGTGTGTATGGCCTCTCTATGCACCTGTGTGTGTGTGTGTGTGTGTGTGTGTGTGTGTGTGTGTGTGAAAGAACTGGATAAGGCACTTCTATATGACTGCCTTAAGACAATGGCCCACATCATGAAGCAGCCAGGGATGCCTAGGTAGCCATTCACTGATTGTGTGCCCCTGGTCTGAGATGGTCTGGGAGTAGCTCAGAAATTACACCAAGTACCTGCATGGGAAGTCCTCCTTATGTTCATGACTGACATGTCCCCTCCTGTTCCCCATAAAGTTGATTACTCTTTGTCTTCCCTGGACCCTGCTCCTCCTGCATGGTCACATAATCAATCATGTTTGTTCATTACTGCTAATAAATAGCAAGAGGCTGCTCACTGAGCAGCAGATTTCTGCCTTGCAAACCTGCTCCTAGAAACATCCCTCAGCATGTCCTTGGGGACGTGCTGGCACCTTCCCAACCCAACAACCTTTGAAATAAGGAACATGCCCTAGAATAAAGGACTTGCTCTAACACTGGGGGAAAAACTGTCCAGACCCTATCTAAATAACATTTAAAACATTAAGAGTAGGGTTTCTTAACCTTCTTCAATATAGTTAATTGTGTGATGGTTAGCAGCATTCCCAACTTCAACTCACTGAATACCATAATGAGCACCAAGTTTTGGCAGCCAAAATATCTTCCAAATGCCTCCTGGTTTGGGGGGGGCAAAATTACCCTGGCTGAAAACCACTACTATATAGGACATAAGAGAGCCACCATGAATTAACTTGTCAGCCAGAAGGAAACTCAATATTGTTTAAAGACAGCATCAAAATTCATAAATCACACCTCATCCACAAATTCCATTATGCATTTTTAAAAATTACTATACATGTAACTAAGCAAAACAATGAGCTAAAGTCAAAAGAAAAGGACAGTCAATGGGAGCAGTCTCCCAGGATGACTCAGATAATGAAATTATCAGAAAAGTACTATTTTAAATATGTTATAAAGCTATTTTAAATATGTTCTGAAAATTAAAGGAAATGATGGATTAAATAAGTAAGTAGAGAACATCAGCAAAGACCAAAATGGAAATTTAAAGACTGAAAAATAAAATTAAAATATTCACTGGATGCCTTCAGGGCAATTTGGACAATGGAAACAAAAGGATCAGTGATACCAAAAATATTTCAAAAGAAATCACTCACACTGAGGAACAGAAGTAAAACTTTTTTTTTAATGAATACTACCTCAGTGTTATGTATGATAGTTTCTTAATATTTAACAGAGATATAATTAGAGACTCAGAAGGATGGAAGAGAAAGATTTTGGAGCAAATATTCAAATAATTTGCCTAAATTATGTTTAAGCCATAATTTCCTAAAATTTGGTGGAAAATATCAAGTCACTAATCCCAAAAGCTAAACAAACCAAAAATTATCACAAATACAAAGATCATACCTAGGCACAGTACAGCAAAACAGCTGAACATCAAAAATACATATTAGAGGGCCTCCCCTAAGGCCTGAGTTCAATCCCAGCAAGGGAACTAACCCACATGGCGCAGCAGACCTCTCTTGTCTCACCACTGCTCCCATCAGCAATGTATTTCAGTAGATCTGCCTTTTCTGCTCCCCACTCTGTCTCTAGTGAATCCTCTTACTCTTCCCCCTACCCCACACCTCTGGCCTATACTCCAGCTGTTCGACGCAAAAAAAAAATTTTTTTAAATATATTTTAATAGCTATCATGGGAGAAAAAATTATTTCACATAGTAGAACAATAACAGGAGTGAATCCAACTTATCATCAGAAACAATAGAAGCCAAACTGAGGGGGTGGGGGTAAGAAAATATTGTTTAAAAAAAAAATAGGGCCTCCCCTGGTGGCACAGCAGTTGAGCGCTGGGCTGCGAAGCTGCCCGCAGCCTCTGCAGTGCCGGTTCAATCCCTGGCCACTGGGCAAGGGTCCCACATGGTGCGCAGACCTCTCCTGCCGCGCCCATTGCTCCCCTCAGCAGTGTATTTCATCAGTCTGTCTGTTCTGCTCCCCACTCTGGCTCTGGTGAATTCTCTCACCCTCCCACGCTTCTGACTGTACCCAGTGCTTGTATAAATAAATAAAATAAATAAATCTTAAAAAAAAAAAGAATAGAAGCCAAAGTACTTTCTCTAAAGTACTAAAAGAGGGGGTTTCTGCTTCCAACAATACAGAGTAACAAAATAACCTAAAATAAGAAAAAGGTACAAATATATGAAACAGTCATGTTCAAGACTGTAGACTTCAGTCAAAAAAGGACAATGATCCTGGAGAGAGAGGACGTGATTAGCCTTTGATTGCCCCGGCTTTCTGGCTTGAGAGTTTCCATGCTACCATCAAAAAGGGGGAAAGCAGGCAGAGTCCATTAGACTTTCAGTTGAAGAGATCAAGATTAGAATCCAGAAAAAACAGCCAGATGTATTTGTAGGACAAGTACCTGAAAGGAGAGATCTACACAAAGAGAGAAGCCTGGAAATCTCCATCCATCTCCCTCAAGTATTCAGCACATTCATTTAAATAAAGTGTTTCAGGACAGGGAGTTGTTTTCACCAAATTGTGAAAACAAGACTCAAAAGGTTCACATGTTTCCAAGTAACTTTATTGCACCCTAAAGCTATGTATGTGAATATTTAGAGAAATACAAAAATATTGACCAACAAGATGACTGTAGGGTAAGGAAAAAGGTCAGGCTTTTCTGCCCTCCCACCATCAGGATAGATTATGGATCCTTGCGATCCTGAATGCATGCCTGATGGCGGGCACCTGGAATAGGGTGTGGGCATAGGTAGATGGGATTCACCTGGGCTAAGACTGTGTTTTTTTAAGGGCGGCGTCACAGGGACGCCAATAGAAGCCCAAGCAGAAGCCAAGAGAAAAGCAAGAGAAGAAGAAGCCGCGAGAAGGCCAGAGAGCCCATAGAGTGAAGACCTGCTGGGGGCTGGGAGGCCTGCCAGCCAGGCCTGCCAGCCCCTCACCTCCCCAGTACTCCTGCCTGCCATGTACCTGGTAATCCCAACAAAAACCTGCAAAACCACTGAGGACTCTGACTCCTCCTTTACCCAGTCTGCTGGATCCTAGAAAACCTGCACTGTGTCCATTCACAGGTCTGCATCCAATCCAAAATTACTAGGAATGCAAAACCAGAATATATAACCCATTATGAAGAGAGAAATCAGTCAGTTGAGGAAACAGACCATATCTTATTAATTTTGCATTGCCTATACGTGGTATAATGCTTGACACATGTATTTTTAGTTATTTTTTTCTTCTACCCTTGTATACCTTGTAAAGTGTGACAAAACGTAACTTGATAATAATTGTATCAAATAATGAAAATATGTAATTCTATATGAGAGGCAGTAAACAAAAGGAAAGTTACACATGTACATGCAAAATAAAGACACACTCAAAATACTGGAAAGCAATGAAAGACGAGTCTCTGTTTCTTTGTCTATAATGTTGATAAAAATATCAAAATCTGCCTTACAAATGTCACCTAAAATAAACACACCCTCCAAATATTTAAAGGTGTCACAGGTTAAATCCCAATTACCTCAAGCAATTGTTCTAATCAAATCATCTGGTTTCTGGTGATGCTCATCAGCAAGAAATTGGGAAATGAGAAAGTTAAGAGTTTTCATATATCTGATTAACTGGTACTAAAGCCCAGGAACTGTTTAGCCAAGAACCACTTCAATTTAAATGTGAAGTAGGGTCAAGGAGAAAAGCAAGATTAACTTATTGCTTCAACTCCAAGAAGAGGCATCAAGAAAAATCTCAGATCTGAGAGATATTTACTGGACTGAAGGGGTTCCTACTCCTCTCATAATTTAAAATGGCAATCATCATCAGTTACTGAGCACAACTTCTGTCAGATCTGGAGCTAAACACTTTACATATATGGTAATGTTTACAACTCCATAAACCAAAGATTCTGTACACATTCCCATTATATATATGACAAACCTAAAGCTTAGTGGCACCTAAGATTCACACACTCAAGTAAGTGACTTGGACAAATCTGAACAGTCAGGTCCAATTACAAAAATCTAGACCCTTAAATATTTGACCCTACTCTGTCTCCCTTAAACTTATTATAGAAATGAAAAGATCTGATATCCATAAATAGCAATCACCTAAAAGGTATATGATATTATGTCCTACTACATTTTTATTATTTATAACCCAATTAACATCTGAGATTTGGGAAACCTCTACTTATAATAAAATAGCATTCTCTCTCTCTCTCTTACACACACACACACACACACACACACACATTTTAGAATTCATGCAGTAAATGGGAAAAACAGAAGCTTCAAAGCCAACTTAATTTGGTTTGGGTTTTGGTTCTACCACATACAACCTGCACGACCTGGAAAAATAACAGTGTCTACTTCATGGAGTTTCTTGAGGTTTAACATAGCATTTGCAACAGGTCCCAGCACAGAGTCCCATAAATATTTCCACCCTTCTTTCCTCTTCCAGAAACTCACATACATTTCAAAGGAAAGATTTACATGAAAAGAAAAATAAATGACCTGCTGATTAGACTCTATCATTTTGCCACGTAGAAAATATTGGACAATACAGGCCCTGCTTTGGTCTCCAAATATTTAAGGGCTTTGTCTGCCTGACGGTTTCTTGTAGGCTCAGTAACCTACCACCAGATGGCAGAAGATGTGTGGTGAATTATATGCAAAAGGGCATCTTGATTGGGAAGGTAGGCAGTCCAGAGAAAGCGGAAGTATAGACAGTCTCCACATTGGATGCAAGATAATATATTGACCATTCCTACTGTAAATGAAAAGATAATGCTAAATATATCTTCCAATTCTTAAAAGTCAGTGTTATATATCCCAGGAGAGCTGTTATCCAGATTAGATTCACAATCACACAGATCTCAGATTCCCAACAACAGGACTAAGTTAGTGTGGATTTAAATTAAATTAACTCTTATTAGAAGATTATAATGAAGAAAGCCATAAGCCAGTTATAACACAATAATTTTGTTTTCAAATCCATGGGTCCATGGGGATATAAATTATGTGTATAATACGTGCATGTTATAATTTAAAATAATTTTTAAGTGGTGGGAGGAGAAAAACTGTTCCTCTTTACAGTGGCATCCTAAATAATAAATGTAGTAGGACTGATAAAATTAGAAAATAACCATAGGCAAAACACCATATATAATAATTGATTCAGGTAAAAATTAACACTAAAGGTCAAAATATGCATGAAGTATTATTGAAGAAGAAGAAGTTGCTTTTGATAGTGGGGAAATCTAATAGATTGCATCTTACATAAATGATCAAACTTAATTGGTGAATTATAGACAGAGTGAACCAGTGGGTCTTCAAAAAGATGTACTAAGGAGGACACAACATTACTTCTATAGTATTCCTGAAAAAAATAAAAAATGTTGAATAGAAATCATAAAAAAATCAATCAAACAAATCTCAAGAAAAGATGATCTGCAAATCAACTAACCTTACCTCTTTAAAAAATGCAAAAAGGGGCCAGAGGACTGCCTTAGATTAAAGGACCAAGAAGAAATATGACAAGTAAATGCAATTCATGATTCTTAACCTGATTCTGGGTTTCTTAATTAAAAAGAATGTTTAACCTATGAAAGATATTATTAGAACAATTGTGAAATATTTATTATGAAGAATATATTATACTCTTAGTGTTATTTTAATGCTAACTATTTTTAGTATCATAGTAATGTTTAGTTATGTCAAAAAAATGTTCATTAGTTGGAAGACACAGATAAAAGGGAAGGTGTCATGAAGACTGGAAGTTTGTAACTAAGTCTCAAATTGACCAGAAAAAGAAAAAAAATATGTGCATGATTAAACACAAATATATATAATTTTTTTCTGGCATGCATGAGAAGGGAATGCTTAGGATCTCATCCAACTCTTCAGAGCCATAGTCCATATACCCAGGAGAGCTGTTCTTACATTGAATGGCAAGCTAGAGCAAGCACATCTACACACAAGTGACAAAAAGTTAATATATAAATCAAAGTAATGGTTTTCAAAATGTTTACTGTACCATTCTTGAATATTCTTCTTCTGTGAGATTGAACTTTATTTGAGGTTATGCTTTCTAATTTGATTCTAGAAAATCTCATTTAATAAAATCATGTGTGTTCTAATTGGGATGGGTCATCCTGGTGGGGACAGGAGTGGACAAGAGCCAGGAAAAAAAAAAAAAATTATTGAAGCTGAAATGAACAGATGAATGAAACAAACAACCGAGTCCACGTGTGTTATAGGAAAAGTGATCTGAACCAGCCTGTTCCAAGAAATGTGGGACCAGAGTTTATGTTCCTCTCTCCCTGCTCTTCAGACCACACAACCCCATTTTCTCTTTATTTTCCTATGTTGCAAGAATGGCTCAGGCCAGAGGGAGGAGCTATTTCCTTCTAACGGCGGCATCCTCTGCGATCTAGACAATTATTCTGCTGAGATGCCTTTCCAGCGAGAGCCAGAGAGGTGACCATCAGTGGGTGCATAACCCGTTTGCTCTGAGCTCTGGCAGCACGCTCATTTGTAAGGCGCATGTGGGCGCCACAGGACAGCAGCATGTATCATTACAGGAATTTATTCTCCACCTGGAATGGAAGTATGTCATCACATCCACATCTGAGAAAGGTCAGACTTCACAGCTTCTCTCAGCACCCCACCGTTCTTCCTTATATTATTACACTTTACAGGGTTCCACTGAGTCTATTTTGAGATTTTTTTTTTTAATGGGGAAGTTGGTATGGTGTCTGTGATCCATTGAAATATATTTGCTAAAGGACAGACTCCAGTCTGATGCCCTTCCACTCCCTACGGCCCCTGTGCTTGACCCACTGTCCTGTTAAAGCCAGAACATATGGGAGAATCTGTTAGATGTTGAAAGAAACAACATGGGCAGGGAATTCATTCTGGCTTAGACTTCTCTGTCTGATTTCCCCTGCAGGGGCTGGGTGATCTATGGGTTCTACCTTTTCCCTACCCACTCGCTCTGTATCTTTCATTACTGTGTTAATGTGATCCAGAGAAAAACACAGGAATTCTGGTGTTTCAGGGTATCTTACATAAATTGTCTGATGTCTTTGTATTTGTTTCCTCACCTTTATAACTGTGATAAGTATTTTGTTGAGTTGGGTGGGGATTAAATTAAAATATGAAACTGTCGCTTCATCAGGAACTCCTAGGGACTTGTGGCTCATTTGTATGTCACAAAACCCAGGATTTCAAGTACATGTTCAATTGAATTTTATACCTAAATACAAATAGATGCCTTAACAAAGACTGTCCCCTGATCTCACATAGTCTAGGGAAGAACATTTTGACGAACAGGTTTTAGAGATGAGTGCTGTTACAGTTAATATGGTTAGCTCCATTTTCTAACATCTGTTTTTGTTACTGTTCTTATACTGAAAGGCAACAGTTCTTAGATTCAAGAAAATACTGATTGAGTATTTTTTGATTTAAGATGAACAGAATGATAAAAATATTATTCATGTTAGGCCAGGCTTCAGCAAAACTTTTTCTATAGAAGTCTAAAGAATAAATTGCTAGGTTTTGCAGGCCACATGGTCTCTCTCCCAACTCTTCAATGCTGTCATTGTACTGGGAAAGCAACCAGAAACAACATATTGGTGAGTGAACAGAGTTATCTTTTATGGACACTGAAATTTAAACTTCACATAATTTCACATGTCTCAAATATTCTTTCTTTTATTTTTATTTCAAACATTTCAAATAATGTTTCTCTGAAGTAAAAACAGGCCATTTTGTGTCTGGATATTAGTTATTAGGATATCACTTGTGCTAAGATATTCTATGAATTTATCAAGTACTTTTACATTAACCTAAAGTTCAGCTTCTGAAAACTGAATTAAATTGATAATGATTTGAAATTCATATTTATTTTATATAGAAAGAGTAAATACATCTTACTGCTTCTTGAAAAGAAACTATTTTCAAAAATTTACTTATTAATTTTTCATTGTTTTCTAATAACTATAAATTTCTAAAACTATCAATTGAATTATAAAAATTATTTTCACTGTGTATAGGTAATTTAAAATAGCTGAAGTGGGTAAGCCTCAATAGGTCTTAATGGCTTATAAGTATCATTAACAGCATATTTACTCATTCATTTTATACAACAATACTCCTCTACCAAAATACTAACAACTTTAGAGCTTCCAATCACTTTTTGGGAAAAAAATATTTTTTTTCCTTCAAAGTAAACATCTCAATGAGATGTTCAATATATTTCAACAGCAGGGGGAAAGCTACAAACCTAGTAATGGACCTAGAGTAGATGAACAACTCTGTTAAAGAAAAAAAGGAGCATACGAAATAATCATTCATTCCTCTTAAACTGACTGGCCAAAGCCTTCAAGGCTCAGTGGTTGAAAACCTATGTCAATATTTGTTACATGGCATGGCTAAAGGACAAGGAGTATAGGAGTTATTCATATTTAATAAATATTTTCTGAGTTCATCTCATACACCAAAGACTATTTAGGACAGGAATTAGCAAAGAAATGGTCAACCAGTCAAACAAGTTACCTGTTCTCATAGACCCTATATTCAAGTGAGGGAAGACAGACAAAGAAGAAAATATTAGATAATCATGGGTGCAATGCAAAGAATTTTAATTGGCTGATGTGTCAGAAGATAAATATCAAGAAGGCTAGCTAAACCAGAGGATCAGAAAAAAGCCTCTTACAGGAGTTGACAATAAAGTTAAGATAAAATTTATAAGAAGAAACTTGTTCTATCAAGAGCAGGGGGCTGTGCATTCCAGGCAAAGGAAACAACTGGTACAAAGACCTAAGGGAAAAATGAGCTGGTCTGGTGCCATATATTTTAATGCATTTGAAAAAAAAAAATGACTTGGTCTATTTGCAAAACAAAAAAGAATATCTGTGTACCTAAAGCAGAGAGTAAAAGTGAAGTGAGATAAATTTAGATGGGATGGCACCACCTATATTATGTAAGGTTTTGTAAACCAGAGTAAGAGGTTTGGATTTTATTAAGTTTTGGATTTTATTAAGTTCAGGCCACAGCTGATGGTGGTTCTGACCAGGGTAGTAACAATGGAATTGGAGAAAATTAGAGGTGGAAAAGGTGGATCTCATTTGAGGATAAGGCGACAGGTAGATCTAAAGTACTAGTGATCGGAGGCAAGGAAAAGAGGAATCAAAGATGATTCCTCAATCTTTGCTTTCAGCCAGAAGATGCTTATGGCTGCCACTTGTTGAGAAAGCAAGATGAAGGGGAAGCAGGTTTGGGGTGGAAATAGGTCAAGGGCTCCCTTTGGGTCATGTTAAGTTTGAAATACTACATTAATTTCCTAATGCTGTTGTAACCAATTACCATAGCCTGAGTAATTAAAACAATAAAAATATTCTCTCACAGTTCTGGAGGCCAAAAGTTCAAAATCAAAGTATACGCAGGGTAATACATTTCAACTGATTCACACCAATCTTACATCTATTTAAAACTGAAAAGAGCTCTTCAATTAAGAAAGACAATAACATAATGATAAGGAGCAAACATTATGTAGATGGCCTTGATTTACTTTCTGATATTTCCATATGCTTGTTGTAAGGGTTTGGACAAATATCTTCTGTGTGCCAGAGTGGGACTATAATGTAATTTTTTTGTACCAACAATTTAGAGTTAGGAAAAACTTCACAGGTTAAGTCTCAGGTCTCCACAAAAATGCTCTCATATCAAACACCAATCATAAGCAGGGTCCCAGGCCACCTGCACTGACCAGCTGGCTATAAATTTAGGATTTCTCCATGACCAGGTTTGATAATTTGTTAACACAACTCCAAGAACTTAGAAAATGCTATACTATTATAGTTTTATCATAGCAAAAGGGTACAACTTAGAACCAGCAAAAAAGGACAGCCACACAGGGTATGGCCTGGTAGGGACCCAAGTGCAAAACATGCATGTCTTCTCCCTGTGGAGTCGGGCAGGATACATCAGCTGGCTCACTCCAGCTTTCATGGGGGGTTTTATTGGGATATCATTTTGTAGGCATGGTTGTCTGAACCAATGGCTGCCACATATTTGAACTCAATATCCAGACCCAACTACTCTCCTAAAAGTCTGGGTATTCCATGGCTCAAAGCCCCAACCCTCCAATCATAGGGTTGGATTTTCTGACATACATAGCCCCCATCCTGAAACTATCTAGGCACCTACTATGAGTCATTCATAAGCATAAACTATCAGGGCCACTATAGATAACAAAGCTCGCTGCAGAGTCTATAAGGGTTTATTTTTTCTAAGATTTATTTATTTATGCATGCAAGAACTGGGGTACAAGCCAGATGTGTGGGAGGTGAGAGGATTCACCGGAGACAGAGTGGGGAGCAGAACAGGCAGATCCATTGAAATACACTGCTGAGGGGAGCAGTGGGCGAGACAACAGAGGTCTGCTGCACCACGTGGGTAGCTCCCTGGCCAGCTGGGGATCGAACTTGTGCAGCAGGGGCTGCGGACAGCTTCACAGTACTGTGCTTAACCCCTTGCACAACAAGCGAGGACTGAGATTATAAGGGTTTAAAGGAGGCAAAGCCTTCATTATACAGCATAGACCACTGACAAAACTTACTTGAAGGGGTAGGTTTAATTAGATGATTAGATTGTTCTAATCAGATTGATTAAAAGAGCTAATAAGTGGAAACTACTTAAAACACTACTTGATGCTATAGAAATGCTAACTATTATTGTCCATGAAATATTAGATATTTTTACATATTTTCAGTAAGTATTGTTAAATCTCATACTCATGCTACATTTTCCTCTCTAAAAGAGATAACCCACCTTGACATCTCTAAATGCAGTAAACTCCATTGGAAATTCTTACAGTTTAAAAGACATGTACTTTTCCACCTGTTTTTTCAAGGTCTGCATTATTTCTAATATCACATATGCACCAACAGACCATTGATCTTAAATAAAACCCAAAAAATGCTGAGTGAATTGGAGAATTACTAGTAATCAATGCTCCTAATTAAGCCCTCTGGTTACAATGTGACAAAACTATTTATATTTCCCAATTTTCATATTCAACAAATATTTATTTAGCACCAGGTACTCTTCAAGGTGCTGCATCTACAACCATGAGCCAAACAAAGCAATTGCCTTCACTGGAGCTTGGATTCTAGTGGAAAATTCATACATAAGAAATATATATGCATTGAATATGTAGTTAGCATGTAATATACATTATGCTATACATTTAGCCTATATAACATACATAATGAAAAATAACAGTGAGGGGTGGAGAGTGACGAAGGGTTTTATTTTTGGCTAGATAGTCAAAGAAGTTTACTCTAAGAAATTAACTTTGAAATGAAGTGACTTTTAAGTCTCCTAACTTGTTTTCTGCTCTGTTTGCACATCGGTGATTTTGCCTCTCTAGTTTCTATACACATAGTCTTTCTACCTCACCCTACATCCAGACAAAACCAGTTCAACCTGTGTATAGCTGCCCATTTATGAAATTCAATGATGTTCTACACCTACTCATTTTAAGTCAGCATCAAATATAATAAAATTGTAATACAGATATTGATGTTTAAGGATTTTAGTCAGAGAGTGTAGTTAAGAGGGTGATTTTGTAGAAAGGACACAGGGGCCAACCTCAGCAAGGCAGCTTAGCAATCTTTCCCCCAAGAAAGCAGCAGAGTTATTTTTTATTTCTCTTTTATATTCTAAAACTGCAGAATTCAGTTAATATTAAATTACTTATCAGAGACAGTTTGGAATATGGTTTTCTTTATATTCCATTTGACTTAACATCATTTCTCCGTGGTGAAGTCTCTTTGCTATAAAAGCTCTTTTTATAGATAATTGAGCCTGAGAGTGAAATCTAGGCATTTGAAGGAAATATAGCTGATTCTCTTTCAGGGGAAAATAATCCTGACCTCCTTCTTGGAACCAATGAAGTATGAGGCAAATGACAGTCCTTGATTTCGATCAAAGATCCAAGACTATTCCCTGACAGTTGGGGGCAGATCACCAAGAGAAAGGCTACCTCATCCACTCCACAGTCTATTCAAGCCACATAGCACTCAGATAATAAATGATGGGCCACTGAAGCCATTAACAAGGAGAAAAGGCATTGATAACTTATCTTCTCTTCACAAAAATTCAGCAGAAATATTCATCAAACCCAAATGGTGAAAGAAAGACTCATAGATCAAAGAAAGAAGAGACGGGACAGAGGGAAGGAGGAAGGGAAAAGAGAACAAAAGAAAAAGCAAGAAAATGAGTCATCAGCAAAAAGGATATCCTCATTTACTCTCAGAAAACAGTACCAGAAACAGATAAACTGCTAAGTTAAAAGCACGAAAGGGATTATGTTCAGCTTTATTACTGGATAGCAGGGTTGTACATTACAGACCATTACGAACAGAATCGTATGAACAAAGCAGCAGATATATATACAATCAAACCGTCTACTGAGGCATGGAACCGCAGAGCAGAAGCAATCACCATGGAAAGCAGTGCAGTGACAATACAATTTTAAATCCATTTGATAGGCAAACTATATCAGTTGAAATTTCTCAGGATGAATGAGTTTCAAACTCGTTATCTGTGAAGCAGCCTATCCCAAGATACCACTTTGTTTATTCAGATGGAGATTGGAGAGTATGGGTAAACATTACAGCTTCAGCCTCAACATGCTTTAACAATAAATTCTTACATATTTGTTCTCTGTGCCTTTGTATAAGGTTCTTTTCCACTGTATAAGTGAAGAGTGGGGAGTGAGGGTAACAGAGAAAGGGGATAGCTTTATTTATTTTTTCTGAAAGATTTATTTTACTTATGTATGCACACAAGAACTGGGGTGTAGGCCAGAGGTGTAGGGCGTGAGAGGATTTGCCAGAGACAGAGTGGGGAGCAGAACAGGCAGATCTCCTCAAATACACTGCTGGGCCTCCCCTGGTGATGCAGTGGTTGAGCACTGGGCTGCGAAGCTGCCCACAGCCTCTGCAGCACTGGTTCAATCCCCAGCCACAGGCAAGGGTCCCACATGGTACTCAGACCCCTCCTGCCATGCCCGCTGCTCCCCTCAGCAGTGCATTTCGTCGGTCTGCCTGTTCTGTTCCCTGCTCTGGCTCTTGTGAATTCTCTCACCCTCCCACACTTCTGACTATACCCAGTGCTTGTGTAAATAAATAAATAAATAAATCTTTAAAAAAATACACTGCTGAGGGGAGCAACAAGTGAGACAGGAGAGGTCTGCTGTGCCATGTGTGTAGCTCCCTGGCCAAGGATTGAACTGAGACAACAGTGGCTGGCGATAGCTTATAGCTCTGAGACTTTAACCCCTGTGCCACCAGGGAGGCCCGAAAGGGGATATCTTTAAAAGACAACATGCACAGATCTGTGAATGGCAAGATGTGTTTACCATGCAGGCCATAACAACACTGGAAGGCATTCTGTCATTTAATGTTCTCACTTTAGAATTGTAAATAGCTGGGTAGAGCTCTAACCTCCTGGAACATTCTATCAGACAGCAAGATTCATTATGTCTAAAGACACCATTTAGGTAGAACACACAGCCAGGTAACTTCACAAAGTGCAGGTCATAAAATACTTATTTGTTTTATGATTGAATTTTCACATTTTCCCTTTTTCCCATTGGGAACACTTAGTTTCAGTCAAATGAAGTGAAGTGCCTAAAATGGAACTAAGGAACAAAACGTTTCATACTGTGAATGTACACTAGAAATAATTCTTAGAGGAATCGTGGTTTGAGAAAGCTGGAAACATCTTCTATGAAGAGGATAAGAACTGGAACACAAAATGTAAGCATTCAATGTAAAAAATCCATCATGACTCCTGAGTGGTCTGCAGATATTTTTTCATTTACTGAAGGGCACAGATGGATTCTCACTAGACAAAGGACTTTACCTTGATAAATGCCTTCACTTTCCAGCCGAAGGTTGAACCCTTTATCTTATTTGTCCATTTCTTTATTTACCATGAAAAAATTGCTATTTTAGGCAGGAAAGAGAATACCATGATCAGAAAGATCACTTTCCCCAACAGCAAAAAAATGTTTTTGGCAAGTTCACTAATTTGGAGGCAAAATATTATATTTGGGATTTCTTGGAGTAAACAGCATATTCGTTGAGTGAGCTACATGCACTCTGTGTTACAGAGCTGGAGTCAGGGATAGGATATTGGTGTGGGACTCAGAGCATGTCACTTAATCTCTACTTGTTCTTGTTTTTTCCAATGTGTAAAATGAGAAATTTAAAATAGATGAATCTGGGTCCCATTCCAATGTTTTATGATAAGTTTTTATTAAGGAGCTTAGAATGCACATTTAAAAAAAAATAACAGTTCTCAGCCAATATGAGCTACTCTTTATTTATTTACTCAGCCAATATGAGCACATGCATTACTTTCAATCCTCACAGTCCTACAATCACTATTATAGTTACTAAAAAATACAAGTTATTATTTTAACATTTAATTATTTCATAAGAAAGGAAATTAGCAAGCCTGTTACAAAGACTAAATGAAATTCCCAAGGCTTCACAGTCATGAAGTGAAAGAGGTCTATCAAATCCCCATCTAGCTGATGGTAAAGAAAAACTCTCACCAGTCTGAGAAAATGTAATTGACCCTTTGGCCCCATTTTTACATTTGCAACTGCTCCTTAAATAAAGCCAAGTAAATTGTCCAAGGTCACAGAACCAAAAGTGTGAAAGATCCTGAATCCAGGTTTGTTTTCCTCTATGTCAGTGTCTATTACCTTATACCACAATGCCTGTTTCCTGAAGCTAAAGAGCAGTACATAAACAAGCAGAAGGTTAGTATTCCCTAGAATGCTCACTATCAGATTTAATAAATATAAATTCAAATAATCAAAATCCAGGCTAGGTAAATTTTCCAAAAGAGCAAGAGAATATAAAACAATGAAATAAGATTATATTAAAAGGGCCGTCTGCTTCTTTTTTCACCCATTTGCACCCAAAATGATATCTAAATTCTCATTATTCCTTCCTCCTGGGATTGGTCTAAATCCAAAAATATCCTGAATCCTAGATCCTTGAAGACTGTCCCTTCAAGAATTCTATACCTTACTGCAAAGCATAAACCATGAAGGAAACACAGGACCTCAGTTTCCTGCAGTAGTCTCCTCATCTTCAACAAGATAAGCATCTTTTGTAATGTTGAACAGCTTGATGCCTAAAACTTCAGTCAATTTTAAGCCATCGTAAAAAATAAGCAACTCCTTTGCACAGAGGGAATATGTACATATATTTTTGTCCCATCAAAAATGACTTGAAAAGTCGTCCTCCAATTTGCTTTGAGAAAAATGGCCTTTAAGCTGAGATTAAGCAGGGAAAAACTTCCAATAAAAGGGAATATTTTTCAAAAACTTGCAAGCGACTGCAAAGCCAGTTAACACAGAAAACCTTGTCACCTTAAGTATGCCATTTGTTATCACACATGCCGGAATACATCTATTCATCTTCTTTTAATTGCTTAGCTGCACTAGAAATACAAAGCAGCTCACTGATGCAGAGACTGTGAAAGAATATTTTGTCATGGAAACTTTGAAAACATTTCAAAGCAGGAGCTCTTCTCTGGTGAGATGAAACCTTCTAGCTGTTTGTTGGGCATTGTATTCGGCTGATAAGTGTCTAAAATAAGAGGCCTTCTCTCTAAGTGGCTGTTGCATATATCATCTTGTGCTCACAAATGGCTGAGAAAATGTCTACAACTTTCCAAGCACCGTTTGGGAGAGCAGAAAGCTGTTGTTTCCTTTTTTTTTGAAAAATGACTAATAAGTGAGAGCATCCCAGCTACAGGTCAGCAGGGCAATGCCTAGTGGCTTCTGTGAGTTATCTGAGACTCACCTTGAGGTATTTTTGAGCTCCTCCTTCACCTGAAGAATTTTGCTGAAAGTAAATACCAAACACACATTTTTTTTATTGTTTATTGAGCACATGCTATATGTTTTATAGTCCAATGTTTTAACTTCATTATTTCACTGAAACTTTACAGCAACTCTGTAACATCTATCTACAGATGATCCCAGTTTCACTAATGGAAAGACTGGCATTTGAGTTTTAACGAGTGACAAAACCACAAATCAAGACCAACAACCCCCAAAACCAGGTTTTTTTTTTTCAAACAGTACACTGCTGAGTTTGTTCCTTGTCAAACACAGTCCTTGTACCTAGAAAATGAAGAGCTTGAAGGTGGTTTTCTTTTTCAAACTCTTCAATTTCATCAATGTTTTACCAAGAATCCTGGGAAAGTTATAATCCAGGTCTTCCTAGAGGGATTGCTGACCACTGGAGTTTCCAGATTATTCCAAAGGAAAATATCAGTACGAAAATGTTTAGAAACTCAACCTTCTCATCCTCTTCTCTGCTTCCAAACAATGGTAAAATCTTTCCTAAAACGTATTAGAATTCCCTGCTTCTATATCTTTTGTATTTTCCTTTCCTCACTCTACTCCCTTTCCACAGTTGTTCTGTTACCATGTTACAAAAGAAAAGCACATCTCCCACCCATAACTACCTCCATAAGGTGTGTTGTCTTAAGAGACAATTTGAAGTATTGCTCTCCAAGAATTCTTTTAATGAAACCCTGTAAATTCCCCTTCTTATGAGACACACACACACACACACACACAATCCTTCTCATTAAGAAATGAGCTTTGAATAATATTTTATGTTCATCAATAACAACATACCAAAAAATTAGTATGTTCACTTTGTTTTTATAAATTATTAGTTAATAATGTTAAAACTCGGTAGAGAAAACCATGTAACACACAGAGTCTTATGATAGGAGGGGAAATTTTAACCACTTTTAAGTGCAAATTTAACCAATTTGTAAATATACGTTGGCAGCACAGAAATAAGATAGGATGATCAGGAAATGCTGTCAAAATATATGTATTTCATTGGGATAAAATTCTACAGGGAAAGTGAGAAAAGAGAACTATGTAAAATGACTAACTCTTCAAAAAGAGTTTGTTCTAGTAATTTCAAACGAATGATGGTGGCTATCAAATCTCTGTGCTATTAGATTCCACTGAATACATTTAAAAATGACGCATGTAACCATAGTATTTTTAAAAGAGCACAGCTTTAAGGCCAATTTAGATCCTCACAAAAATGCTATATTGATTGCTTTTCTCGACAGAGAATGAGAGCAGGAACTAGGACACATGAAGCTAACTACAAAAGACCAACATTCAGACTGTAATGAATGCAAGTAGGTCGACATAATTTCCTCTTCCCCAATTCCACTACACTCATTTCATGAAAAATGCTTTCATGATACTATTTCCTCTTCTTGTTAATATCTTTGTCATGTGGGAAGATATCAGCATTTTAATGATTTACTTATTTAAACTTTTTTTATACTCTGTCCCTTGATCAACCCTTCCTCTTCACTTCTTCTCTAGTTATAGGAACTGAGGATAGGAATTGTCAGCAAATCAAGCTACAGACTGTTGGAAAGGTTATTGTGCCAGGAACTGCTATTATCTTTCTGACAAAAATTATAACAAGCACAGAAAAAGGTGCAACCAGAATTCATTAATAACCTACCACTCAGAAACGGAGGATATCAGGGTACAAATATCAGAAACAACAGAAATGGTTGATATTCAAAGAAATGCCATAATTCATGTTCAGAATTGATTTTTGTAGCCTTTTTGCTGAGCCTGTCAATAAATGAAATGGCTATTTAATTCAGCAGTGGTTGGGGTAATATGATGCACATCAACTTAGAAATTAAAAGATTCTTCATCATTCAACATTACAAGTATTTGGCCTGAGGTCACCATTACATACACTTACCTGAGACAACCCATTTCACATTGAAATTCAGCTTAAGGTGCATCTCATACCTGGAAGATTTCTGTGATAGTGTGTTCTCCCCTGTGTACTTTTCCAAAAGCACGGGATTAAACACACACGCGCACTCACCCACTGCATCGCATGACCTTTGATGGCAACACACTTCACTTTCTAGCATGTTCTATAAATTTAGACTTTATGGAAAGATATCATTAGGTAAGAAAATGGATTCAAATACACAAATTAGCATTTATTATACAATAAGGACTCGTATATAATAACTATAAAATAGTTTTTGACAAAATTTATTCAATAAAGTTATTTATTGAATTTCTTTTGTAGTCATCTTCATGTGGCCTACTTCCTGCTCTCATTCTCTGTCAAGAATAACAAATCAATGTGGCATTTTTGTGAGGACCTAAATGGACCATAATTATGCAGTGCACATGTTTTACATAGCATATCATTTAGGCAGCATGACAACACTTTGATGCTAATAAAAAAAGTTTGCCAGGTCATTTGGCAAATAAAGCACAGAACCCAACCAAAACAGGAGTACATGTCCCTGATCTTAACTTGCACTGCACGATATAGTGGCAGTAGCAATTGAAATGTGACCAGTTGAAAATGAAATGTGCAGTATATGTAAACTATACATCAAATTTCAAAGACTTGGAATGTAAAAACTATATATCCAGAGGAATTTAAAAAAATTGATTACATGCTGAAATGACAATATTTTTGTTATGCTGGATCAAATTCAAAATGTTATTAAAGTAATTTTCACTTTTTTTAAATTTTCAACATGGCCACTGAATGTTATTAAAGTAATTTTCACCTCCATATATTTTTAACATGTGATTCACAATATATTTCTGTTGGACAGTACTGATCTAAACCATTGAGTATAGTATCATATTTTTATGTATTTATTTTTTAGTTTGGAAGCATATTAAAGTATACAAGGATATAAAATAATAGTCTACATTTGTCTGGAATGCCATAACAGCACCATAAATTAGATGACTTAAACAACAGAAGTTTATTTTCTCAAAATTCTGGAAGCTAAATTTACAAGACGGTGATGTCAGCTCTCTTCCTGGCTTACAGTCGGCCTTCTCACTGTATCTTCACATGGCAGAAAGAGAACTCTGGGGTTCTCTTGTAAGAAGGGCACCAGACCTTTTGGATTAGAGGTTGTGTGTGTATGTGTGGAGTGTGTCTGTGTGTGTGTGTGTGTTTTGGGGGTGGGGTTGCCTTTATCATCTCCTGAAGGCTACATCTTCAAATATCATCACTTTAGTCTCCAGAATTCAACTTATGAATCTGGGGGAGCAGGGACCACAGACTTTCAATTCATAATAAGTGATTATCTCTAGATAATTGAATTCTACATGATTTTTATTTTCCTTTTTATATTTTCACGATAATTTCATATAATGTATTTATTGGTTAGATCAGAAAACACACACTTTTTATTTCACAAAATAAAATTGTTACATATTGTTATGACTAGGAGCAGTAGAATAATTCTTCTGGGTCCTTCGTCATATTGTAATTTTATGATAACTATTTTAAGAGTCTGTCAATATTAGGCATGTATTCCTTAAAGTATTCTATTGCTTCCATGAACATGTTCTTGATTTGCAACTGCTGAGTGGTGAGTTGTCACTAATATATAGGAGACTCTGGCAGAACCGGACCACCAGATGTAGTACCAGATGCTCAGAAGTTCTCCCTCTGCCCCCTAGACGATGACAGGCCTCCTAACCAGGACTCTGGTGGCTCTGGATGTGTACAGAAGCAAGAAGAATGGCAAGGAGTGGAGCATGCTGAGAGTTCCAAGCAAGAAACTCAATGCCAATTCATGGGCAAGCATAAAAGCTGACCTTGCTTATCCTTCGGGTATTTTAAATATTTATCTCCTTATATGGAAATAAAGGATATTAAAAATACAAAGGGGTAAACTCAATTGTATATAACTCTAATATATTATTATTTATATAAAACCTGATGAAATTTTCAGGCTCATTTATCCCGTTGTCAAATGACCAGAAAAGCAGCCGGGAGCTACAGACCAAGATATTTTAGGATAATGGGATGCTAAATGGGGGAGACAGATTCGTTACAAGCATTTGATTCTCAACAGATTTCACACCTCCCTCTCTACCCCCATTCCAATAGTCATATCTGCTAGCTATTGAATAATGAAGTTTAAATTCTCTTGGACTATTATGATAGCTGCAGTAGCAATCTTTTAACATAGTGCTTGCTCATTCAACTCTTACTGTAATTTCCAGTGAAGTAAAATATCACAAAGTCATTTAAATTCATAGACTAGAGATATATCTGTAGTGACAAAGTAAAGTATAGGATAAAATTCATTATCCTGATAAATTGATGAACATGGACAGTCACTCTGAATAATTCAAGATAAAGGAACTTTTTCTCTCAATGGTTGGATATTTTTGGCCTGATTTATCCACATAATTGCTGGGCTCTCCATTTCATTTTGCCCATGTCAACAGAGCAATGCCTCCGTACTTGATTTTGAAAGCTTCACTATTTCATGTCACGTTAGCAAGAAAGACGCACATAGCAAATTCTGGCTGGGTTCTTGTGACAAATGACTTCTATGGTTTGCACGTGTCTCTTCAATGACAGCTGCTGGGAAGAAGCATCACCTCCCAGCTGCACAACTTGATCCTTCTCTCCCTTGTGAATTAGGGAGGAATTGAATGTTTGGCTTTAAAGTGGCACTTCGCACTCCTCTCATTGAATATCACAATTGTACCCAGATGAAAGGAAACAAAAACCCCATCATTGGCAACTGATGGGAGAAAAAAATAGTCTTCTCATTACAGAGATAATAAGCAGGATGTTCCCCTGCAGTCTTTCTTCTTAAATCTCCTTATTGTGTTTTATTAAATGATGCAGTTTGAAATTAAGGCTTTGGCAACCTTCATGCACACTCTGCATAAACAAGCAAAACAGAAACACAGTTCAAGGAGCAAGTATAAGCCCCTCCCAAAAGCCATCTGCTTTCTTTTTGTTATGAAACTTCAATTCATCAGCAAAACTCTAAAGAAAATATTTATAGCAGAAGTGTAAGCCTGCTTTCTGAAGCTGATTCAAGTCAGGGTGGATGGAACATTAGAAAACTTGGTTAGATTGTCTCACTAACAAATCTAGAGCTTGTCATTTAATCCACCTCATCCATCTATCCATCCGTTCATTCATTCTTTTGTTCACTTATTCTTTCATTCAACTAAGTTTACTTAAGAACCTCAACGTGTCAAGAACTGTGGCAGGTGCCTCTGTTTCCATATTAGTAAATGAAATAATAAATATTCCAGTCACGCCTGGCTCTCAAGGTTGCTGAAAGTACGGCCAAGAACCATAAAAAAATATAAAAGCTTCTGTGTTTGTTCTACACAAATAAGCCACCAGAAGAAAGTACAACATTCATTTAGCTACCTGTGCAAAAATATGTAAGTCTGATAACAACTTAGAGAAGATTCTATTTCCTATATCCACTAGCATAAATGTTTTGCTAATTTTCACTCCAGTAAATCTGATAAAGTGCCTTCCTTTCTCTGTTCTTACCCATTGCTCTCAATGGAGAGAAACAAATGATTCAGATACTCTAAACTTTCCATATCACATTGAAGAGAATGCAAATAAATACACCTGAACAATAGCACCAACATGCAGTCCAAGTTTGCTAAACAAAATGTCACCCTGAATCTCCTTTTCCATTTTCCTCACAATTTACCTATCTCTGATCAGATGGCAACTTATAACGATGGCATATTGTAGAATAGGAATATTATTGTAGAATAATAGGACCCTGGAGACTGTGCATAAAGAAGCAATAAAATTTCATTATGTTCAACAACTGGGTTGGGGTGGGAGTATTTTGTTTCCATAAAATATTCTTGTCTATCTTAACAAATTCAGAAATTGTATCAGTGGTAAGAGGCCACAACAAGAAAATATAAAATGTAAAGTAATGTCTTAGCAATTAAACAGAGGGCAGTGGGGAATTTAACACTGGAGGCTGGGGAAATGCAATCCATTTCATACAGTGTGAAAGCATTTGGTGAAATTATTTCCTGTAGCAATCTGGTGGGCTGACTATGTGCTTCAAGCCACTCAGTTAGGGGAAGAATTTTGAAAGTGACTGTTAGCTAAGTTTGGCAAGATATTACAAGGATGAAATAAGCCCAGGAAATTCTGTCTGGTGTGCAAACATAAATGAAAGTGATGGGAATCATTCAGAAATTTGGAAACTTGCAAGTTGAAAGACTGACTTACTTTTAGAGTCCAAATAGTAAGGCTTGGGATCTCAAAAAGCTTTGCAGCAAAATCACAGTGAAACTTTCCCAGGATCAAATTAATTGTGTGGATTTATTATTCAGATATTTTCAAGTAGCCACCATAAAGAGAGAAATGCATGGAAATGAGAAGCAGATTTTAGAACTCTATCCAAAAAAGAACTTTAGGTGTGATTACTGGCACACAGAGGTTATTGGAATCAAATAGATCAGAAGGTTACTATGTTTGTGAAGGAACTGTGTCACTAAAGGAACCATAAATCAGCTCTAAAAAGAAAAAAGCATTCTCATAGGAAACTTGCAACTCCCAGATTCTTAGTGTTCCTTGAGAAAGAAGTTCAATGAGAAAACTGTGCAGCTCCCAAGGAGGCCATGTTCCCCAAAAGCCACTTCAGAGATACCGAAGGAAGGTAATGGGAAAGAAAGAACATCTCAGAGGGCACAGCTTGTAGCCACAGAGAACAATGAATAAAAGAACTCATTTCAGATCAGAACTAAGGCTAATCCAGCAGCACTCACCACCTTCAGTAAATCGAATAAAATGCCTTCCTATAAAGGAGACTTCCTTTATGGGTATCTTCCAATTGGATTATCACCATTGCTTTGTGTTCCCAATCTCCCCCTTTCCAAACAAGAGTGTATATTGCCCCACCCTTTCCCACCAATGTATATTTAAAGGAGGGAGTATATTTATTTTCCTTTTAGTTCATTGGTCACCTAATCAAGAGCATCAAGAGAACCAAGATGCCCATATATTCCATAGAGCTTGATGCAGTATCTGGATTAGACTTTGGGATGAGGTGTCCTGTGTATAAAAAAGGGAGTAATAATAATAATAATAATAACACCATAACTGGTGCCTCCCTGGTGGCACAAGGGATTGAGACGCAACCTATGGAGCTCGCCACAGCCACTGCAGCACAAATTCAATCCCTGCCCAGGGAGGTACCCACATGGCAGAGCAGACCTCTCCTGACTCTCCCGCTGCTCCCCTCAGCAGTGTATTTCAGTCAATCTGCCTGTTCTATTCCCCACTCTGTCTCTGGTTTAATCCTCTCACACACACACCCCCGACACCTCTGGCCTGTACCCCAGTTCTTATAGATGTATAAATTAAAAAATCTTTTAAAAAATCTTTAAAAAAAGAAATACCATAACTAAAAGGGCAGAAAGTAGACAGACAATAAGACTCTTGTGTTTCTCTCCATTTCCAAGCCACCATGTACCAGTGTACTTGGAATCATGCAACCAGATGCCAGTAGAACTTGAGCAAAAAGCATGTGTAACATCCCACCTAAACCTTCTCTTGCTCTTTTCCTTTCCCTGTTCTGGTGACCTTGGAATATATTTGAGCCAGATGGTAG
This sequence comes from Talpa europaea, assembly GCF_964194135.1. Taxonomy (NCBI): domain Eukaryota; kingdom Metazoa; phylum Chordata; class Mammalia; order Eulipotyphla; family Talpidae; genus Talpa; species Talpa europaea. Next base: position 85,521,911 of record NC_140069.1, on the reverse strand, counting down.
ATGTATGAAATAAGAGGAGTATAGGGATTATAGTTAATAATACTGCAGTATAAATACTGGAAAGATAATAAGAAAATAGATCTTAAATGTTCATGCCACCAAAAAGAAATTGTAATTATGTGACATGATGAAGAGGGTGGCTAAAGCTATGGTGGTAATCATTTTCCAATATATATATATAAGTATATCAAATCAACAAATTTGCACCTTAAACTTACACAATTGTGTATGTCAATTATATATTGAAAGAAGATGGATGAGGCACCAGATTCCACATGCATGAGGAATACATATTACTTGTGTAGATCACCAGGATTCAGGGTTTTATTCATTATCATGGCAAAGCCGAGATTAGATTAGCTAATATATTATGTGATCTAAACCGCATTCTCATTCTCCCCACAAAATTTTTATCAGGGCCTATGCTGATGACTAAATATTTTAGTGTGAATATATGAGCAGAATGGGTTTGAAAAGTTTCTCTCCATATCTAGGTTGAAGTTAAGAGAAAATATTAAGATGTTATTTGCAAAAACAGGTGCATTACAATGAGCAACAGCTCAGATACAAGCTACACTAAGTCACTACCTCTTGTCTTTCAGTGCTTTACTTTCTGGATATAAGAAGCTGAGTACAAAACCATTGCAATGAGGTATGTCACCTTCATCCTAGGCCAGGATTTGAACACAACATAGTATATCTCATCTAGTGGCATGGCAGAGTGACAGACGTGTATCTACAGGGAATACAAAAGAGCTTCTGAGGAAAGCACTGATGCTTATGAAGCATCTCAGGACACATGGAGGAAATCAACCCTGGACAGACATCCTCCACTGCAAGGTGCATGTGTACACATGCACACACACACACACACACATGACATCAATAAAACTAGGACAAGTCAGACATGCCAATGAACCACAGTGCATGTTTCTGCGATGTGGGAAGAAACCTGGAGAAAACACAGGCAGACATTGGGAGAACGTGCAAACTCCAAACAAACAGTGGCCCAGCCCCAGTGGCTGTATCAATGTTATTATAATAAAACAACATTGAACAGAATGATGTTATTCAATGACCTGCTGTCTAGCTTTTTGGCAACATAATATCAAGGGCAAGAGGCCAGTCAAGAACCACCAGGTGCCATTGGTCTGTTGGGGACAAACATATGTTGAAGTGACCTGCTACTCAAGAGGCCTGCTGCCTGCATCTAGAGAGCATGATGATAAGAAGAAAAACTTCAAATTTTTGATCATTTTATGATACATTTATGTTATTATGGGTACCTCAGCATAGTTCATCTCATTAGCTATTACAGAGATTTTAATTCTTGAATTAATCCTGTGTTCATTCATCGGAATGAATATTAATATCTTTCTAATGTAATTTTTAATTAAATATAGCATCACCATTTTAACACCCCAAAGATCTAAATAGAGTTTGAAAGAGGAGAAAGACACTATCACAATAAAAATCAGAAAATTCTGTTCACATTCTTTTCGAAAGGTTGATCACCTATGAAGTAATGAGAATAAATCGTGAGATAATGTAGGAAAGATCTAATTAAGATAATGAACTACGATTATAGACATGATTTTCCAGGGTTAAAGGTCTTAACAAAAAGCAATATATGGATATATTTTAAATATCCTCTTTGATCTACTTGCTTATATTAACTATGAATCTTAAAAAGAAAAATATTCATCAAATATAATGACCCCCAAGTGTACTCAAGTGCAACTATTTTTCTATCAGTGACAAATACTTTACACTTTTTTTTAAAATTTGCTCTGTATATTTGACTGAGACAGATTTTTTTCCCTTAAACCATGACATTCAAGTAGAAAGAGACATGAGGATTAATGTCCTGCCTGCACCTTAAAGGCTGTATTATGAAGATATCTTGATTTGGCTATTGCAGATTTGGATGGCTATTTCTGGAAGGAATGAACTAGGTAGACTGTCCACAACAGCAGTGCTAGGCAAAATAACTAAAGAAAAAGCATGACTGAGCTTTGTAGGTGTGCCTGGGTGTCATCTTGGCTCCTTCCTCAAAGGCAGAGCAGCAACCACTTCATCCTGGTCAATAGTGGTCAATCCACAGAAATAAACATTTGCTGAGAAGTGCAGAAGTGGTGTAGGAAACCCCTGGCAAGGTCTGATGGTTGCATTACTGGCTAATGATTCAGTGTTGCACTTTAAAAATTCAAGTACATTTGCTCGTACAAAAGCCAAGCCAAAGCGTAGAAGAAAGTGTAGCACAAAGAGCACGACAGGTTCTCCCTGCGACCTGTGCCCTATCGATGGTGGCTCTCAGAGGGAAAACTCAAATTCCAATTAGTGATGCCGTGCCACAGTGGATCCTAAGCCCACTGTCTGCCTCAAATGTTTGCCGTTCACAGTTGCTGTCATTTGCATCCAGTCGCGGCATAGGATGGGTCTGTTTCAGACCATGGAATGAGCTCATTACCGAGCAAAGAAATGGTAACACAGGCGCTGGGCTTGACCGCAGCTGCAGTAAGTTTCTCAGTCCCATTAACTCTCCAGCTCCAGGACCCTTCAGTAACAGCCTGTGGCTACATCTAGTGGCTCACCACCGAAATCTTGAGAGCCTAAGGATCTCTGACAGGATTGACAACACCAAAGACTGGACATCTGAAAGATAGTGATGTATTGGAAAGCAAAGACGTCGTCAGTTTCCACCTCTCTGTATTTTTAATGAATCTGTGCATTCCCTTCCTCTCAGTATCTTCTGCTTTTCCACTTCTTTTCTCTGCCTCCAAATCTATGCCTGTGTGGTATTGTGTAAAGAATATTGCTAATAAGTAAAAAGACTTGCATTTTCTAGTACTGGCACCACACAGGTCTAAGCAAATCACTTAGCCTCTCTGATTCCCTATTTCCTCCACTCTGAAATTGGAAAATCACTATCATCTTGTAGGATTGATATGAGGATTAAATGAGATCATTAAACACATTGAAAATTATAATCCTACAGTCTATATATTCTTAAAACACAGTGACATTCAATATATTCCCAACAAGTTTGATAATTTGGGAATAAAAGTCATCATCTAATGCCAAGCTTATAACCAGTGTTTAATTGATATCTTGAGGAAGTAAAATAATAATTTTTCACATTGGGCTTATTTCAGCTGCAACCCTTAGAGCCCTGGTTAGAGGCCTAAAGCTCTGAGAAGTAGCTTGGACAGAGATACTGCATATAATCCTAGGGACAACTTTTCTGAGAACTTTATCCATCAAAAACAGTTAAGTAATGTTACCCACTCTTTACTTTTGTCACTGTGCTCATGCCTTTAATTTCCTTTCTCTCTCCTCCGGATGCAAATGATAGAATAGAAATGTATAGGCAGATAGATCTGTCTCTGCCACTGTACAATTTATTCAGCTCTCTGGATCTAAGGTTTTTCATCTGTAAAATGGAGGCACAGATATGACTCTATCTACTTTTAATTAAAACACTTTAGGCTTATGGGCCTCCCCGGTGGTGCAGCGGTGGAGTGCTGGGCTGTGAAGCTGCCCACAGCCTCTACAGCACCAATTCGATCCCCGGCCACTGGCAAGGGTCCCACATGGCGCAGCAGACCTCTCAGCATGCCCGCTGCTCCCCTCAGCAGTGTATTTCATCAGTTTGCCTGTTCTGTTCCCCACTCTGGCTCTGGTGGATTCTCTCACCCAGTGCTTGTGTAAATAAATAAATAAATCTTAAAAAAAAAAACAAACAAAACTTTAGGCTGAAAGGTTATGTTCTTTCTCATACTCCAATTGTCAGGGATTGTTAACAGAATGATCAAGATCCTCTAGGGAAAAAATTCCAACATGTCATAATCAAACTCTCCTGCTTCCCTATCTGGACTTGTTCCTCCAGCAGTTGACATTTTTCACCCTCACCTCTTAATTTGGGTGGCGTCATACAGCCCCTGTTGCCCCACTGCCACCAGTTATTGCAATTTTCCCCATATTCCAAAAGTGCCTTTCAATTCCTCCAAGTCTAAGGTCAGCTTAGTTAATTATTATTTGACATTAGATTATGAGAGACTGGAAACCCATTACATGTCCAGGGAACCTAAACCAACATTATCTCAATTTGAAAAAAATTAAAATAAATAAATAAATAAATAAATAAATAAACTTTTTTGTAAAGTTTAAAAAATAAACCCTACATCTATTGCAATGCTATGGATGTGGGGTTTGGCACAGGCCGCAGAGTAAAAAGAGGGAAAACTGCAGTTCTCTTATATTTCAGATACAGGAGATGAATGCCTTCCAGAGAGGTACTTGCCAACCTATCTACATGAGTATCCCTCCACCTTTGGGGTCAATGCCAGGTCACGCTACCCTCTGCCTGCCCTCCATATTATCATGAATCAATGGAGATATCACCCAGACCACAAACACAGCAAGGTCAAAACTCAACCAATTAGCTCTTCCTTCCCAAACTTGGATTTCCTTTCCTAGTAACTCAATCTGAAATCTGGAAGTTATCTTCACACTTTTCTCCTTTCCAACATCCAACTCTGTTCTGGTTCACATACTGGTTTATGGAAATGGCCTCCCAGTCAACCTTCTTTCTTCTAGTCTTGCTGCCTCTAATCCGCTTTCAACAGAGCAGAGATGATGATCTTTCCAAAGAGCAATGGAATCATTTTATGCTCCTATTCAGAACCCAATACGTACCCCTTCACCTCTACCAGAGGATCTAAATGCTAAGCATGTCATTCTCAGTCAGATTTTCTCCAGCCTTCTCACCAGTCTTCGCTATATCATACTTTGTTCCCGCTGTGTGGCCCTGACCTGTTTAACACCTCTAGGTCTGTGCTCACACTTGCCTCTTGGAATGGCTTATTCCCCTTTCTGCCCAGAGAATTCCTGCTCTCCTGTATCACCTTATCTAGAGGGCAACTCTTTTTTTTTTTTTTTTTTTTTAAACAGAGGCATGTTTTATTTATTTGTTTGTTTGTTTGTTTGTTTATACATGCACTGGGTACAGTCAGAAGCGCGGGAGGGTGAGAGAATCCACCAGAGCCAGAGCGGGGAGCAGAGCAGGCAGAAGGACCGAAGTACACTGCTGAGGGGAGCAGCGGGCGGCAGGAGAGGTCTGCGCGCCATGCGGGACCCTCCTCAGGTGGCCGGGGAGCAGCCGGGGATCGAACCGGCGCGGCAGAGGCCGGAGGCAGTTTCGCAAACCAGCGCTCAACCGCTGCGCCACCGGGGAAGCCCCTAGAGGGCAACTCTTTTAGTGCTCTTTCTATGCCTTCCTCATCCCTACCTCTGTCCTGCTCCCTCCTTATTCCACACGTCTCTGTTTTGTACAAATATCTTTTTGAGAATATGCCCAGGATAATGTGTTTACAATTATATTTTTTAAAGATTTATTTTTATTTATACAAGAACTGGGTACAGGCCAGATGCACGAGAGGGTGAGAGGATTCACCAGAGACAGAGCAGGGAACAGAACACGCAGACTGACAAAATACACTGCTGAGGGGAGCAGCGGGCACAACAGGAGAGGTCTGCTCGCCATGTGGGTTGCTCCGCGACTGGCAGGGATGGAACTGGCACTGCAGAGACTGTGGACAGCTTCTCACTGCTGTGCTCAACCACCTGTGCTACCAGGGAGGCCCTGTGTTTACAATTATTGACCAACATATTTGGTTTCCAAACTTGTCATAAGAACTGAAGACAAGAACAATGCCTTGATCATCTCACCATCCTCAATGACTGTTGTAGCCTTTTTCTCCCCTCTTCTAATCATACATATTTAAACATCCCTCAAGCTAGTTTGTGGAGATCTAATGGATACTGAAGAAAGCAGAGTTAGGTGTGGATTTTACTTTGTCTAGTACTTTCCAAGAAACAGTTGGAAAGTACTAGGCAAAGTAAAATCAAAATAGTTGAAAGATAACATGAGTAATGTGAATAGTATCGATAGTTAACTGAGTATCTGAAACAATAATCCCAAAAAGCACTTATTTGTTGATTCCCTACTAGCCTTACAGGACAGTCCTTAGTGCCTGAGTGTGCATTCCTTGTCTCCTTCCCTTTCCTCTCCCTCCAATTGGAGCTAATTTAGTCATGTTTTGGAAAGTGTGACTTTATACAGAGGCTATAAACCTTAAAAATCTGTTTTCAATTAAAATGAATGCTCTCCAAATGTATTGCCTCAAGAAATCTCAATAGAGCACCACACATTACCTGTTACATTTTGACACTCTATGGAATGTTATTCCATAGAAATTACAATTTGGGATTTTGGACCACCATTTTGCACCTTATTGACATTCTCTAAAGTTTGAATCTCAAAGTGCAATATCAGTAGTTTTGGTATTCTTTCTTTTTTTTTTTTTTTTTTAAGATTTTTTTTTTTTTAATAGAGGCATGTTTTTCTTTATTTGTTTGCTTGTTTGTTTTTGTTTTGTTTATACATGCACTGGGTACAGTCAGAGGCGCGGGAGGGTGAGAGAATTCACCAGAGCCAGAGCGGGGAGCAGAGCAGGCAGAAGGGCCGAAGTACACTGCTGAGGGGAGCAGCGGGCGGCAGGAGAGATCTGCGCACCATGTGGGACCCTCCTCCGGTGGCCGGGGAGCAGCCGGGGATCGAACCCGCGCCGCAGAGGCCGCGGGCAGCTTCGCAACCCAGCGCTCTACCGCTGCGCCACCGGGGAGGCCCTCTTTTTTTTTTTTTAAGATTCATTTTATTTTTATGCATACAAGAACTGAGGTACAGGCCAGAGGTGTAGGGGGTGAGAGGATTCACCAGAGACAGAGCAGGGAACAGAACAGGCAGATTGACTGAAATACACTGCTGAGGGGAGCAGCAGGCGAGTCAGGAAAAGTTTGCGGCACCATGTGAGTAGCTCCCTGGCCGGGGATCAATCTCGTGCTGCAGTGGCTGCTGTCAGCTCCCTTGCGCCACCAGGGAGGCCCTGTTTTTTGTTTTCATTGCTATTTAAGTTACTTTTGTCTGAGAGCCATGTCTCTCTTCCTTGATTGTGTCAGTTCTGTCTTTCCTTTTAAAAATCTTTATTTGGGGGGCCTCCCCTGGTGGCGCAGCGGTTGAGCTCTAGTCTGCGAGGCTGCCCACAGCCTCTGCAGCGCTGGTTTGTTCCCAGGCCACCGGCGAGGGTCCCACAAAGAAAAAAAAAAAAAAACTTTATTTGGGAATACTACGTAAAGATCAATAGCAAACAAAAAATAAAGTCAGGATTTATTCAATATTTATTCAAATATCAAGCCAATAGCATAAAATATGGTGTAGAATATTTGCTATCTTTCAAGGCGGCAAAATTTGTAAATCTTTTTAGATTAGCTAGAAATATAAGTGCATTCTTTCCTCTAACCTCTCTTATTATATATATGTATTTAATGCCACATAAAACAGAAGGGGTTTTCTTAGCTAAAGAGTACAGTGCAAAGATCAATTTCCTTCAAGGCTTTGCCCTTTAATAGTTTCTGTTTTGCAGGGAAAGGGAAGCTTTCACATTTGTGCATGAGTGATTTGCTTGTGTGGCTTTTTTTGTGGTTGTTCATATTGTTGTTACTATACTCTCCTATACCTAGTAATTTAATTTTATTAAATTTTTTATAGCATGAAAATATTTTTCTGTATTTTAATATATAAAGTTATATATTAATATTGATAATTATTTATAAAAGTTTCATTTTGGATATCTGGGTACAAAGGCTATGATATAGTCAAAAGTCCTAATAGGATAGACAGTTTTTAGTTTGGGTCTCACTAAAAAATAACTATGGCCATTTAGCCAGATATTTTTGTAGTATGTTAGTAATAATGTAAGTCAGACTGTTTCTAGCTTTACAATAGGTAAGTTTGATTGAAAATATTCATGTTCCTAAAAGCACTGCCTCTAATAACACTGTAAAATACTACTTTGTGGAAAATGTTTATATAGTTTTTAAAAAATGTGTTTCTATTATACTTAATGAAGAATATACAGGGCCTCTCCTGGTGGCGCAGGCGGTTGAACGCAGGGCTGTGAAGCTGTCCGCAGTCTTGCAGTGCCTGTTCGCTCCTGGCCAGCCGGCGAGGGTCCCACATAGCTCCGCTGCTCCCCTCAGCAGTGTATTTCATCAGTCTGCCTGTTCTGTTCCCCACTCTGTCTCTGGTGAATCCTCTCACCCTCCCACGTGCCTCGGATCTTGTATAAATAAATAAATAAATCTTTAAAATATATATATATATATATATACATAGTCCTAGACTCTCAAAGAACAAAGAAAGAGAAAAGCTGACTTTGTGATTCTCCAGTGTCCCTGAATCAACTATAACCAAATAAATGTTGGAACCAGAAATTCCCAGGGGCCTTCAGTCATTTTCATGTGAACATTTAAATTGATACTGACCGCTCTGCTCTATAAGCAGCAAAGGATGTATTTTTTCTTTCTTTTTTTTTATTGTTAGGAAATTTTAAAAGAGAAAATACTTCCTAATAGAATGTTTTTCAAACAGGAAATAGTGGAAGGCAAGGGGAAGAACAACCTTTCAAAAAGGCTCAGTAATAGTGTCCATCAGATTCAGCTTTCTGCTAAGGTGGGCTATATAACCCGAAGTTTTATACCAGTTTTCAGATGAAATTTCACTGGAATGCTATTGTACAGAGAAAATCCAACCCAGAATCATTATGATTATGAACCACTTTAATAAATACTATTTTAAGTAAGCTCTCCAAAGAACAAAGCTTCATATGCATGACAACTATTTATAGATTCTACTTAGCAAATGCTCTAAAAACAACCAAGACTACTGACCAAATGGCAGTGGTCCCTGGAAACATCAACAGTCTTCTGTAGCATGATCATACTGATTGGTCTGAATATCCACTTTAGAACTCAATTTTACTTCCTTAAATTCAACCTATATGCCATTGTTGTCCCAAGAACTGAAAATAAAAATGGATGCTTGAAGAAGCTTTGAGTAAACATCTACCACTATGTTTAGCATAGATGAGAAAGAAGTTTTTGGGCCTCCCTGGTGGCGCAGGCAGTTAAGCGCCGCACTGTGAAGCTGTCCACAGCCTCTGCAGCACGGGTTTGATCCCAGCCAGCCAGCAAGAATCCCACATGGCGCAGCAGACCTCTCCTGTCTCTCCCACAGCCCCCCTCAGCAGTGTATTTTGTCAGTCTGCCTGTTCTGTTCCCCGCTCTGTCTCTGGTGAATCCTCTCACCCTCCTGCACATCTGGCCTGTACCCCGGTTCTTGTATAAATAAATAAATCTTAAAAAAAAAAAAAACAGAAAAAAGTTTCTATGTGTGTCCAGAAGTATTCCTTAAGCCCATCCCCAGTACACAGGGTTCTACATTTTGGCTTTGTCCATGATCACTGCAATGCCAGATCAAAGGCAAAGCCATCAGATCATTCTGGGCTGGCCCTGTCAGCCCACTTTACCCAAGACTCCTGCCTATGCTCCCAAACAGATGTCAGAATTTAGTCCTCAAGCTCAGAACTCTTTGTCTCCCAAGACTTCCTTGGAAAAACATCTAATTAATCTCTATCTCTGCTAGTAGCATATTATGTCATCCATTGAAAACAATTAGGAAATGCTGGAAGAAATATTTTTTAAAAAACTTCTTAAAAGCATCAAAAGAGTTAAAAAGAAAATGAAGACTACCAGGCCAAAAGGAGAGACCTGAAGATGGTTGACTGCTAACATTGTCTGTCTGTAAGGGGTGTCTGAAGTGCTGAATTGCAAAATAGCAGCCTTGAGGGACTAGAGAGACCTAACTAATGGTCCAAGGTTAATCGAGGTTGGGGAACTTGTTGCATCATTCTCTATTTCAGACTGGGTACTAAAGTTTCCATCCTTGAAATAATGGAAATTTGGAAGAAATAAAGTTCACATTATTCATAGACAATGTAACTAAGAATGAAGTTAATTCAAAGGATCTATAAGTAAGCTTTAGGATTAACAAGTAAATATATAAAGGTCACTGATTATCAAGACAAAAATCAGTTGGGTTCCTCTACTCAGCATCAAACAACCAAGAAGTGAAACTTTTGAAATGTAATCACGTGCAATAGCAACTATAAGTCAAAGACTTGGGAATAGAAGTAATAAAAAATATGCAAAGCTTCTACATAGAAAATGTTGAAATATTAAGAAAATATGTGAAAGATCTAAATAAATAAAGGGATGTGCCATATCAAATTTATTCAAGTTAAATTGAATTATATTTTCAATACAATCCCAATCAAACTTCCAGTAGTGTGTGTGTGTGTGTGTGTGAGAGAGAGAGAGAGAGACAGAGAGAGAACGAGAAAGAGAGAGTTGACCACCTGAAACTCAAGTTTTTTATAAATGCAACAGACCAAGAATAAACAAGACAAGCAAAAAGATAGAAAGGATTTATTCGACCAATAATCAGGACATTATATAAAGCTATAGGAATTAAGCCTGTATGCAACTGATTTAACAATAAATAAATAGATCAACAGATGGGAAAGAGAACCTGGGGGATAAACCATACGTACATAATCACTTGATTTAGAATAAATGTGCCACTGCAGAACAGTGGGAGAGAAAAGGGCCGTATTTTCAAAAAAAAATTATGCTGAGCAATGGGATATCCATATGGAAAACAATGAAACTTGCATCCTTTTTTCATATCATCAAACAAATAAAATAAAATAAAATTCCTGGTGGATTGTAGATATAAATGAGAGGTGAAGCAACTCAACACGCCACAGGTAACATAGGAAAATAACTTGTGACCTTGAGGTAGCCAGAGATTTATTTAACACACAAAAATATTAACCCATAAAGGGAAGACTGATACACTGGATGTCAATATAATTAACAATCTCTGTTTGTCCAAAGATACCACTAACAAAGTGAACACATGATAAGAGGGCATATTTGCACACCAATAACAGACAAAGGATGAGGATTCAAAGGATAAGGAATGCCTACAAGCTGATAGACCCATGCCTGCAAATAGGCAAAAGACTTGAACAAAAGAAAATATCCAAATGACCACTAGACATAATAAAAGATGCTCACCAAACAATATTCATAAAAAGAAAATATATAATTAAATAAAAACAAGTTTTTATAAACAATAAGCAATCATTTAAAGTAAATAATTTGCAAGGAAAGTATGATGTAATGGTTTATTGCATTCATTCTATATTCTTTCTGCACCATTTTTATAACAACACTTTTACCTTTGAAGGGTTATAATTTGCATTCAAACTGTATCTTTAAACAAAGTAATAGCAGAGAAAAACAAAAAGAGGGAAAATAAAGGCTTAACATGAATTCTCTTGAAAACAAGCAGAAATATAAAAATTCACAAACAGCTCAAGAGTCACAAAAGGCAATACTCCTGCCTCTTTCTTGGTGTATTCATGCAAAACAACACATTTTGGGTTCATACAAATACAGCATGCAATTAGAATTTGTTCCACGTGATATGCTTTGACTAGAAACAATTGTGTCAAGAATTTTGATGAGTATGTCTCCCTGAAATCACAATGTAAAGACATCCCTTCCAAGACATATTTAGTTAGTATTTTCTTGAGTCTAAGAAGTCACTATACTGAATAAAAAGGACTAATTCCAGGAGTGAATTTTCAAGAACTATTATATGAGGAGTTGTTAACTAAACAATCATTAGGTAGGGTAAGTTTGCATTCCACAAAGAATGAACAGACTATTATTTCTACATGCAGGAACACAGATGAACCTTAAATATATACACATATATCTCATTAGCAGGAATGCATACTGCATGCTTCTGCTGATATAAAATTTAAAATAAGCAAGACAAATCTATAGTGCTAAAAGTCAGAATAGTAGATACCTTTAGGGAAGGGAGAAGATAAAACTGGACAGGGCATGAGGATGTCTTCTGGAGTATGAGTAATGTTCTATTTCTAGATCCAAGTAGTGATTACTAGGTACAATTTGTGATAATTCATTCATTTGCATATTTGTGCTTTGTGTACTTTTCTATTTGGATGTCATCCATGATTCAAAATATGTAGTTAAAAATTCTTTAAATATGATAAAATAGCAATAAAAATATCAAGTGCCTAAATAATAAAACAAATAAAAGATATGTAAATCTCTATGGCATAAACCATGAACATTTATTGAACAGAAAACCTAAAAAAAAGAACATCTACCATAAATTAGGAGAATCATGTTGAAAAAATTTAAGTCTCTTCAATATGATCTATCAGCTCAAAACAATCTCAATAAAAATTTAAACAGATCATATCTGTATGTATATGTGGCTTGACAAGCTGATTCTAAGGTTTATGTGGAGAGATAAAGATCTAAAAAATAGTCTGGGTTCTAGACAATCGGAAAGGGAAAGAACATGGTAATAAAAGGATTGTGATATAGATTAAATATCTAATCCATCAAAATAATAGTGAGAACAGAAATAAGGCCATGCATATTTAAATACTTTATTACAAAAGTGACATATCAGAGCAATGAGAACTGGACATATTTTCCATAAATGGCATTTAGAAAATTAGGTAAACATATGGGAAAATACTAAATTGCACCCCATCTCTGCATGTGATTCAGAAGTATAAAATTATACCTCTTCAGATGACTGTCACTACACTACACCCACCACCAAGGCACACATAGCAATCTAATAATAACAGATGTTTATAAGGATTCTGACCATTCAAGCTTTGCTGATGACAGTACAAATTAGTAAAACTGGAAAGCAATTTAGTACTACTAGTAAAATTGAAGATATAAATATGACTGCTAGGTATATACCCAAGAAAAATGTGTGACTTTCGGCTCAAATACATATAAAAGAATTTTGTAACATCATTATACATAATAAATCCATTTTTAAAAAATATCCATCAACAGCAGAATAAATTGTGAATTATATGGCAATGACAATTAATGACCAGATTACACATAGATAGGAATGTGTCTCAAAAACACCTTGAAGAAAGGAAACAGGCACATAAGAATACAATGTTTTCATTTACATAAAACCCCAAAATAGTTTAAAATAACAAATGAATAAACCTTATGGTCTATAGGGATGCATTCTTCATGAATAAAAACTTTTTAAGGGGCCTCCCTGGTGGCACAAGGGGTTAAGCATCACACTATGAAGCACTCCACAGCCTCTGCAGCACCAGTTTGATCCCTGGCAGGCGAGGGAGCAACACACATTGCACAGCAGACCTCTCCTGACTCACCCACTGCTCCCCTCAGCAGTGTACTTTGGTCAATCTGCCTGTTCTGTTCCCCACTCTATCTCTGCTGAATCCTCTCACCCCCCACCCATATTTCTGGCCTGTCCCCCAGCTCTTGTATGCATAAATAGATAAATCTTTTTAAAAAAATAAAAAAATTTTAAAAAGAAAGTAAGAAGGGCTTAACTATAAATATCAGGATAAGGCTATCTCTGGAGTATAGAAAGATTTGATAAGAAAGAGGCATTCTCTGACTTCTGAGAATAGACTACATTCTATTTCTTGCCGTGGGTGATTTTTCATCATTAGCAATATATTTATGCTTTTCTATATGTGCTATATTTCAGTATTTATTTAAGGTTAGAAAGGTCAAAAATAGAAAAAAAATCTCAGCATCCTGTATCATTTCATTTATTTCCCTTGTCTTTAATAGCATTCATTGTTGTTTTTGTTACTTGTTTTTTGTAATTTTCAGTACAAAATTTATGTACATTCTCTTTTTTTTTTTTTTAGATTTATTTATTTATTTATTTATGCAAGCACTGGGTACAGTCAGAAGCACGGGAGGGTGAGAGAATTCACCAGAGCCAGAGCAGGGAGCAGAACAGACAGACTGAAGAAACACACTGCTGAGAGGAGCAGTGGGCACAGCAAGAGAGGTCTGCGCACCATGTGGGACCCTCACCAGTGGCCGGGGATAGAGGTGGCTGGGGATCGAACCGGCACTGCAGAGGCTGCGGACAGATTTGCAGCCCTGCGCTCAACCGCTGCGACACCAGCAGAGGCCCTGTACATTCTCTTAAGTTCTATCTAGAACAAAACAACTTGAGGATAGAAGCCACATATTTATTTTCCTTGGTAGCATCTGGTGTGTCTATACCACGGTTAGCCTGGTAGGCACACAACACTCAAATATCAGAGGATTTAGAAGTATTTACTATATAGGCCAACCAGAATGAGTCTCCTTCCAGTTAAAGTTAAAACTCTCCTTTGCCTGACTTGCCCTTCCCTATCAAAAATTTATAACACACACACAAAGAAACCAATAAATTATTAATCATAACTAAAAAAATAAATTCAGGCTATCAAAGTTGAGAAAAAAATTGGAAGAAGATGAATCGAATTTCCTTAATGGTATCCCATATATATATATATATTTTTTTTTTTACTTTCTAGGTCATTCAAGAAAACCTAGGTATCAGTTCCAATTTATTTCTGGGTCTGAGAAGGAAATATTTATAGGTCTTATGTTTGAGTGACCTTGGTCTTCCACAAGATAAGAAACATCATTGTCTATGAAATATTTGTGAGATTCTAACAAAAAGTGTCATAAGCTTTTAAGGGTTAATGAGACAAAGAGTTAGACTGTGTTAAAGACAGTGAAGTTTGGGACAAAGTGCTCGATGATCCTAACTCCAATCTCTTTGTGATCAGTAGACATAGGCAATTGGCACTCTGAGCCTCATTTTCTTCAAAGCGTAAAATGAGAATGAGATGAGAAAACTGATTTGGGATTCAACACTCTGAACTCTAGGCCTGGAATGGAATACTACTCAATGAAATACTACTCAGCGATCAAAAATAAAAATTGTTGCCATGTGTAACAACATGGATGGAACTGGAAAGGATTAATTTAAGCAAAATAAGTCATAAGGAAAAAGACAAATACCAGATGTCGTCACTAACACTTGGAATATAGAGAAACAAAACAGTGTCAGATAAAAATCAAACAAGAAACTCCAGAAATCTGCCTATAGACTTGAGACTACCAGAAGTGGAGGGGAAGAGGAAAGAGAGAAAACAAAGTGAGGAGAGAGCAGATGGATGATGGGAATGGACCTAGGTGTACAGTAGCAACATCTGAAGAGGGAGATCCTTCACCTCTAAAACACAAACAATGACGTAAACCAATGTTAACTCAATTAAAAAGAAATAAACAAAGGGCTTGGTGGGGAGAAGATCCTAAACAAATTTTTTTTTCTTTCAACCCTTCGCATTATTTGAGATTGTTGAGGTGCCAATCCCCACTTTACAAACCTCATTTCTTTCTATCAGCACAGGTTGGTAGAGGTTTGGTAAACCAATTAATGATACAAAGGAAAGTACGCACACTGAATCTAGTACAAAATTCTAAAATTTGCCAAAAAAGAGCACTGAAAAGTCTTACAGAAGTCCTCAGAACAAAAAGTCACCTAAAGAAGTAAGGAACTTATTTTACATAGACAAGATAATAATGATGCATAAAACTGTAAAGGCTTACTTGAAAGTCAGACCCTTGGATAATCATAATAGTTTTCAT
The DNA here is from genome assembly GCF_964194135.1 of Talpa europaea. Lineage (NCBI taxonomy): Eukaryota > Metazoa > Chordata > Mammalia > Eulipotyphla > Talpidae > Talpa > Talpa europaea. Next base: position 85,506,392 of record NC_140069.1, on the reverse strand, counting down.
ATCCCCAGGTGTGATACTGTGAATTTCTATTTTTACTCTAATTGTTGGTTAACTATTCAGTCTCAGGAGGATGTTTGAAGCAGTTTATTTCTGCAACCATATTAATTAATGTAAATCCAGTACTCTCATTATTTCAACAATCTAACATAGTATCTTCATGCAATTCAGCAGTTAGAAAAACTGACAAAAATTATTGGATTCTCCTAGTCACATCTTAACATCAGGAATTATTCTTATTTCTTCCATGATGTTCCTTCCAGATTTATCAGAACAACAAACTAAGCCTGTCTCTCTCTCCAGCGACTTACTATATTACATTATTTTCCTAAACCGGATTGGGGGTCCTCTCACTCTCAGTCATATTTTACCTTGTTTACTGGATAATATTTGTTCTGTCCAGTCCCACTACAACCCAAGTAAATCTCTTTGCTTATGTGGTCTGGTTACCTAGAATTTTCTCCTTTTTGCCTCACACACCATCAAAGTGCAGCCCTGTGCACTGTCCCCTCCAAGAAATCTCTCTGCACAGAATCCTCAGCTATGATCCGCCCAGAACTCCTACCACAGAAACAGCTATACAAGATGATCACACGTCATCCAAATTGCTCGCTGCTCCAGCCTTGGCCTATCTCCCTAACTTCTTTTTTTTTTTTTTTCAGGACCAAAAGTAAGTTTTATTTAATACATAGGCTTGGCTAATATATAAACCTGCTTACAAGAGCTTTTTTTTATTTTTTGCATGAAATAAAAAATTAATGAGTCCACAAATAATGACATTACTTTATATTCATGCTGAAATCTATAGTTTATAAAATACTTTGATACCCATGAAGTTATTTATTTATTTATTTTTTATTCTCTTTTTTTTTTAAATAATACATTTTATTTTTATATTCCCCCATACTATTGCAAACGCCCCATTCTGACCCCAATCCTTCCCCTCCCGCCCCCCACCCCCCTATCTCCCTAACTTCTAATTACAATGTGAATTCTTGCAAGACAAGGATCAGATTTCCTCCTTAGCCTGTTTTCCCCACAGCTTCTAACATAGTTTTCAGCATTTAATAATCCTATTGAGTGAGGCTGGCAGTATAGGAACAAGAAGACTATTGACATTAAATAGCCTGCTGCAAAAACCACCAAGGGCTAAACTTATCTTAAATCATCATGTGACTTGCCCACAGAAAATCAAAGCAAGAGGAGGGTCAGGGAGAAGGGAACAAAGTCACATGGAGAAGCCACTTTAATCTTCTTTGTAGACGTTCTATTTCAATTTTGTAAGTTTCACAAACTGCATATTCCTGATCTTTCCATCTTTGTTGTTCAGTCTATTCCAGCTCCAAAAGGCCAACTTGCATGGGTCCCATTAGCAGACCACCTTGACTACAGACTTGTGGCTTCCAATAGGGAGCAGCAGCAAGAGTTGAGTGAGAGTGAGATCGAGATATTTATTTCTCCACCTGCCTCCCCGAGGAGTCCCCACAGGCCCTCATCATCCCTTCACCAAAGGTCTAAGTGGTCCTTTCCACGTAGTCTCACTATGTCTAAGTCCTGGAGGCGGCAATACATTTTCGGTTCCCTGCTGCACCATCCCCGGTGGTTCCCTGACATACTGCCCACAAATCTGCACAGCTCCCTGTAAATTCCCCAGTTTGTTGTTTTGTTTTGTTTTGTTTTGTTTTTTTAAAGATTTATTTATTTTTGCACCTGGGGTGCAGGCCAGAGTTGCTGGGTAGGAGGGGAATGAGAGGATTCACCAGAGACAGAGTGGGGAGCTGAACAGGCAGATCTACTGAAATACACTGCTGAGGGAGCAGCAGGGAGACATGAGAGTTTTGCTGCACCTTATGGGTCACCTCTCTCATGCTGCAGCAGCTGCGGATTGCTTCATAGTGCTGACGCTTAACCCCTTGCGCCAGCATTCCTCAATTTGAATGGGCTGTTTCCTTTCAGAATCTTGTCTGATACAGGTATTTTCCTTGGTAATCATCATAATCATAATCTTTGAACAGTTGTGGCACATGTTTCTTTAAGTAAATGAATGCACATACTCGAATATGCCTTTCTTAAAAACTCAGGGTCATCAGCAGGATTCACGGCATGGTTAAACTGTTTATCAGCTCTTACCATCCACACTGTGCTTTATAGACATGACCTCTTTTAATCTCCTACCATCGGGAAAAAAAAAAAAAAACCTGTGGGATGAGTTAAAGAACGAAGGGAGGACAGCTATTAAGTTATAGAAATAGGAAAACAAATGCAAGTATCTCACTACAAAATCTGTGTCCTTAACCAGAATTTACTGTCAGCCCCCTAACATACTACACTCTTAAAGGGCTGGTGAGATGCGTTGATTTAATTATTCTCACACTCAAAGTCTCACTCTGTCTCTTTCTGAATTATCATAATCATTAAAAATGAATCTGTAGCCTTAACACAAGGCTGACAGACTGCCCTGCTAGTTCACCTTCCACAGCAGCTGTATCACCTGTCACATTGGCTGTTATAATCTGCTAGAAGCCAAGTAACATGAGCTGAAGCCCTACTGAAACTGTGTGGAAATAAGAGTAACAATTTCTTGAATAAGGTCCTAAAAGATTTTGGAATACAGAATTTGTGAGAGCTGTTTTCATCATGTGACAGCTCTATTTTAGATAGTACTGACTTGAACGTATGATGACAATCCTATTGTTAGGAGCCTGAGACACATGAAATGGACACAGGTACCAAGGCCAGTTCAGTTCCCAGCTGAGTCCGGCCTTCAGGTCTACCCAGTCCATACATAAAGGGTATGAGGAAGGAGCCTCCAGGTGATTCAAGCCTCCTATCACAGCCACCCTCAGTCATTCAAGTCATTCAAGATAGAGGCTCAGACATCACAGAACAGAGACAAGCCAGCCCTGTTGTGTGCTGTGTAAGGCACTAACATCAGGATTCATGTACATAAAAAAGTGGTTTTAGTTTTATGCCACTAGGTTTTGGGTGGTTTGTTAAATAGAGATAAATAATTGAAACAATGACTCTGAGAAATAAAAGAGAGGGTTGAGATGCTCTGGTATATATTATGGGATATAAGGAATAATCAAATTACCCCAAGGAGGGTCATTATTCTTACACTTATCTATAAATATATTTTTAATAAGACTATTTGTTAGAGGACTCTGGAAAACTAGGTTGGACCATGCATGTCCTCATCTCTTCCAAGTTCATACATGAATCTTTAATCTCACCACCCAAAGAGCAGCAACATGAAAGGATATAAGAGATTGAATGATAATAGAAATTAACATCGCGGCAATGTAGAGTGAAAGCTGGACAATCAAAGGGCAGATCTCGGCAGATGCCATACCTATTAACAACTCCACTGATTAATAATCTAAATATCCACTCAAAATAACACTTTCTCTTCAAAAGAGAGGAAGGGATGCAAGAAGTGAAGCTTTTCCTAGAAAAGAGAGTTGAGTAAAGAACTTCCACTCCACCTTAAGAGCCATTACCAGCAAGGTAAATTAAAATTCTATATATTGGATTCCACTTTCCTATGTGTTCCTTAGGTTAAAACGGAAGTTGTCTTCTCAAGACAGTTATGCCAAATCCTGCTTGCTATGTATGAGGCACAGAGAGATTGCTGATGGTCTTCCAGAAGAACTCTTCCCTGGATCTGAGTCAGAAGCAAGGTCATTCCCAATGCAGCTCAAGTCCACATTCTAGGATGTACACTCTAGACAGGTTCCTATTGCAAAAGACATCATCCTGGAAGGGGAGAACATGGGTCCAACAGTATAAGGTTAGGGTGAAATGAGAAAGTTAGTAATAGAGTAAATGTTGGGGGAGTGATAAACTGAGCAAGACAAGATGTAACATGTGCTGTCACCCTTTTTATGTGGTACAGGGTGCTTGACAGTATAGGAGGAAAAACTGAAAAAGATGATAAATTGGAGCAAAATTCCCTTCTTATTCTGTTTTATGAAGGAACCATTAGCACAGTACTATGCAAACACCACAGATGATTTGAAAGCTAGTGACATTCGAGGCAAAAATGACAAAGGAGATGATTTCTAGGCAGATTGATGGCAAGAGCAAAGGTCCTGAGGTAGGAGATGCCTGGTGTTCAAGAAAAATAAGAGGCCAATGGAGCTGGAGCAAAGGAAAGCTAAGAAGAGATGAAAATGAAGAGAAAACAAAAACCAGATAATGTAGGATCTTGGAGGCTATTATTAAAGATTTGAACTTTTACTCTGAATGACCACTGGAATATTTAGAGGAGAGAAATGAAATTATCCAATTTCTTTCTAGCAGATGACTCTAGCTGCTGTACTAAGAATAAAGTGAAAGGGGCCAAGTTGAAGCAGGGAGACCAATCTGGAGGTTACTACATTATTTTGTCCTCAAGATATTGGTGATGTACATGGCTTAACTGATAGAAGTAGCAAAATTGGTTGGGTTCTGGATATATTTTGAAAATATAATTAGTATAATTTGCTGACATATTAGAAGTGAAATAGTTCCCCTTCTTGGATTATTTTTCTTCATATCACTTAATCACTTTCTGAAATGCTACATATTTAAATTGCAACATTTTTATTCATCTTGCTGCACAAATGAGAGCTCCATGATGGTAGGGAAATTTTTTAATCCATTTTGTTCACTACTATACCCCCAAAGCCTGGTATATAGTAGGCACTCAATAAATAATTTCTTTTTTTTTTTTTATAGAGGCATGTTTTATTTATTTATTTATTTGTTTGTTCATTTGTTTTGTTTATACATGCACTGGGTACAGTCAGAAGCGCGGGAGGGTGAGAGAATTCACCAGAGCCAGAGCAGGGAGCAGAGCAGGCAGAAGGACCGAAGTACACTGCTGAGGGGAGCAGCGGGCGGCAGGAGAGGTCTGCGCGCCATGTGGGACCCTCCTCTGGTGGCCGGGGAGCAGCCAGGAATCGAACCGGCGCGGCAGAGGCTGCGGGCAGCTTCGCAACCCAGCGCTCAACCGCTGCGCCACCGGGGAGGCCCTCAATAAATAATTTCTAACTGAATTAATTCATCTAAAATATTTTCATGGTTCAATTAAGATGTTTTGCCCTTGTCATGTTCTCTTCCTTTTGTGGACTTTATTTATTATAGATTTGATCTCATTATTCTACCATGAGTCACTTACCACAGTAAATTCACTTTAAATTGATCTACATTGTTTAGAAGTGGCACCTAAATTACTTCTACAGCTTGGTTGCCCTGTTCTGATAACTGATATAAACAAACAGCTGTTGATGTGCTCGACGTGGAATTAGGTCACTGCTGAGTTCTAATCGACTTGATTTAATTAGTGTCGATGTCAGTGAGGCATATTCGCAAGGGCAGATGGTATAACAACTATTCTTGTGTTGAGGTAATGCTGTGCCTGTTTTCTATTTTGAGTGTATGACTTACTGATGAAGCTGCTTTGATGATGTCCTTTTGATGCCAAGATAATATGATGAGGCCAATTCCTTTTCGAACCAGGAATGTTGTGACACTACCTAAAAAGAAGCTATGAGATATCCACCTTTTGTTTACTACCAAGTGAAGAGCTTCATTTCATTTCTGAGAATCAACGGGCTGAGGTCAAAGACAATGTGGGACCAAGAATGGATTGAGGGACAGGCTGAGGCTAGCTGTTATGTTTATGGATGCTTATATTTGTCAGATCGCATGTCTTGTAAAGGGACATCAATGATTCTAAATGGAATCTCTGTCATCCTCTAAATAGTCACCTGTATCTGAATGATCTGCACATTGGATAATTATTTACTTTTATGTAAATTCCTTTAGTTAATAATGGAATTTTGGGTTTTTGCATAGGAGAGGGTAGAGGAGACTCTTTTGCTTTTTGCAATGCTTTCTTCTTATTAGGTCCACCTCATTTCATTAGGTTTCTATCAGACTCCAGACATGAGCAGATAATCAGGGTAAATCATGTTCCCTGTGTTCAGCTTCAGACTCACAAGAAACCCCCAACTGAATTTCTAGAACTCTCCGTTATATCTAGAATCTGTATGAAGGCGCCCTTTGTTAGAGACCTAAAAGCTGGCATCCAGCCACCAGGGGTAAAGTAAAACACATTCACCCTTTCTCCAACAAGACCTAGTCTGTGGGTAGATGCCCTTCAAGGCACAGCCGGTCACAGTGAATTGTAGCCACAGGCAACCTTCAAACAACTCTTTACTAAATGGGTAGTAATTATCAAGTGGCCTCATTGGGGTGCCTGTGTATTAGAAGAAAGAATATTGGGAAGATGAAAGTAAAAGAAGAGAATCAGAGATTCAGGCAGTGTCATTGGTATAAACACCTTATTTGCTGATTTCACAAAAGGAGTCATTCCTCATAGTTGTCTCTCTGGGTGTGGGATGTGGAGAGGGGAAGAAAGAGCAAAGACCTGATTTCCCCCAGGTCTTCCAAGGACACCACCATCTCTCCTCAACTCAGGCTTTTCTGCTTCACTTCTTGCTTCTCTCTCCCTTACCCCTTCCTTCTCCAGCATTTTGCCTCTCCCCTCCCTGACTTGTCCTCTTTTCCCAAGTCCCAGATTTCAAAGCCCTCTCCACTGAAAAAATTTTGTCCCCCATCAACTCTTTTGTCAAATCCCAGACTGGCAGACAGACTGCAAGTGGCTTCCCTCATGTACACTTAAGGTTTCTGAAGAGGAAAGGAATAGGCTCTCTTAGGTGACCTGGTGGCTGCGGCACCCCTCCTTACTCATCTCCCCACTCCCAAGGAGACTGTAAAGTGGATGGGAGGGGCGGGAAATTCTCTTTTCCTTATGCAAAAACAATGGGACTAAACCCACTAGGATTCCTCCTCTTCCAAAATTCTCTGTTCTGTGGCAGAAATCCATATCTCCCCAAGTAACTTGTCTTTGACCTTACTTAGCAAAGAGACCTTTCTCTTATCTGCCTTACATCATATCACAATGTTTCCCACCTTCATTTATATATATATATATATATATTAAGATTTATTTATTTATGCATATAAGAACTGGGTGCAGGCCAGAGATGCGAGGAGTGAGAGGATTCACCAGAGTCAGAGTGGGGAACAGAACAGGCAGATTGACTGAAATACACTGCTGAGGGGAGCAGTGGGCAAGTCAGGAGAGGTCTGCTGTGCCATGTGGGTCACCTCCCTGGCCAGGGATCAGATTCATGCTGCAATGGCTGCGGATAGCTTCACAGTGCTGTTAAGGTTAAGACCCCTTGCACCACTAGGGAGGCCCCCCCACCTTCATTTTAGAATACAGAATTCCTTCTCAGATAGTAAGGCTCACATATAAGTTGGTAAAATCCTATTTGATAGCATAAAGCTCATTTATAAAGATGTTTTATTTGTGCACACAAACAGAATTGATATTTGAATTAGGAGTCTGAACACAGTTTAGCTGGTTTCTTTCTATGAAGCTGCAATCAAGCAGTTAGCAGGGCTATGTTTCTTTCTGAAGCTCATGGTCCTCTGCCAAACTCATCTGACTGTTTGGCAGAAGTTAGTTCCTTGTGGTTGTAGGATTGTATGCTCCTTGCCAGGTGACCCACACCAAACAGTTCATATCAGCAGAAAGGACCCAGTCCCTCTTGGAAGGGTTTCCATCTGAGTAAGTCTTCCCCAGGCAGAAAAATCTCTTGTTACCATATGACATAATTTAAACTTGGAAGTAAATGACGGTCCATCACCATAAGGGTATATCCCATTGGTTAGAAGGAAGTCACATGTCCCACTCACACTTAAAAGAAGTACATTATACAGAAGAAGGGACAGCAGAAGTGGAAAACCATTTGGGGGTCACCTTAGACTCTGCCATGTTACTTAAGATTTATTTAAAATTACATGTTTTGTTATGAATATAAATGTAATTTGTTTTCATTAAAAATCCAACATTTACAGCAACAAATAGAAAATCTTTATAGCAGCTACCTAGAGGTCAGAGATGGGTCACAGATTTTGCATTCTCATAAGCCTGAACATGTTCTTCTATATTCTATTGCACATTGACTACCCAAAATTCAAGTGAAAAAATGTCTTCCAAGAAGGAGGCACAAGGCCTCCCTGGTAGCACAGGTGGTTGAGCGCCGCACTATGAAGCTGTCCGCAGCCTCTGCAGCGTGGGTTCGATCCCGGCCAGCAGGAGAGAATCCCACATGGCGAAGCAGACCTCTCCTTACTCATCTGCTGCTCCCCTTAGCAGTGTACTTCAGTCAATCTGCCTGTTCTGTTCCCCACTCTGTCTCTGGTGAATCCTCTCACCCTCCTGCGCATCAGGCCTGTACCCCGATTCTTGTATAAATAAATAAATCTTTAAAAAAAAAAGAGAAGACACAATTCAGTGTATCAAAAGCAACTCAGAATTCAGGAAAAATGCAAATAAATACTTGACAATTTCATTAGGCAAGATGGAAGTCACTGGTAACTTTGACAAGACCTGCCTAAGTGGAGTGCTAAGAAAAAATACTGGTTGGAGTAGTCTTAGGAAAGAGTGGACAAAAGGAAGTAGAGACAACAGCGTAGAAAAATATGTCAAAGAATTTTATTTTGAAGTAAAGCAGAGGAAATGGCAAAGCTTGAAGGGCGTATGGGGCCAAGAGCAATTCTTCACTTTTTTTCTTACTAGCAAATAATACAACATGTCTATATGCTGGTAGGAATGCCCCAGCAAAAAAGGCAAGTGAATGATGAAAATAGCAGAGGACAAGAAGAGGCAGAGGTAATGGACTTAATCCACAAGTGGAAAATTTGCCCTAGGGAGATGCATAAGTTTCATTTATTATAATCAGAGTTAAGGCAATACATTTCAGTACAGGTAGGAGGGCTGGTCAATTTAGTGGAAGAATGATTACTAGTATTTTCTAAACTTATTAATAAGTTACATCATCAGCTAAGAAAGCAAAGATAGGAGGTCCCTGGAGTTGAAGTTAGAAGAAGAAGCTGATGTATGATAGTTGTCTAGGAGAGTGAGGAACAGAATACAAGAGAGAGAGACAGTTGATCATCTTTCAGCAGTAAGAAAATGCCACTTGAGATCTGTGGTCCTAAATCTAAAGTGAGAGCAGTCATAGCTGGGTATTTTCCTCAAACCCTTTTAACTGCTTTGATACAGGTAGTTAGAAAATTAGAGTTAAGGCCTCCCTGGTGGCACAGGTAGTTAGAAAATTAGGGTTAGGGCTTCCCTGGTGGCACAAGGGGTTAAGATGCAACCTATGAAGCTATCCACAGTCACTGCAGCACGAGTTGGATCCCTGGCCAGGGAGCTACCCACATGGTGCAGCAGACCTCTTCTGACTCATCCACTGCTCCCCTCAGCAGTGTATTTCAGTCAATCTGCCTGTTCTGTTTCCTACTCTGTCTTTGGTGAATCCTCTCAACCCCCATACCTCTGGCCTGTACCCCAGTTCTTGTATGCATAAATAAATAAATCTTTAAAAACAGAAAGAAAGAAAATTAGGTTTAACCAGGTTTAGACTCATAAGAAGACTGTGTTGGAGGTGAGAAAATTGGGACAAGAAAGTTAAGTGTGTATGGATTGAAGTGGTTGTGTTGATGGGCCACAAAAATCTTAAGCGGGATAAAAAGGGAGGTAAGAAAGTGAGAGAAGTGAGCAACACTGAGGAGTGGTAAGGTTGGTGAATAGGTCTCATGAGAAGTTTTAAAACATGGGAGTGAATTCTGAGAGTAAGTGAATTGGAAAGCTAAGAAGTGGTAGTCAACTTAAAGTCATGATTTCAGAGGTAGAGCCTTTTTAGGGAACAACTTTCTCTAGGAAACTGACTGAAGGGAACAGAAATAATTGGAAATGAGGTGATCCATGAAACAAAACTTGAGGGCTGGAATGTCTGCCTATATTTGATTGGTGAAGTCACCAAGAATGAGGACAGGGATTGTGATAAAAGGGAAATCAACACAGTACTAAAGAAGCAAAAGAAGACAGAATGACTGGAAGGTCAGTTATTGCCCTCAAAGTGGACACTTCAAAAGAACTGGGCTTCTGAAGGACACAATAACAATAGACCAGGAGCTTCAGCTGGATCAAGGAGACATCTAAGCCACCCTTAGATGTGAATGTAGGAGTGAAAGCAGCCTGTGTCTGAGCACACAGGCAGGTTTCAGTTAGAAAAAGAAGGTGAAGAAATCATTCAGAGAAAAAGTTTGAAAAAAATAGGAGAATTTGCTGCTGATGATCTGAGTTACAGAAGTCACCATGGAAGGATTTGGAAAGCCAAGAATTACAATGTGTGAGTCAAACTGGGGATGGATGAAGCCACATGGGAGAACAGGGAGGATGGTGGTGGACCTGGGGACTTGAGCTCCTGTTGGGGACCGAAGAGAACAGCATATGAACCATGAAGTCCCAATGGCCACTGCGGTAAGATGGGTCCTCACTTCTTATATTCCTTTTCAGGACTGTCTGCTCAGATGTAAAATGACGTGTTTTGCAGAACCAGCGAAGATGATTTCACTGACTCCGTAGAATACCTGGAACTCTTCTAGAGTTTTTGTTTGTTGCAAGTGAAAAAAATTTAAATGTTTCTAATATAAGGGGAGTTGTGTTTACCGTGAATAATCTAAACATTGAAAGTAAAATACAGTGTGATTTTTCAGATATCAATTTACCTGGAAACGCGGCAGTGTCTTCCACTAAATAGTCCCATACCTTTCTTTACTCTTGGTCTGACAAAGAACAGGGGAAAATAGTCTGAAAAATAAAGATGTCTTTATGGCTTTGTCTCCAGTTTAATTTCTCTTGGCAACTCTTCTATGAACTCATAAACCTGTAGAGTCCTTGTGGAATACACAGCACCCTGGGCCCTTATCCATGTCCTGTCTGTATAGCCATGACTGACTTATTTGGGGATCTTCTCTAGTAGGGGTTATAAGCCCTCTGTGAGCAAAGTTGCCATCATATTATTGTTATGAGTCTCCAGTGCCTATTACCTCCAATCTCTAGTACCTGGCATCTAGCATGTACTCAAAAAACACCTAAGGAAAGAAGACATGTCTATAATACCGGTGCTTTTGCTTCTACAGAATGAAGCTTATAATAGTAGAGACATTATCTACAAATTAGCAACCACAATGATGTGATCACATCTCTGCAGAATCAAAAATGAATATGGACTTTCTGATACTAAAACATGTGCTTTTTCTACATTAATCCAATTCAATCCAAAATAGTTATTGATGGATCCAATAATTCCACTCCAAGGTATCTATCTTTGGCCACAGACAAAGAAGAAAATTTTTTTAACCATTTAGAAGATTAGATGAACCTTAACCCCAGGAAATGAGAAATTTTTTTGAGGTTTATAGCAGAGAAGGAAAAATTGTTGTACCCCATATATCCCCTGTAGATGTTTACAAAAGGCACACAGCAATCTCACTTCATGGTTACTCTGCACCACCATGCCCTGCACTGCTATCCCAGGGGTATCTACTCTAGCAGATCCTGAGCTCGCTGCCTGGGAAACAAAGGCAAATAGGAATTTTAAAAATATATTTAAAGGGCCTCTCCGGTGGTGCAGCGGGTTAAGCAACACGCTGTGAAGCTATCCGCAGCCTCTGCAATGCGGGTTCAATTCCCAGGCAGCCAGGGAGATACCCACATGGCGCAGCAGACCTCTCCTTCCTCGCCTGCTCTGCTCCCCTCAGCAGTGTCTTCAGTCTGTATGCCTGTTCTGCTCCCCGTTCTGTCTCTGGTGAATTCTCTCACCCTCCTGCACCTCTGACCTATACCCCAGTTCTTGTATAAAGAAATAAAATCTTTTAAATATATATATATTTAAAAAACTGAGGCAACTGCTACAAAGACAACAAACAAGGTGCTGGGATGTTTAATGGTAGAAAACCTACTGAAATACATGGGTCAGAGGCCTCTGCGAATTGGACATTTGAACTGGGACCTTAGGAAGAACAGAAAATAGTATTTCAGACAGAGAAAAACATGTGCAAAAGTCCTTGAATAGGGTAGTTTTAAAAAAACAGTGAAGGTGAGTTTACAAGGATGGGGTTAGAAAGGTAAGCAGGACTCGAAGGTCAAGATGAGACCTTATTGTATGTCCAACAGGATGCCCTTAGACAAGTATAATAAGCAGGATGGCATTATTGCATTTATGTGGGCAGTCAGGTAAGATTAGGTACTGAGCATCTGCCACAGGACAGGCACTATTAGGTGCTGACTCACGTACACCCTAGAATTTGGAGAGAGAAGACAGGTCATCCTCTATGTCACGGATGTGTGTTCCAAATCTACAGCATGAATAGGATGTGGAGGGGAACATGAGGCAGGAACAATATTCTAAAAATACAACTCTAATTCAATCAAATTACTCTGACTCCTAAACACTTAATAAGTTATCCTAGTTTGGTGCATCCTCATAGCAAATGGTACATTAAGGTTCAGTGGCTCGATGTACAAATGAGTAAATGATAGTGAGACAGGGGCCTCTTGGTTGCGCTTGTTTCTTTCCCCCAACATGTAGTCTTGGAAACAAGAGCAGTAACAATAGTGCATATAAATCATTGCTTAATGAATTACTACAAATGATTACTTACTCTCCTTCCCTAGGAACTTCTTTGTTTTAGTCAATTGTCTTAACAGTCCAGTGACTACAAAGCAGAACCAGCCTTTGCTGGCCCATGGACAGACCCCAGACCCATCCAACCCAGTTGGTGGCACATGCATTTTAAGAACCTATTCCAAGTTTATCCACATTATAATACTAAGATCCCAACCTCTCAGGGCTGGGGGGGGGGGGGTGGCAGTTGGCCTCCATGTTCTGAACATGCATGAAGAAGCATGTTCCCCTGCTGCAGATGTGCAAGGCTGCTCCAAAACCTCCTCCCATCTCACCAGCCCCATGCAAAATAATATCACCCTTTGTGTTAAGCTTCTGTGACATATAAGGGAGAGACTGTTGTCCTTTGGGGAGACACTCACCCTTGAGGTCTTCCTGGATCTTTCTGTCACTCTATTCAATAAAATCTCAGCTTCAAAATCAACTGTTGTGGTTAGTCCTCATTTCATTCTTGAGTGAGGAACTCAGGAACCCACTACCGCTGGCCGGTAACAATAGTAAGGCCAAATGAAGCTCTAAATAGCAGAGACTATAAATGATTTCAGCATAAAATGGAAGAGGTCCTGGAGTAAATATTTTCCTACCGTCATTTATAAATAATTCAGATTTCTGTTTAAACCATTTGTCAGTGTGCCTGGGAAAATTAAACTGAATATATTTCTGCCAATGACTCCACTTCCTGTTTTCTAAGCCACAACGGACAAGGATGCAGAGAAGAAAGAAGCTCTCTCCACATTCTCTCTTGTTGGATCCACTTTCTTGTCCACAAACTTCCCAGAAACAATGGACAGTAGCCAAGTTAGGAGGGATGGCAGAGAGGGAATTGGGTAGGCTGGGACTCACCATTCTGGAAATTCAACCAGTTTGGATCTGTACTGAAGGTTAGATCCCTCCCCCACTTTGCTTTTCAACTAAAGTTTGAGGAATATTGTTTCAAATGCATGGAGATGAGGGTTTTTCATCTTCCATTGTAGGGGGAGAAACAGCAACAGATGAATTTAATATAGAGAATTCTTGCAAAATAATGTTAAACGTAATCATTTGGTAAGGCTTATTTCTTAAAATGGTTCCCTTTTCCATCCGATAATACTGGATAATAATGGGTACAACAGAGCACTACAGCAGAGACTGGGAGAGGTCGGGTTTCTGAGTCAGCCAGTCAATTTGGAGACGGACTTAGGTGGAGGTGCAGGTCACTCTGCGCTAAAGGAAAGACCATGATTCTATATGTCACTAATTGTGACTATTAAAGGGGTAGAGTCATTAATCCATGAAAATTTGCTTGCTCATTCATTCATTCATATGTAGAAGCCAAGAGTTGCTGAGTGGAGAAGAGTTGAGATTCAGAAGGCAGGGGTGAGAACCTCACCACATTGCAAGGCAAGCCAGAAGTAACAGCAAACAAAAGAAAAATTGAGACTCACCGTGCTGCTTATGTACAAAAGGGAGCCCAGACCAGGCGGGTATACTCTTAGTACGTCGTTGTACACCAAAGCCTTCAGCAGCTCACGGTGTGCTTTGGTTTCTGTATCCCTACTGGTCCCGCACAGAGCTTGACACAAGAACTGAATAGGTAAGAGAATAAACACGTTAATTTAGGTTTAAGTTTAAGACTGATTAAAAACAACAGGCCCCGGGGCCTCCCTGGTGATGCAAGGGTTAAGATGCAACCTATGAAGCTATTTGCAGCCCCTGCAGTGCAAGTTAGATTCCTGGCTGGCCAGGAAGCAACCCACATGGCACAGCAGACCTGTCCTGACTCACCTGCTGCTCCCCTCACCAGTGTATTTCAATCAATCTGCCTGTTCTGTTCCCCACTCTGTCTCTGGTGAATCCTCTCACCCCCCCATATCTCTGGCCTGTACCCCAGCTGTTGTATGCATAAATAAATAAATCTTAAAAAAAAACAGGCCCCAAATGGAGTTACTTATGCTAAACTCCACATCACCAAATCACGACTTAATTATAATTTCAGCTCTCTCTGAAATCGTATCCTAATCCAGGATTCTACTAATCAGCACTAGTTAGATAACCGGCCTGATATACCCCTGCAATTCCCTATGGGATAGGAACTTTGCAATAACCAACCTGCTTTCCTGCCTTGTGTAACTTCCTTCTGGCCCCTGCTTTTGTATAAGCTACAGAAATCTTTCATTTTACACAGTTCCTCAGAACTCCTACCTGCTAGGTTGGATGCTGTCTGATTTGAAACCAGTTTTGTTCAACCTCTTAATATGTTCAGTTTGTCTTTTAACAGTTCTGTTGTCAAAAGAGGGAGCTAAGCAGACATAGATATCTGCTATACCCCTGGAGCTCTCTTTTTGGTGTTTCTGGAGGTTGGGGGTAAGTTCCTATAGGATCCTAGCTCACAGCTTTTGCATTGTGAGCTTTCAGACTTCATTTGAGCATTTCTTTTTCTGAAATGTGCCCAGATGTTAGCCAGAGTCAGAAAGGGTCCTACTTAAAAGCTGGACTGGATCCTGAGTCAAGCCAGGTCCAACTTAGAAACTGGACTCTTCCACATTCCAACTCAGAGAAATGTGCACTTTATTTCTCTCCTGTCCCTTCTGCCTGGAACAATAGTATAATTGATCCATTATTGGATTAGATTATGTTATTCCTGTAATGATTTATTAAGAGACATCATCCTATATGTTATTGGAATGAATAATATTACCATTATAAATTATATATCCCATTATAAATTATATATCCCCTAAATAAAATATGAAAAAATAATCTTCATCCCTCAGCAAATAATTTTGGCTTTCCCTACAAGCAAAGCAAAATAATTATCAAAGTGTCATTTGCCAAAACCATATTGTTTATTCACCTACTTAATTACGCTCTCTTAAAAACTCATAAACAATAAATCAGAGAGACGAAATCTGAACAATAAGACTTCCAATTGGCCCTTAGAATATTATCAAATGGAAAAGGGAGCCATTTTAACAAACAATTTCTTACCAAACCCTGGAAAAGTTTGAAGGCATCAAAAGCCGTTATTAGCATATGCAGCCACCAGATGTCAGCATTGGTTTAAGCAAATATGCTGTGTCTTGCTCTATGTACATTAATTCATACATTTGGATGGCTGACAAATGGCTCTCATTTGGACAGCTGATGAAACTGAGTTTCCAGGGTTTTTTTCGAGCTATTAACAGAGAAATTAGAATTTGGTTTAGCATATTTCAACTTCTTCTCTACTACTTTCTCTGTTCCATCTTTTTTTAAAAAAAAGATTTATTTATTTGTTTGTTTGTTTGTTTGTTTATACATACAAGAACTGGGGTACAGGCCAGATGCGTCGGAGGGTGAGAGGATTCGCCAGAGACAGAGCGGGGAACAGGACAGGCAGACTGATGAAATACACTGCTGAGGGGAGCAGCGGGTGAGACAGGAGAGGTCTGCTGAGCCATCTGGGACCCTTGCAGGCACTGCAGAGGTTGCGGACAGCTTCACAGCGCTGCGCTCAACCACCTGCACCACCAGGGGAGGTCCATCTTTCTCTCTCTCTCTCTTTTTTTTTTTTTCCCCAAATGAAACCAGCTCAACCACATTACTCATTGAGCTTAGTAAATACAGCTAAGAAGATTATAAGAATAGTTATGTGTGTCACACAGTTCAGATCCAGGTAACAGGATCTGGTTTTCTCTTCAAAACATTGCACTTATGGGTATTGTCAGCTCAAGTGGATCTTCACTAAGGGAAATGAAGTGGTAAAGAACTTACCAATCAAAGTCCAATTAAAAAGGTGTTCTTCTTAGGCCAGTGATACTGTCTGAACGTGAATGTAGTTCATATTTCTGATATTTACAAATTTCAAACTTACAACAATTTACAGAATTTTTCACTGGATGAGTGTAACCCAGAATTAATGTAGACCTTAGTTTCTTTATTTTCTGATAATTATAAAGAAAATTAAACATTTTGTTAATGTTTACATTTTATTGCTAACATTTTTTGCTAATCTTTTGGATTTCTTCAATATAATAGTAGTCTTCCATTTACATAAATCCATTTTCTCCCCAGCAAGATCCCTTCTATATCCTGTCACTTAAACATTCCACATTCCTTTCCTCTCCTTCTTACAACTTCTGCTGTCTTCTCTGGGAGAGAAAACAGTGAATATATTTCTATTTTCTAAAGACCTTGCAAAGTTATCTTGGACATGCCTCATTTTCAAGAAAACTTTCAACAAAAACCTCTGTACTGTCCCCACACGACTACCACAGATTGAAATCTCAAATCAAGAAACACCATATGTCAAAAGCAAGAACCAAAGGGGAAACCAAAGAAATGTGTGCAAAGGGAAAAAATTCCAAGTAGGAATTTATTCCTGATTTGTCATTAAATCATGTAACTCTGGCATTGTGATTTTTTTACAAATCAACAACTTTTTTTCTTTTATTTGGCAAACAAAATTAGGCTCACTATTCTAACAAAGTGACAAGGAAATATGTGTGCTAAGATGAACAAAAATACAGTTGATTTATGTCTGAGGAATAACAGTGGATGAACTCGGGGAAAAATTGCTGCTGAAAACAGAACATTAAGAATGATTTAAATATATTTGGTACAGTCATTTATTCTGGTTTCCTGCATGTTAAATAGCTTTTTATCTCTAAGTTACCTTCAGAGGACCTCTCAAACAGTCAAAATATCAGCATTATATAATTAACACATTTCTGGTCAATGAGTTGGGAAATGGAGAACTTATGAAAATATGTGTTGCTATTCTCTTTCAAATGAGCTGCATATTCTATCCATTAGCACATATCAACACTGATCTAATTTCATTATTTCCAGTAGAGTGCAATTTAGAATATAAAACTGACAAATGAAGCCAAATGAAGAGAAGGCTCAACTAAAAGTCATAGCTATAAAGCCCCAATAAGGAATATCATAGATAATGCCCATGTGGTAGATATGTTGAGTAGTGTACATTACATTTTTTTAAGAAAGAAAATCTTACATATTTTAACCATTTTATTTCAGAGTAAAGATGTTGGCAGTAATTTGTTATCCTTTTCAGCGAGATAGTTTGAATTCACCAAAGTACCTAGGTTATCACATGGTCTGCAAAATGGTCAAATTAGAGGCTAGATTTAGATTTTGATCCTAACCCCCAGAGATTTTGCTTTGAATGGCCTGGGTCTGGACTGGACTTCAGATGTATGAAATCTACCTAGAGAACCTTATGCCCCAAACTTAACATCTTAGAGAAATGGATATTAATACTTACTACTCTGTTTCTTTCAGGGTTATTTACAAAAGGATTTAGTTCCAAGTTAGGTTTAAGATGTACTTTGAAAAAAAATCTGTCAAAGCACTGTAAAATGATTGCCAACTAAGCACTATAGCTAAAAGAAGAAAATATACTTAGTAGATACACCTGCACACATCTCTGAGTTTATCAATGGATCCCTTACAAAATTCCCAAGAACTATTTTGGCTTCTAAACAATGTTATTGGTATTCCAAAAAAAAAAAAAAAAAAAAAAAGTCAAACAAAAAAAATCAATATCAAATAATTTGAAGTTAACTGTATTTTTCTTGTCTTGGAAAAACTGTTATATCACCTTCAAATATTTGGACATTTTTCTACCAGAAGCACCACGTGGTAGTTAAGATACAAACTCAGGAACAAGGCTTAGGTTTACTTCCAGCATTTTTCACTTGTCTTTCTGTGCTTCCAAAATTTTGTGAAGTAAAAAAATGCATCACACCTACCTCAAGGCATTTATACTTGCTAAATTTAGGCCATTGGCATTCTGTTACAATCATGACAAAAATGACACTTAAAAGTGAGGTACCCAACTGCCATATGAAGAATTTCAAAGGAAATTTCTGAGAGTCCTTCCCCTGGCTTCTGAATCCCCTGACCCACTTTAAGTACATGAAAGGATTGAGTAAAAGAAGGAATATTTGTGAAGAGAGCACTTTGGAGATAGCTGTGGCTTTTTAGTAGTCCCCATGACCCCACTCTATTCGGAGGGACTTGGCCCTCCTGAGTCGGGCATCCCTGACTTTAGGACCCCCCAAACCTTCTGTCCAGGAAATTTAGAGGGCCAAGGATGGTTGAACAACTGCTCTGGGGCAGATTCACATGTTCCAAGAGATTTTTCAGGCACAGAGCACTAATGTTTTTAGCATTAGTGTTTTAGAGCACCAGAAGTGGGTAGCAAATGAGAGATGCCCAGAGTGGGTACGAGTGGGGGCAGCAAGGAGCTGGAGCTAAGATTGGACTCCTAAGATCGGCAGGAGCAGCTAGTCCTGGAATGCTGGAGTTGGAATGGTTTTGCCAGTTAGAACCAAGGAAGACCCCAGGGCTAAATCCCAAAAATGCCACAAAAGCACCCCATCCACCAGGAAAGAGTTAGTTGTTTTTTTTTTATAAAGATTTATTTATTCATGCATACAAGAACTGAGGTACAGGCCAGAGGTGTGGGGGCTGAGAGGACTCAGCAGAGACAGAGCAGGGAACAGAACAGGCAGATAGACCAAAGTACACTGCTGAGGGGAGAGGTGGGCAAGACAGGAGAGGTCTGCTGTACCATGTGGGTAACTCCCTGGCCGGAGATTGAACTTGTGCTACAGTAGGTGCAGACAACTTCATAGGTTGCATCGCAACCCCTTGAGCCACCAGGGAGGCCAGGAAAGAGTTAGTTTTAAACCACAAAGTCCAAGGTGGATAAACAGGAAAAGGCTAATCAGGGCTTCTCCCTACAGGGGAAGCAGGCCTAGGCTAGGCCAAGGGGAGTTTGCCTGCTAAACCTAGGTCAGAAATGAGTTAATACCTTAGGCTCCCAAATCAAATTACTGAATTGAGCCTCTTTTTTTTTTCTTAATTGACAGAAGGATGATCTATTAATCAGGAAAGTCACAGAGTCTGCAGAAGTTTTCATCCAGGGACAATAATGATTACTGAATAAATTTTAAAGAGTCAGAAAAGCAAAATAAAAATGATTTAAGAAATGTCTAGACCTAGTTATTGTGATATAACAGGTTTATTAAAGTCCTCCAGATAGCATAATAGCAACAAATATGCTAAAGCACACTGGCATTTTCCAAGCTCATTTTATCTCTGTTAGCCTTACAGTTAGCTGGTTATTTTTTTTTTAAGATTTATTTATTTATTTATACAAGCACTGGGTATAGTCAGAAGTGCGGGAGGGTGAGAGAATTCACCAGAGCCAGAGAGGGGAACAGAACAAGCATACTGACGAAATACACTGCTGAGGGGAGCAGCGGGTGCTGCAGGAGAGGTCTGTTTTGCCATGTGGGACCCTTGCCTGCGGCCAGGGATCAAACCAGCCCTGCAGAGGCTGCAGGCAGCTTTGCAGCCCAGCACTCAACCACTGCGCCACAAGGGGTGGCCCAGTTAGCTGGTTAACTTTTAATCTGGCTTAGGTATCTCACCTGTTATCTCATGCACTGAGTGTACATGGTAGACGCGGGCCAAGCAGTCCTGTCTCTAACACCTGGTGTTCCTAGGCCACCTTCCAAAAGCAAAAGGAGATTAGAGTTCAGCATCTGTTGTTAAGTAATATATAGTCATTAGCTTGTGTTTGCATTATGGTCATACTTTTTCTAGATTCTGTGAGCAGTAAATGAGAGAGGCTTTCAGATCACCTCAGCCTCAGGAAAACACTTGGGTGACCTCATCAGCAAGAGCAGAGGCAAATTTCCTCTCTATCAGCCTCTCACTAAATGGGAAACTCCAGGCTGCAAATCAAGAGGCAAGAATTTTAGAGGGTAGATTGAAGGATACAACCTGCAAATACAGGTTTCACAGTGGAGAGTCAAATAAAATGCAAAGTAGTACAAGGGAGGGACTCAAGACCATGGCAGATGTAAACATGATGACATCATGGTTGACTATTTATTGTCTGAACAAATTGATCATAAATAAATGAATAAAGTAGTGGATCAGGAATTCATGTCTTATAAGCTAGTTTGTATTCCCTAAACCTCTATAATTCCTTGAAGAATGAAATCATCATTAAATATTTCTTTCTCATTTCTTCTCATTTTTGAACTTACCTAACAGCTGTGGTGATTCCATTTGCTTCAGCAGAAAAGTACTGATTCAAACAGCGTCATTGTCATAAGAGTATTAGACCTGGAATTGTAAGTTTAAATCTGGGCTAAACCAAGATTTAAACTTATACAGATTTATAGTCTATATAATCTTGCTAGTAACATCTAACTTTTGGAGTCGCTGTATCTTCACTGGTAAAACAAGAGAGTAATCCTTTGTCTGCGGATTATAATGTGATGGAAGGAAGATATATTTGTGGAAGTTTGTACCACAGTGTGAGTCCTCAATAACTCAGGTACGTTTGTTCATTTCCTCATTCCCATCCTAGACACATTGTCCTAGCTCTGCTTACTTCTACCCCATCCTTAGCAAATTCAAGGATGACTTGAAATCTCTGAAGGCAATTTGTCTACTTCTATAAATTATTACTAGTGACAGAGCATGGATTTAGCTTCATTTTGCTAATTTCAAGTTCATCAATTTATTCACTCATATATTTATTAAAAAATCATTTCTTGAGTACTTAGTAAGCATCAGATAAATCCCAATATACGCAATTAGAAATAAGCCTGATTAGAGAAAATTCTATAAAAGGTACTACAGAAAATATTTGCTATTTGTTCTGCTCTACATCCAGGTCCATCTGCATAGTTCATCAATTCAAAACGCAAATGAAAATGGATCAGTATGGGGGTGGGACCTCCCTGGTGGCCCCTGGTGGCCTCAGCACTCTCACTACTACTGCCTGAATTTGGTCCCCAGCCAGGGAGCTGACCTACATGGCACAGCAGACTTCTATCTCTGCCACTGCTCCCCTCACCAGTGTGTTTCAGTGGATCTGCCTGTTCTGCTCCCCACTCATGTCTCTGACAAATCCGCTCACCTCCACACCTCTGCCCTACACCCCAGCTCTTTTTTTTTTAAAGATTTATTTATTTATTTATTTATTTATTTATTTATACAAGCACTGGGTACAGTCCAAAGAGCTGGAGGGTGAGAGAATTCACCAGAGCCAGAGCGGGGAGCAGAGCAGGCAGAAGGACCGAAGTACACTGCTGAGGGGAGCAGCGGGTGGCAGGAGAGGTCTGCGCGCCATGTGGGACCCTCCTCCAGTGGCCAGGGAGCAGCCAGGGATCGAACCGGCGCTGCAGAGGCTGTGGGCATCTTCGCAACCCAGCACTCAACCGCTGCACCACCGGGGAGGCCTTACACCCCAGCTCTTGTATGCATAAATAAAACTTTTTTAAAAAAGAAAGAAAATGGATCACTATCAAATATTTCAGGATTAGCTATTGAATAAAAATACTCATATATAGATGTCTTCATAATAAGGTACATTTGAACAGAAAATTACATATATGTATATATCAGGTCATAATTATAGCTAATATTTTCTTATTTTGTTTCCTAGTTTAAATGCTCAAAAATTGGACTATCTGATTCAGAACAGGAAACCAACCAATATTATAGAACTCCATTTGGTGAGACGTGGCCTTTCATAAAGGCTTATATTCTCCATGTTGCTGAGCTATAGCTGCCATGATTCTTCATGGGCAAGACCATGGAACATCACCCTGTTAAGTGCATATGGATATTTTGTTTAATGCTGCTAAATGAACAGTTGCTTGTGTTAGGCACTATTACATCCATAAGCACTTCAAATTCTACAAAACCAAGTCATATGGATCAAACTAAAAATACCTAATACTAACAGTTTATAGTTAGCTACTATAGTATTTTAGCTATTGGATTAGAAACAAACAAAAAAAAAGATTTAACCTCAGTTGCAAGTGACTTTATAACTTATATCTTCAGTGTTCAACAATGAAGGTTGGAAATGAAAGCAAAAAATAAATCAAAGAAGGCCCACTTTCAAGGGTAGGGTATTAAGCCCTGGAACAATGATAGTCACAAAGATGAATGAACATAGTTGAGCTAGCAGCTATAGTCTGTGAGAAGACGGAACTTTCTATTAGATGAGAGGTTGGTGAGAAATCTAACAGAGCTGACAGTTGATGAGACCTTAGGAGAGAGGCAGGAGCAAAGCCTGGACTTCTTTTGGATTGTGTCACATTTCTGGGTTTTAGAAATAACCTTGCTGAAGCACAGACTACCAAATGTGTAAACGGTGCTGCAGAATCAACCATCCTACTTAGCTGGTATTAATTTTCAAGTGATTTTATAGAACAGCACAAACCTCAATCTAATGCTAAAGTGAGTCAACATTCTTGCTTATGTTTAAGATAAGTCACCTTATGACCCCAGCTTTCTGCCTGGCTCAGAGCAGGTGTTCTCTACACATTTGTTGGCTGAACTGAACTGGAATTTGTTTCAGCATTCCTATATCTCAGGATATTAGAATTAATTATGACCTTTAAGAATGTGTGTGTTCTCGCTATGGAAATTAAGCAAAGAGACTTTCCAAAAAGAGTCCAATAAAAGTTAATGATAGTTCTTTCACATTGTTATAACAGAAGACCCAAATATGGATATCTAAAATAAGAAAGTAAGTGAGGGCCTCCCCTTGTGGCACATCGGTTGAGCACTGAGTTGCGAAGCTGCCCACAGCCTCTGCAGAGCCGGTTCCATCCCCAGCCAATGGAGAGGGTCCCACATGGCGCACAGACCTCTCCTGCCTCCCGCTGCTCCCCTGAGCAATGTACTTAGTCACTCTGCCTGTTCTGCTCCCTGCTCTGGCTCTGGTGAATTCTCTCACCCTCCCGCGCTTCTGACTGTACCCAGTGCTTGTATAAATAAATAAATAAATCTTAAAAAAATAAAAAAAAGAAGAGAGCAAAAGTATTCGTGGAATAACGCAAATAAAATCAGTGGGAAAGAGGAGGTTCTCATGGAGAAAAGCTAAATCATAAGTTCTCAGGAAGGGCAAAAGCAAAATGAGCTGTGATAAATTAAGCCTAAACATTCCCTCTCCTCTCCTCCCTTTCCCTCCCTCTCCTCTCATTCACTTGCTAATCAGCTCCAGTCTCCTCTTACCCACTCCTACACCACCCCCAACCCCACTTCAGCTCAGTTGGTTTCTTCTATTTCTTCCAAGAGGTTTCCTTAACACCCACTGCAATCCTCTAAATGGAGATTTCAATTCCCAGCCCGTTTGACCTTTCAGGCTCAACATCCACTATTAATTGACAACTTTTCTCTGTGACATTTCATTCATATCTCATCAGATCAGATCATCTTTAGGTCACTAGGGACACATAATCTTGTACATATCCTAACCTCTCAAGGGTAACATTATATGAAGCTTTTAAACACATGTGTCGTAAAATGCTGTCCAAGCCTCATCAGGAAATAAGGGCAACTGAGGGCAGCAGAGACCAAGGTCAAAAATTCCTCCTGCAGCTGCTCCAGGATGTGGGTGCATTTAGCAGCTCTGTACTGTTACTCATAGGATAGCAGCGCTGGCTAAACTTTGCTACTAATAGAATGGACTGTAATTAATTAGATCATCAGAGCAAAATTTCCATTTCTAATGTATTTCTTACTTTGCCTGCTCCGATTCTCATAATCTATAAAAATCTAAAAACAACTTTATTTGGAAAAAGTAAATTTTAGCAAATGGAATAATTTTTAACATACTGCCAAGAATTTTCATGTGTCTAATTTTTGTTGCTAGATATAATTATTGATTTGACCAAGTTGATGCATAATAAGTGATACTATATTACAGCTTATCTTCACTTACTTTAAATTTGCCATTTTAAATAAAACTATAGTGAATAACGGTCTTCCTTTTCAGTACTGCTTTTACCTCAATGAAATATTACACATGAGCAAAGACCGAAGGTAGATTATTTAACTGAATAGTTTTAGAATTATCAGAACTACCAATGGATTTATTAGTAGTCATGTCTCTGAGATATGTAAACTGCATTACAGTTCAATTAACTATGCAAGTGAATAAAATTCAAATCTAAGTTTGAAAGTTTATTATAAGCATAATTTTTGTGAGCAGTATTAGAAATATCTCAAAAAGTACAATTGAAGAGAAACAATAATAAATAAACATAACAGGGCCTTCCCTGGTGGCATAGCAGTTGAGTGCTGGGCTGTGAAGCTGCCCACAGCCTCTGCAGCGCCGGTTCGATCTGCCTGCTCTGTTCCTGGCTCTGGCTCTGGTGAATTTTCTCACCCTCCGGCGCTTCTTACTGTACCCAGTGCTTGTATAAATAAATAAACAATAAATCTTAAAGAAAAAAACTCAATATTTAAAAAATGGACACAGTTAAGACAAATCACACAATGTGGGAAAGGTAAATATGTTTGCAAGGAATCATAGAATAATTTTATTTCCATAGGAGAAACCAAAGAATGGTCTTTTGCATTCAAGAGATCCCAAAGACGATACAATAAATATTGTTCAAGTAAGCTGCTAGGAAGATCGGAAACAAGAAAAAAGTTATCTAGATCAATCTATGAATGTTTTCATTCTCCATTATTGATTTGAGCTAATAGGGAATATTAAAATCCAAGAACAATTACAGGTTTAATATGTCACGAAAGGAGGAAATTATAATTAAATTTTGCAAACAAAATAAATCTCATTTAAGTATGAATACCTCTTCAGAAAGAAGTTATTAATAAAAACGCTAATTTGAAAAGATCAAGAGCATTGAAAAAAATTAAGAAGAAAAAAACAAAATTAATTTATAAAGACTGATTATTCCAACACAATAAGTACCAATAATGCAATAGTGGAGAAACATAACAGGAAGTCAGGAAGGAACTAGTTTTGCAATAATAGATTTAAAGAACAAGAAATATCTAAAAGAACCATTAGGAAGTTTCTTGGCATAATGTGGGTCAGCAGAAATTGACAATTACTTCTATTTTACAGAAAATACATACACCAAAGTAAGGCCTATGCATAGGAAAGATTCATTCAGAGTTGACATTTACTTCTTGTTGAATTCTTTAAGGAGAGCTAAACCTAAATAGAAAATTTCAACTATGATTTTATATTGTATTTATGGTAATTAATATATGAAAGATGAAAGGTCAGAGCAAAAATAAACTTTTTTGAAAAATGTGTACCTCTCCATCAAATTTCTTCATGTTCTCCTAAGTGTTTATGAACAACCCTGAGATTGTACAGCATCAACCAAGACCAAAGAATGATGATTTTTACCTCCCTAAGTAGAATCCTCTTCTTTTTTGCTTTATCAAAAGCATCTTCAATGCTCACTAGAACTCAACTTTTAAAAATGGGGAAAAGAGTAATTTTCTATGGGGTAAATAATTTAAAATTTGATTATTTTTAAAAGAACATAATTTGTGACCATGAATGTAATTTGCTAATTTACTTCTGTGGCAAATACCATTTCTTATGGGTAGCATGAAATAGTTAACACCTTCCTCCTTCCAGGCGGGTGCTTTCCAACACACTTAATCTGTTCTCTATAAAGTAGACCCAAATTAACTAGAAAAGAGAAAAACGAAACCTTAACTTCAGTCATAAGAGTGACTCTAAAGACAATGACAATCATGCCAGACAAAAGAAATGTAATTTCATCTTCACAGTCTAACTACTGCTTTAAGATATTTTCAAGTAACTAGTCCTTTATTCTAGGTTAAAGTGTTTCTGCTTGAATTACTGAACTAGCATTAAAGTTCATGGTTTCTTTTGGTTTTGTTTCATGTTAATAATGTTGGACCAAACACCTGCCCAGAACAAAAATCAAATCACACCAGTAGCAGGAGCTGGGCTCGGTGTTTTATGGACAGTAAGTGCATTCACCTAACCTCTGACTCAGTCTTCTGAATTAGTCAACGAATTTTTTTTTTAAGATTGATTGATTGATTGATTTATACAAGCACTGGGTACAGCCAGAAGCACAGGAGGGTGAGAGAATTCACCAGAGCCAGAGCAGGGAGCAGTACAGACAGAATGACTGACGAAGTACACTGCTGAGGGGAGCAGCGGGCGGCAGAAGAGGTCTGCGTGCCATGTGGGACCCTTGCCAAGCGGCCAGGGATCGAACTGGTGCTGCAGAGGCTGACGGGCAGCTTTGCAACCCAGCGCTCAACCGCTGCGCCACTGGGGAGACCCCTGAATTAGTCAATGAATATTTAATGAATGAACAGGTAAAGGAGGGTACAGATGGGGAGAAGGAAAAATTTTTTTTTTTTTGGTTTAAAAGGGTTTGCTCCTATGTTTGTTGCAGCACTATTTACCATAGCTAAGATACAGAAATAACCTAAATGCCCCAAGAGATGAATGGCTCAAGAAGATGTAATATATACACACAATGGAATATTACTCGGTGATCAAAAAAGGTAAATGCATGCCATTTGCAGCAATATAGATGGAACTGGAAGGGTAAGTTATGCTGAGCAAAATAAGTTAGAAGGAAAAAGATAAATGTCAGATGGTGTCACTTGTAGGTGGAATATAGGGAAACTGAGCAAAGGGTCAGGAAAAAGAAAACTTGCAGGCAGACCATAGATGTGAGCATACAGCAGGGGAGAGGATGGGAGAGGGTCCCAATGGGGGGGAAGAGCACAGGGGACTATGGCGATGGTTCGCAGGGGCTGAGATGGTGGGAAAATTATGGAGACTACACCTGAGAGGACAAATCAAATATTGTACAAAAATGAACAATGATGGAAAAACATTAAATAAATAAATAAGTGCTTGAATTATCTCAAAAAAAATCACTGGGCAAAACAAGCTTACCGAAGGTTATCCAGATTTTCTGGAGCACAGCAGACAGTCCTGAAAAATAAATAGACTTTTACTTTTTTTTTTTAAGATTTTATTTACTTTTGCATAGAAGAACTGAGAGGCAGGCCAGAAGTGCATGGGGATGAGGGCAATCACCAGAGACAGAGTGGGGAGCAAAACAGGCAGATCTACTGAATACACTGCTGAGGGGAGCAGCCGGCGAGATAGGAGAGGTCTGTTGCACCATGTGGGTCAGCTCCCTGGCCAGGGATCAAACTCAGACAGTTGTGGTGGGCCTTTTCGGTGGTAGCACTGAGACTTAACCCCTGGGCCAACAGGGAGGCTCCCATCTAGTTTTTTATTTAGGCCTAAATTTCCTCGTATATAACAAAGACTTTTATATCACATTCCGTTTAAACATGGATTGCCTGAGTTGCTCTAAGTAAAATTTAATTTCAATTTGTAGTTTCTCTCAAACATGACCAATGACTGGCCAGGCTGTGGTTTGCCTGGGATTGTATTGGTCTGCATGCACCAGTCATTTCAGAGTAATTATTAGTAGCAAATTACTTCACTCTCAAAGGTTTGGAAAATAATACATATGGTCACTCGAGCAATAACTAAATGCATTTGAAACTCTGGGTTTTTTCAAAGCTGAGCTTCTGGGTCCTACCTTGAGCCTAGAATCCTGAGGGACAGGTTAGGAATATGCATTTTAATAAGCAGCTCCCTCCCCCTTGCATCACTGTTAGAATTATTGATTATTTTAGAACCACTGCATTTATATATAATAGAAGATAAGAGATTTAAATGAAGAGAAAGTGGCAAAAACCAGTGAGTGAAACAAAACAGGAGGAGATGACATTATTAAATAATACACCTAAAGCCACTAACCAATATGTAATTTAACAAGTTTCTCTGTGGCCATATCCACTACCACCAGGACATCTATCATTGCCCCAGTGGCAGTGAGATAATACAGACATGAAGAAGCAGGCACTGATGGACTTCACTCAACTTCTGCAATTACATTTGTGTAGACCTTCTACTTGCCATTACTCCAAGTTTGTGCCTAGTCACGTCCTGTCCATCCTATGCAGTTCTCACTAAACTAACTACACTGCATGACCTGTAAAGAACTGATCACTACAGGGCCTCCCTTGGTGGCGCAGTGATTGAGTGCTGGGCTGCGAAGCTGCCCACAGCCTCTGCAGCGCCAGTTCGATGCCCAGCCACCAGCAAGGGTCCCACATGGTGCAGCAGACTTCTCCTGCTGCACCCACTGCTCCCCTCAGCAGTATATTTCGTCAGTCTGCCTGTTCTGTTCCCTGCTCTGGCTCTGGTGAATTCTCTCACCCTCCGGCGCTTCTGACTATACCCAGTGCTTGTATAAATAAATAAATAAATCTTAAAAAAAAAAAAAAAGAACTGATCACTACAGATGGCCATTTTTCATCCCTACTCATGTCATCTCCTCTATGGATCCAAATTTTAACATTGGAAAAATGAATATAATTATTCCAGTAATTAATGCCACATTTCTTTTACCAAAGAACTAAGGAGAGAGGGAGAGCAGTGTCACCCCAGGAAGAAAGATTGTGTTGTCTTTTCTTCTTGTAGTTTTCTTCTTTACAAATAACTAATGACTTTTAGTTACAATTGAACAACTGCTATATACATAGGTAGTCTTTCATTTCCATAATAGATAACTAAAACTCTTTAGTTACAAGGAATGTAAAACAACTCTGACTGACTCTGATAACAAAGAAAGATTATGGAAAGGAGTCTAGAGCATTTCATGAGGAAAGGAGTGATAGAAAAAGTGTCAAATGAACAGAAAGTAGGGAAAATGTAGGGTTTCAAGAAGTTTCCAGATCTCTCACTAGAATTTGCCACTACTATGATTTGAATTAATTGACTTCCCACTTTGCTTTCTCACCATTCCAAATGTCAATCAGTGGGATACAGAACATTGTCAAGTGACAACTCCCAGACTCGCAGCTATTTTCAAGTAGACAGAACCATACAGCACAGATGTGAGATGTGATCTCTTGAAGCCTATGTCTATACGCAAAATAATCACTCTGAGAATGGAGAAATCACAATTGACAATACAATACCCCAAAGCCATCTGCTAAAAATCTACCTCCTTTTGGTTGCCCTGAACTTATATCCTCTCTCCCGCTCCTCTCTCTCATATTTTTTGTTCCTATATCCAAAAGAAATTCATCACACGTGATCCATCCAGTCCTCACCCAATTGCATAATGAGCCAACCATGGGCAATTCCAGCCACTACACAGAGAGATGAGATGAGACATTGGCCTTCAAATCCAAAACTTCTGACTTCTGTCTATGCCTCTTCAGTTTTGTCACAACCTCATCTCTGCATTCTACACCCTATGGGCTACACCCTATGGGCGACAAGATGAATTTATTGTATATGCATAGAAGAAAGAGGAAAGAAAAAATTTAATTTTTACAATTCTCATTTAAAAAGGAAACATGAGGAATTTAGTAATAGCATGCTTAGCAGGCAAATACTGCTGCAACTACATCCTCCATTCTGCAAGCATTCACAAGACTGCTGCTGACAAATAAGATAGATTTCTTCTCTGCTTGTTCCAAGTCCTGGCTTTCAGCCAGCAGCAGTGCTTGCCAACGATCTTTGCCCTGATTGTTCACAGAATCCAACTTGTCCAGGTGGCAGTCTCGGCTCCCAATTCAATAAAACCTACATATTTTTTAACCCTTTAGTGAAATATTCTTCCACTGGCTACTAAATTCCTTAGGCTAAAAGAGTTAAAGAAATAATTTTAAAGAGTTAAAGCAAAATTTCTGAGAGTGGAAAAGTAGCAGCAATTTTAAGAGGTGCTTTCACCCCTAGGTTCCTTGGTTGTATTCTGACTGTTAAAACATTATGAAATGCATTTGTCTCTGGTCCTCTCAGACTTTATATCCTTCAACATAGCACACCAATAGCACAAGGTGCTACTTCTTAGATAGTGCTATGGCTGTTTCCAATAGGCTTCATTACTCCAATGAAGCCTAGCTTCAGCAAGATGATTGGATATGTATGCAGTAATGTAAGGCAGTGAGTAGCCATTTACCTTGCTTGTTTTGTTTTTTTTTTTTAAAGATTTATTTATACAAGCACTGGGTACAGTCAAAAGCACAGGAGGGTGAAAGAATTTGCCAGAGCAGGAAGCAGAACAGAAGTACACTGCTGAGGGGAGCAGCGGGTATGGCAGGAGAGGCCTACACACCATGTGGGACCCTCACTGGAGGCCAGGGATCGAACCGGCGCTGCAGAGGCTGCAGGCAGCTGGGCAGCTTTGCAGCCCAGCGCTCAACCACTGAGCCATCAGGGGAGGCCCATTGCCTTGCTTGTTTTGCAACACAATGAGTTTGATTGCAGGAAGCCATGTATCAAATCTTGGACTGCTTTAGTGGTCCCCAAGCAGGTAAAGTAAATCCAACCATATTCTACTGATGTTAGTTGCTGCTTTTCCATGCCAGAGCAATCCCAACTGAAAAAACTTATTTGCCACAGGGTAGTAACCAGTTCCCAGACGTACATTGCTAGTCACTACTGCTAAAGAATATAAATCTGTCTTGGTGAAAGGCAATTTATATTGAATCCAAGTATCACCTCTATTCTGACCATCATAGCTCTAATATTCATGAACCAATAGACTGGCTGGAAGAGTCTGATTGACTGCTATATAAGGAATCATTTATTTGTCCTGATAATGAGCATTCACATGGACTCAGATATTCTCACACTTGGGTCCATCCGGAATGATCCATCCACTTCTCTCTAAAACATCCTTGTCATCAATTCTCCAATTCTGATACTCCCATGTCCCTGACCATATAGTACACCAGGGCAAAAAATTACCAATATGTACTTATTCGATCTTCATCATCTTTAAAATATCACCACTGTCCCAAGCTCCCAGTATACCCACCAATGCCCAAGTCACTCTGGTCATTCCTTCAGTGACATCTCTGACCTCCCTACTATTCAGCAACAAAAGCACACAAAAGGGGAGCTTTCAGATCCAGTTTCAGTGCCAGATTCCAATTGCCTTACTTAAAAATTTTGACTATGACCTCTGAACCAAATTTTTTTAAGAATTATTTATTCATTTGTTTTTGCATAAAAGAGCTGGGGTGTAGGCTGGAGGTACGGGAATGTGAGGATTCACCAGAGACAGGGGGAGAGAAGAACAGGTGGATTTACTGAAATACTTTGCTGAGGGGAGCAGCAGGCAAGACAGGAGAGGTCTGCTGTGCCATGTGGGTTTGCTCCCTGGCTGGGGATCGAACTCAGGCCATCCAGGTGAGGGCACTGAGACTTAACCCGTAGGCCACCAAGGAGGCCCCTGAACCAAACTATTAACTTAAGAATTGGCATAGAGTAAAGCATACTGACCTCAAGTAAAGCATATGACAAAGTTTTTTTTCCTTCTAGGTAAAATGGACAATAAAATTCATGCTCAAAAATTTAACTATTGTGAACATTTTTCCCTCTCAGTTGTATTTCAGGGCTCCCCTGAAGAACAGTAGTGCTTCCTCTCACCTGTCTGCTGCCAGCACATCATGTAAAACCATATGTGCACCAAGTTCTTGTTACTCTATCCCTGGACACAAGAAATTAGAGACTCCCAGTGAGACAAGGAATAAAATAATGTATAAGTTACAACTGCCTGCTCAGACAATTTATCTGTGTCTTCAGGCTTCTTATAAATTTCTCTCCCTTCTCAAAGCACTTGATGTTTTGGGAATGCCTGGCTTGATTATCACTGAGTGGATGAGACACCGCCATTCCAGGCCAGGCATCGGGACACTATGCAGGATGGTCCCGCGACTCCATCTCTACAAGAGCCTCACAAACATCCAGAAGTCATTTCTCAAAATGAAAGGTCGTCTACTAAAAGGACCTTTGCATTTTCCCAGCCGTCTTGGTGGAGCTTGTCAAAGGCTCGGTGCATCTTCCTGATGGGCCACAGCCGTTCCCACAGCACTGGATCCACTAGCTCACAAGGGCGGGGAGCTAGCAGTTTCTGGAGCTGCCTGGGACCAGCTGGGGACCCCTTCTCGCACCGCACCGCCAACTTTGCTTTGGGGCCCATTCCAAAGTGTCAACTTCCAAGCAGTTAACCAGGAAAGGTCAGAGTATGACACTCAAAAATGGAAACACATCTTCCGCTATCGGAACTCTTTACCTACAAAACCTTTTGCTTAAATGGCATAACATGAAGAAGCAATAACCATTCATTTACATGAAAAAATGTTCGAGTACTCCAGACCCCCCAAATAACCCATCAAATCATACAAATGTCAGATTAAATCTAAAATAACACTAATACATAGTAAATACGGGAATAATACTACAAATACCCAACCTGTATAAAGCTTTTCCGGAGAAGGAGCTTGGCGGTACCTCTCCCACTGCCCAGGACGCGCTCTGTTGCGTGACGGCTGCTGCAAAGCCACGCTCAACGTTAATTTCACTTTTTGCCTTTTGTCGTAAAAGCAAAAATCCGGAGCCTCACTGGTGGTTCCACCGACACTGCACTATCAAGCTATCAGCAGCCGCTTCAGCACAATTTCAATCCCTGGTCAGGGGGGCTAACTTACTTAGCAAAGCCGACCTCTGCTGACTCGCCCGCTGCTCCCCTCAGCAGTGTATTTCAGTCAATCTGCCTGTTCGGTTCCCCACTCAGTCTCTGGTGAATCCTCTCACCCTCCACACCACTGGACTATACCCCAGTTCTTGTATGCATGAATAAATAGATCTTCTTATTTATTTATTTATTTACTTATTTATTTATTTGTTTGTTTGTTTGTTTGTTTGTTTGTTTGTTTGTTTATTTATTTTGGTGGGACCCTCGCCAGCGGCCCAGGAACGAACCGGCTCTGCAGAGGCTGCGGGCAGCCTCACAGCCCAGTGCTCAACTGCTGCGCCACCAGGGGAGGCCCTGAATAAATAAATCTTTAAAAATAAAAAAGCAAAATTCCTCTCCAGATTTCTTATGGTTAGTGAAAACAGATACTAAAGTTGTTTTTTTGTAAAAAAAAAAAAAAAAAAAACTTTCAAAAAGCTAGAATACCTGTTACTAAAACTAAAATCCAAAGGGGTAAATTCTCTTTAGAAATTTGTGAATGAATGTTTGCATATAAACTACAAACTCAATGTCTAAATTCAAGGTACTAGGTAAGCCTCCCTGGTGGCGCAGCGGTTGAGCGCTGGGTTGCGAAGCTGCCCGCAGCCAAGGGAAAACTTAGCCAGGACTCCATCACCACCAGCAGCATGCCCCCTAACTCTTGTCTCTGCTTCTCCCTGCAGATTGGCTTCATTCTTTTTCGCCATTGCCTGGGTCCCTGCACATGGTGAATCATGGCCATTGACAGCCCCTGAGCCTATCTTAATTTAGCTTCCAACCCCAGGGAGAGCTGGTACACAGTCCCTCTAACATAAAGTTTTAAAATCCCCTGTCATTTCCATGAATGAAAAAGTAGTTCTGGGTGGCTAGAACAACAGATAACCACCACACAGGGGACCAATAGAAGATTTTAAACAAAAGAGAGAAATAATTAAATCTGTATTTTAGAAAGATTACCTTAGCCTTGGGCTAGAGAATAGACTGGGGAGCTAGTTCCAAGAAGAGCAAAATTGCTATAATTTATGTGAGAAGTAATAGTGCTTAAACAAAGGGATAGATAGATGGCATGGATAAGATTATTGCTTTTATTTAAGCGGCACTGATCTAGCCATTGTTTAGTTCTTTCTAAATTACAACGAAGATCACAAGTCTTATCTTAAGATTCTTCTGGCTTAACTACTGCTGAGACTAATGTTTATTCAATAGTAATTTAACATAAAATTGATTAACAATGTGCATGTTACTTTGGGAGCTAAAATATCAAACATGAAAAAAAATCAAATATGAAAATCCAATGATTCATCCTTCATTTGTCCCTACCAATCTAACATAGTTTAATAGAAAATCATTTACTGCATATTTTGCAGAAAAAACAATTTATCTGAAATCAAAGGCAGTTAAAGCTCCCAGGTTCTATTAAGATGCTAATAAATGAAAACAGTTGGAAAATAAAAGCATTGTCATGAACTGAAGATGAGCCAAATATAACTGTACATAACAGTAAAATTAATTAACCCAAGTGAATTAGCAAATATGCTATTGCTACAATTTAAGGATGTATTAGGTTACTTAATTATCATCAGTGTGATTTCAAATATAGGTTTTTTTTTTTCTTTCTGGTGTCTTAGTCTGTCTTCAATGTGCGTGTTTCCCAGAGTGAGCCATAAACCAACAAGCCAGGGGAAAAAAGAAGAGATGGAGAAAGGTCAGGTTGAGGAAGGAAAAGAAAACAGAGAAAGAGTGGAGAACTGAATATTTTCTCAAAGTATTTGCTGCATCTTCTCCATCCCAGCCTCTATGCTGTGATTGGCGACAATAGTTGATTGACATTACTACTTCAAACTTAGCGACTTTGGAGGAGCTCACTGAGAGGGTGTGACTGCAGGTCAAAGGGTAGTAGTTGAAGCCTCCTCACCTCCTCTCCAAGCCTTGGTGTTTAAGTTCTGCCCGTGTTAACACACTAGGTGCCTCTTCCAAGATGTAGCCTTTTTTTTTTTTAATTTATACAATAGCTGGGGTACAGGCCAAAGGCGCGGGAGGGTGAGAGGATCACTACAGACAGAGTGGGGAGCAGAACAAGCAGACTGACCAAAATACACTGCTGAGGGGAGCAGCAATGCGACAGGAGAGGTCTGCTGCTCCATGTGGGTAGCTCCCTGGCTGTCGGGGAATCAAAACCGCACTGCAGAGGCTGTGGACATCTTCACAGAACTGCACTCAACCCGCTGAGCCACCAGGGAGGCCACAGGATGTGGTCTTGAGAGAGATGTGTTATTGGACACTTCTGAACTCTTTACTTGACTGACCCCTGCTAAGACCTCAATATAAACTTTTATAATTCTCTGACCTTGTGCAGGGTTCCACTCTTCTTGTGACACCCAGACAAGCCTCACTGATAAGTTCCTTTGCTTGTCATAATTGGCACCCACCAATCTGCATCTACCTCTTCCTTGGGTCTCTCATTGGCTTCCTTGTGTGGAGAGACAGTATTTATTTCAGCTAGGCAACTCCCCTGTGTGTGAACTGAGACCAACCAAGACTCAGCAACTCTCTTCAGAATCACAGAACAATAATATATTTCCTTGGCCACTATTTGCACAAAGATGAAGCATGGAAAGGGGAGGCAAGAATACACAGTTCCTTACAGTTTTGCATCTGGATCTTCTGAATACTCTCACTATTCTCTCTTACCAAAGCTACCAGCCTCTCAGTTCCTTAGAGCCAATGGTTCTAAAAATTTAGTGTGCATCAGAATAACTTAGAGGCATGACTGAAAACACAGAATCATGAACATCAAGTCAAAAAGATTAATTCTTTAGGTCTTGTAAGTGAGCGTCTTAGGTGCTGCTCTCAAACAAGGAAGTTTAGGGCCTCCCTGGTAGCCTAGGGTTTAAGTCTCAGTGCTATCACCATGAAAGCCCACCATGATGACCTGAGTTTGAGCCCCCTGCCAGGGACCTATGCACCCACATATGGTGCAGCAAACCACTGCTCCCCACTCTATCGCTGGTGAATCCTCTCAACACCACCACCCCACACACACACCTCTGACCTACACCACAGTTCTATGCAAAAATAAAAAATTCTTTAAAAAAAAAAAAATGAAAGTTTAAGAACCACTGCCCTAAAGTGACCAGTTGGGGAACCATGCAGTCTCCGAGTTTTTAAAAAGGCAAACAGTGGTCATAACCATTGGGAAAGCAGAGTATATATCAAGAAGGCCAGCATATACTTTGAATAAAAATTGTAAGATTGAATGAGAATAAATATTAAATGATAATAGTATTAAGCATTGGTATCCAGGCCCTCCCTGGTGGCGCAAGGGATTAAGACGCAACCTATGAAGCAATCTGCAGCCTCTGCAGCACAAGTTTGATCCCCCCGGCCCACCAGGGAGCAACCCACATGGCGCAGCAGACCTGTCCTGACTCACCTGCTGCTCCCCACAGCAGTATACTTTGGTCAATCTGCCTGTTCTGTTCCCCACTCTGTCTCTGGTGAATCCTCTCACCCCCCACACCTCTAGCCTGTACCCCAGCTCTTGTATGCATAAATAAATAAATCTTAAAAAAAAAGATTGGTATCCATATGGATTTAAACATTTTTAAAACTACTCTAAAATTATTCTCTGGTTTACATGATGAAGAGATATTTCTGACATTAAAAAAGTAGAACATTTATGACTAAATCTGGTAGATGGAACAGAAGGTCTAAACAGAAATAGCAAACTCACCATAATTAGCAATAGGGCATCAGAATAACACATTGATCTTTATAAACTTACAGATGTTAGAATCCCATTTCAGACCTATTGACTCAAAATCTTGGGAAATATACCCAAGTCACAAAGATTTTGATAAATCCAGAGCTGAAAATTACTGCTTTAAACCTAGAGCACATATACATTCTTTCCACCTGATAGAAATATACCTACATTATAAGGACAGCTTTGTGAATGGTGGCTTCCATTGCCAGTTGAATCAACCAAGTTAAACTACAGAACTGTAGGTTTCACATAATCAATTCAAAATTATCACAAGCATAAAATCATTTGAACTATGAGGAAAAATAATAAGAATGTGAGCCATTTTAAAGGGGTCTCCCCTTAAAGGGAATGTTGAAGCTTTTACTTAAGCAATTTCCATTTGTCATGGCTGTGGTAGCAAGGGGGCAGAAACCACACACAACATTGGACAGAATCTTAATGATCAGTCTAGAAAATTACATCTGTAAGAAATTTTAAGAGTCATAAAAAACAATACTTCCAAACTTTTCAAATATGAAGATCACTTCTACTTTTTCTCATGGCGCCAAAATAAAATTTTTCCTATTTCTACAAATTATAAACTATGATACATACATTGTGAAAGAAAAAAAAAATAAGCCAAGCAAAATGCACACACTCAATTCTTAGACTAAAGTAGGGACTTTGTAGGTAAGTATTTTAAATAAAGAGAATCAATAGAAAAGCAACTTTCCCCCACCTCCAACCTTAGCCCAAAAGAGAGCATGCCCTAGAGACAGCCTTTTTACATTTTAATGAATTACTACTAAAAACCTAGGCTTTTAATGGTGTATATAAAATACCTACAAAAATAGAATCATATTTCATATGGTATTGTGCAAGCTATTTTCACTAAAAACCTTAACCTCATTCTTTTTAACAGCTATCAGTGTTCCAATATATATATGTGTGTATGTGTATGTGTGTGTGTGTGTGTGTGTGTACCATAATTTAGTTCATTATCCTTCCTTTATATGGGAATTTACTGTTTTCAAAGTTTCAGTGGTAGAGTATTGATACTCATCTCTATACATTCATTTTTCTACACTCAATTATTTCTGTGGGAAAAATTCAAAAAGTGGAAGTGTTGGGTCACAGGTACACACAACTAACCTTTTTTATGTGTTGCTAAATTGCCCTCCATAAAGGAATGTAAATTTTTTAATTTCAGTTCTGTTTGTGAGAGTCTGATAGTGTCTTTTTTCTATATCTTCCCTATCTTATGTTTTCCATGCTTGCCAATATGATATGTGAAAATGTTCTCATTTAAATTTTTTTTTAATTAATTTTTATTTATTTATTTATACAAGCACTGGGTACAGTCAGAAGCGCGGGAGGGTGAGAGAATTCACCAGAGCCAGAGCGGGGAGCAGAGCAGGCAGAGGGACCGAAGGACACTGCTGAGGGGAGCAGTGGGCAGCAGGAGAGGTCTGCGCGCCATGCGGGACCCTCCTCCGGTGGCCAGGGAGCAGCTGGGATCGAACCGGCGCCGCGGAGGCTGCAGCACAGCTTCACAACCCAGCGCTCAACGGCTGCGCCAGGGGGAGGCCCTCATTTAAATTTTTTTTAATGAAAACAGGTTTTGGTTTCTTTTCCATTTTCATGACTTTAGTTTCTTCTTTTATGAGTTGCCTGTCCCTGGCATTTGTTCACTTTTCAGTTGGAGTGTTTATGAGGATCATTCTACGTTAAAATATTCTTAAATGCTCCCCCAAAATAGCAATAATTCATATAACATATATTGATCAGAACATATATAATGCAATGTTACTATGAATTCATTACTGGAGGGACTTCTGGTTCAATTGAGAGATCAGATTTATGTCCCCACCTAAAATAACTAACACAGACAAAATGCCATACAAAATAACAGATATTAGGAAAAAAGTATTTTCCTCCCCTTCTTCCACTCAACTTACTGGCAACTGACATTTTTTTTACTATCTCTATTGGCTTTTCCAGAATGTCATATAGTTGAAATAACACATTATGTAGCCTTTTCAGACTGGCTTCTTCTACTTAGTAATGTACTTTTAAGGTTTTTCCATGTCTTTTCAGGACTTAATAGCAAATTTCTTATTAACATTAATGAGTAATTCCCAGTGTGGATGTACCATAGTTGTTTTACATTCACCCATTGAAGGACATCCCGTTTGCCCCCAACTATGGACATTTTTAAATAAAACTGGAATAAACATAATAAAGCAGGTTTTTGTGTGGATATGTAGCCAACCCATTTTGGTTAATTCTAAGAAATGCTATTGCAGGGTGATAAGGTCAGAGCATGTTAATTTTGTTACAGGGCAGGGTGAGGGGCAGCCTAGGAGCTCCATATCTGCCTGCTCTAAACAGTTTCTGCCATCTATCACATCAAAGAAAACATATTCTACTACCTATTCCCATATTCTACTGTTTATTTTAATAGAAAATAAACTTTAATACAAATAGTGTGCAACAGAGAAGGGGAAAAATAGATAAAATAGTTTCCACATGAAACACCCAAAGTTACCCCTCATGGGTAAAATGCCCAGTCAAACAAGTTTGGCCCAAAGCAGGGTCACTGAGGCCCAAAAACTTGCCACAAGTCTAAGGCATCTTCTGGTGGGGACCCATAGAAGAGGGGCAGAAGGGGACAGGCAAGTCTGGAAGGAAAAGATCAGAATCAAAACCCAAGTCGAACAAAAGCTGCCATTGTCAGCTTCCCCACGGCTCTCTTACCTATGGCTGTTTCAAGTGTCTCCTTCTATGTCCCCCAAGCCCCTGGTACAAGTCCAAGAAGCAAACACAGTTTCTTCCCGTGTCTCTCTGCTCCATGTGCCTCCTCCAGGTCTCCTTGATCTGTCTTTCTCCCCTGGTGTTCTCTCAGTCTCTCTTCCTTCCAGGTCAGTTCCACCCTTCTTTGGGTGGGGCAGGGAACCTCCCCTTTCCCTGGGGATGACCCTTTAACAAGTTTTGTAAGACATTCCAGACTATCCTTTCTAAGTGGCTCTATGAGTTTGCAGTCCCACCAGCTATAAGACTCCTTTTTTTTTTTTTGCTTCAGATACTCACCATTTTTTGCTGTTTTCAGTGTTTTGGATTTTTGTTATTCAAATAGGTATGCAGTGGCATCCCATTGTTGTTTTAATTTGCAATTCCTTGATGTTATATTATGCTGAGCATCTTTTTATATGCTTAATTTCCATCTGTGTATCCTCTTTGGTCTCTGTTCAGAATTTCTGCCCCTTTATTGAGTGGACTGTTCTTTTTCTTAACATCGAGTTTTAAGGTTTCTTTGTTTATTTTTTGCAATAGTCCTCTATCAGATGTTTTTTGAAAATATTTTCTCCCAGTCTGTGACTTGCCTTTTCATTCTTCTAGCATTCTTACAGAGTAGCAGTTTTTTATTTTAATGAAGTCCAATTTTCCCATTTTTTTTCTTTTATGGATTGTGTCTTTGATGGTGTATCTCAGAAGTCATCAAACCTGAGATTATCTAAATTTTCTCCAACATTATTTTCTAAAATTTTATACTTTTATGTTTAAATCTATAATCCATTTTGAATTAATTTTTGTGAAAGGTATAAGTTCTGCAACTAGGTGCATTTTTTGGCATGTGGATGTGCAATTATTCTAGTACCTATTGAAAAATCTATGCTATTTCCATTGAGAGAATGGCCTTGTAAAAGTCAGATTATTGTATTTTTGAGTGTGTTCCCAAGGCTCTCTCTTCTGTTTCACCGATCTATTTCTTTATTCTTTTGCCATTTCCACACTTCCATGGTTACTATAGATTTATTTTAAGTCTAAATGTTGAGTAGTGTCAGTTCCTTAATTTTCTTCTCCTTCAATAGTGTGTTGCTGTACTTGAAGACATTCATTAGTTATTTTTAATAAATTTTGTTTGGAATCACATCATATATATTTCAAAAACTGCAGTGTTTATGTGTCAAGCAAATGTTTTACCTGCAGACATTACTTGTTAGGGATTTATTCTCATGATCCCTGGAATTAACACCAAGGACCCTCTGGTCCTATGGCCCACACACAGATTAAGAGCCAATATTTGAAAACATAAATTTCATGATAAATGAGGAGTAAATCCAAAATCATGGGACAAGTGGATTAATTGATAAAATCTGGGCTATAATAATATCCAAAAATATAGTGGCTTAAACAACATTACATTTTATTTTCTTCTCATGGACCCTCTAAGCAGGATGTCCAGGGCAGGAACAGATGACCAAGGATCTGGGCTTCTTGCCATCCCTAACAGAACATTCAACTGCATAGCTGAAGATGAGTCAACCTGAGGGAAAGGCAAGGTGGGGGATGCTTTTTTAAGGGCATAACCCCAAAGTTATATGCATATCTTCCAGTCACATTGTTATATGGCAGAGAGAGGGGCACCCCAGACCCCACAAACCTGCCTGCTCTAAATAGGTTCTGCCATCCGCCGCATCAACACAAAAACATATGAGACTTTAATGGAATTAGTAAACAATACAGGAAAGACAAAGAATATAGTTTCTAAATCAAGCATCCAAAGGTACCCATCCCCTCGTGGGTAAAAGTCCACCCAAACGGGATTGGCCCAGAGCAAGCCCGAAATACTGCCACAGGTCTAAAGCACCTTTCAGTGGGGACCCACAGAAAAGGATCAGAAACAACCAGAAAGTCTGGGAGTAAAAGGCAAAACCAAAATCAAGATAAAATTTGCCATTGTCACCTCCCCACGGGTCTCTCACCCACATCTGTGTCACCCAGTCCACTACCAAAAGGCAAGTGCAGTTTCTTCACATGTCTCTCGGCTGCATGTGCCTCCTCCAGGTCTCCTTCTGGCTCTCCATCCTGTTTCCTTTCTTCCTCATTCTCCTCTACAGCTTCTTCTCTTCTCTTTAGCTCCACTCTCTTTTGGGTGAGGCAGGGAACCTGGAACCTCCCCCCTTTCTTGGGGACCACCATCCTGTTACAACATCATATTGGTCACAATTTGGTCACATAGGCACAATTACAAAAGAAGCTTAAAAATGTGCTCAGCTAACATATTACTGTAAAAAAAAAAAAGACTAAATATTGGGAAATGTTTACCATTCTCTGCCAAAGCACTTCAGTGATAGAGTTAAAATTAGAATAGGAAAAATGCATCTGACTGGGAATTAGGAAATATAGGTTGTCAGATAAATTCAGCTTCTTACCTCAAGATAAATGTTTGGCCTGGTTTCACTTGAGTTACCCTACCATCTGCATCTGAGTTCTTTGGTGTTCTACTAAACTTTGTTTGTGTAGAGTGAGACACTGAAAATCCAGAGTTCCATTCTGAACTTTCAGTTAAGTCCTGTTGCTTACTGGACAGTAGGACCCTTTGAGGGGCCAGAAGCCCTATGTAGGCCAAGACAAAGGCATGGCTTTGAAATCTGTACTAAAGAGTGCCCAGGGCCTCCCTGGTGGCTCAAGGAATTAAGACACTGCCTATGAAGCTATCTGCAGCCACTGAAGCACAAGATCAATCCCTGCCAGGGAGAAACCCACATGGTACAGCAGACCTCTGCTGTCTCGCCCCTGCTCCCCTCAGCAGTGTATTTCAGTCAGTCTGCCTGTTCTGATCCCCACTCTGTCTCTGGTGAATCCTCTCAACCCCCGCATCTCTGGCCTGTACCCCAGCTCTTGTATGCATAAATAAATAAATCTTTGGAAAAAACAAAAAAAGAGTCCCAAACCTCAGCAGCCAGAAGCAAGATTATACTAGATGGCTGACACACAAAACTCTCCATATGCAGTGAATGAATATATTCCATTTTGATGCTATCACCAACATTTTCTCTTTTTTTCTGCAGAAGTTCCAAATTGTTGGTCCTGTGGGTGAAGGTGGGGGTGGCAGGGAGCTGCATTATTGATGCAGAAATTTAAGTTGTGTGGCAATAAAAATAATTACTTTTCTCCTCAGTGTAAAATAACACTCTTCTCTTCACTGTAGTCTTAATTTTGAAGGGAAAAGAAGTTAATTTTAATTAACAAAAGTTAATGGCATTAATTAAACATTTGCTCTATTTTCACATGTACGCGCAAATTTGCTTAAAGATATAACTAGCCCTATTGAGTTTAAAACAAAAGCTTTGTTTTACTATATGGCAAGCACATCTGATGACAGGAATTCCACCAAAATTGGTCAAGATACCTAAGCC
This sequence comes from Talpa europaea, assembly GCF_964194135.1. Lineage (NCBI taxonomy): Eukaryota > Metazoa > Chordata > Mammalia > Eulipotyphla > Talpidae > Talpa > Talpa europaea. The sequence goes on along the minus strand of NC_140069.1, from coordinate 85,463,455 downwards.
ATGTTCTTAGCATCTAGTTCCTCTTCCAGTACTACACAAAAAATCTTGCCCCCCAAAACTAATCTTTCTTTTAATTTCTATCCCCATTAAATACCAAACAATATTTTAAATATCATCTTTTCTAAGTTTATTCTAATAGATTAATCTTCTAGCAACTGCAAAGGGAAACTGACTTTTTTCTTTTAATGAACTGACCTTTGGAGACAATTATATGTATAATTCTTATTAACCACATTGTAATAATAATAGCTTAAGTTCTACTTCAGTATGGACAGGTAACATGGATGTGATACTGTCAATAGTGTGTCAGAAAAGGATTGCAAGGATGTAGGAAAGTTTAAACATCTCTTGGGTGAATGGGAGAGCATTCTGGTACCCATTCACCTCAGAGCAGGATATATCTGACTCACTTGCTCTTATTGGCAGAGAATATGATGAATACTCAAAATATTAAAAAATAAATTAAATGTGTATCAATAAAAATGTGTATCAATAGTCCATTTATATGTAGTTTAAATATATATCCAGGGAGGGTGGGGGGGGAAATAAAATAAAATATATATCCAAATATATATGTATTTTTTATGTGCTGATAGATATGTGTGTGTGTGTGTATTTCCCTCCCCCACTCCCAGCCCAAAATGATCACTAACCTCTCTTTCTGTCTCCATAAATTTCCCTACCCTAGATCTTCATATGAATGGAATCATATGATTAATGTATTTTTATGACTGGTTTCTTTCACTTAGCATATTTTCAAGTACACTCAAGTTACTGCACATATCACTATTTAACTGATTACATGGCCCAATATTCTTCCCTTTTATGGATATACTACATTTTGTTTATCTATCCCCTGATGGACAATTGGGGTTTTTCCATATTTTTAGTACTTTTATAGACATTTATGTGTAAGTTTTTGTTTGGACGCAGTCTTCATTCCTCTTAGATCTAGAACTAGAAGTAGAATTGCTGGGTCATACTGTAACAGTGATTAATGGTTTGAGGAACTGTCAGACTCTTTTCCAAAATGGCTGTGTTTTATATTCCCATAAGCCAAGTATCATGCTTCTACATGGCCATGTAGGAGGGTTCCTATTTCTTCACATCCTTGCTTGAATTTATGTTTAAATAATATTGTAAGAATGGTGGATCTAGGATCCACCTCAGTGTAAAATAAGACTCTTCTCTTCACTGTAGCCTTAATTTTGAAGGGAAGGAAGTTAATTTTAATTAACATAAGTTAATTATAAGTTCATTAAGAGAGGGGGGAACACCCTGATGACTTAGTGGAGTTCATACCTGCCCTGGACTACCTGCTTTCCAGTTTCCTTAATGTCAGTGAAAATAAACCTCTACCTCATTTAATGCCCTGTTATTCTGGATCTGTTTTAATGTCAGCCTAAAACAATTCCAGATTCATGTAGTCTTACCAGCATATCTTGAACCCAGAAAATTACCAAAAAAAAAAAAAAATCATTGACTATGTCAGGGTTCTGTTTGTTGGTTTTTTTTTTTTTTTCTGTAGAAGTTTGCCATCTTGTTACATTCTAGAAAATGTACATTATTTCTTTCTTAATTTCAGGTCCCATAATCCAGCAGTTATTCTCTCCTTTGAAATTCTTTCAGGTTCATACTAGCATTTGTGGGCACCGGGCAAGAGTAAAGCAACAGCTTGATACAAAAAACAAGTGGAAGTGTTACTGTTGGAGCAAGTTTTAAAAAGGGAAGGAAAGGCACTTGTGGGAGCAATGTATAGTGAATGTGAATCTATTATTTCCTTCCTCAAATATTATCCTAACGGACAAAATAATGATGAGAAGTCATTTCAAGTTTTATCTTAAACTCTTTGAGAATCCAAGGAGTCTCCATGCCACGTAGACTGGATAATACCAGTGTTTATCTGCTTACTTTTAGACACTGTCTTGGAGACCATTTTTAGCCTCCATGAGAAGTAATTATACTTGTGGCCCAGGTTTTCATCTTGGTCTTTGAAAGGTAAAAGGAAACCTGAATAATTCCATAAATCAGCTTTTGTGTTTACTTTGCCCAAAGCTGTGTTCTACCAATCAGCATTTGGAGAGAATCTCCTGAGCACACAAGTAACCTGGCATTCCACTGGCTCTCTTGTAATGAATACCTGTCACAAAGCCAGTCTTTGATAAATAATGTTTCTAATATGTTTTCATGTAACTAGTAAATCATTATTTGTGGAAAAGAGAACACTGTAGTTAAGAAATTTCGTGTCCTATTTCTCTCAATGTTTCTATCAACTGATGTATCCAGCTAACCATTATTGAGTAACTATATTAGAAATAGCACTACACTATGTTAAAAAATAATCTTTTTCTTTTTTGATTCCCAATTACAGGTTATTCCACAATAAGCTAAAGATTCTTAGCATCAACTCTGATTATGAATATTTTTTAAATATTTATTTATGCATACAAGAGCTGGGGTATAGGCCAGAGATGTGGGGTGTGAGAGGATTCACCAGAAACAGAGTGGGGAACAGAACAGGCAGAGTGAAATACACTGGTGAGGGGAGCAGTGGGTGAGCTAGGAGAGGTCGGCTTTGCCATGTGGGTTGCTCTCTGGCTGGCAGGGGATCCAACTCCTGCTGCAGAGGCCACGGATTGCTTCATAGTGTGGTGCTTAACCCCTTGCACCACCAGGGAGGCCCTGATTTTGAATGGTTTTGTCTTTTCATTTTCTCCTTCTGTTATCAAAGGATAACAGGTTTCAATGCCTCTTATCAAAAACTCTATATGTGAACAATTTTTTTCCCTGTCCAAATTTCTCTTGAATCTCAACTTTCCAACAACTTTCTATTTTGTAGCCCATCTACATTATTTGTTTATTCACAACATTTATTGAGGACTTGATGTTTGCTCTCCTCTATATTTTGTGCCATACTTGGACAGGTTCAAATTTATCTGCAACCACAATAATTCCCAAAGGGTATATCCAAAGAATGATGTAAAGTTTAAAAATTATATAAATATCTGAAACTGAAGTATCCTACTACCTTTCTATCAGGAGGTCAGCATTTTCTCTTATACTTTTTCTTTACCCATCTTGACGGGCATCTATCTTGATATTAAGGTAAATATCTTGGTTCAGAAATGCTAGATTCAAGCCCTACTTAATATCCAATTAGCTGAAGATCTTAATGGCACACTAGGTAGGGTCTTCATCTGTTAACTAGGGATAATAATTTTACATACAGCATTGGGGTGTTGTGCTGATTAAATGCAAAGCATATAGTATATGCTTGGCACATAGCAAGCCCTCCAGTCATGTTATCTGTAACATTTATTTATTTATCTGTAACATATTATTTATCATTTATTTGCATCTGTAAACAGGCTTTCATTCCACTAGGTCAAATTGTTTCAATCAGTAACAGGTTTCAATGCCTTCAGTTAACTTCTTTATATGTTCTAAAGAGGGGATGGAATCACAGTGTATGGGCACTGCCTCTTCAGCATAAGATTATTTTATGTAGCACTTATTCCAACACTTTTTCTTTCTGTGATCATTACGGGGTACTCTAGAAACAAGAGTTTGAATCTTTCCTGGTGACAAAGGATAAGAGATGATGAAATTAGTATAAATGTCAATAACGAGTTCAAAAGATACATAAATACATGAAAATGAAAGGTGTACACATACACTGCGTGGTTTTTTGGTTTGTTTTTAATACAGCCTTTTTCCTTTAAATCCAAAGTTGATTTCTAGCTACAGGATATTGCTCTTTGTAACTTCCCTGGGCATCGAAGTCGTGAAGTCTGCAGTTCTCCAAAGCTACAGAAATCTAAGGTGGAAACAAGCGCCCTGCACAGCTCAAAGGGAACCCCTGGGGCGTTCGCTGCTTCTCCCACCTGTCAGCCAGGTCATTGTGACGCAAACGCTATGGACACGTGGAACACCTGCGGGAGAGGAGGGGCGGGGTCACCCTGGGCAGCAGATCCGCGCTGGGGGGGATACCCCAGGAGATGGGGGTCGAGGAAAGACCCCAGAGAGTAGAGAGAGGGAGACTCACTCCCCCCATCCCGGACCCGCCCCAAAGGAGGTGAGGCCTTCGCCCCCTCCCTCTTAGGAGTGCCGGGGACTAGCTGGGAGGGTCACCCCGCCGGGCGTCTCGGGACCCGAGGGAGTAAAGGTGTGGGCGCCGGCGGCGGCGCCCGGGGCGCGGGACTCGCGGAGCGGCGAGGGCCCGGCTCCCCCCGGCTGCTGCGCTGCGCTGCGGCGCGCACGGGCTCCGCCGGCTGCTATTCCGGCTGGTGGCGGCCGCCGCAGGAAGGGCCGGCTCCTGCGCTCCCCGCCCCCTTCCCTCGCCTTCTGCTGACGCTGACGTCGGATGAAGGAGCTGGAGGGACGCTCGGACCGCGGCCGCGAGGCTCCTGGGGGCCGGGGCTCCGAGGTACCTGCCCTCCGGGGCCGGGGCGGGGGCGCGCCGGGCGGGCTGCATGCGGCAGCGGGAGACGCCGGCAGCCGGGACGGTCGGGGGCGCCCGCCTGGGGCGGCCTCCGGCGCCCTTCGCGGGCAGCGGGCGACTCGCGGTCACCTCGGCTGCCCCAAAGGTGCGAGAGCCGCCTCAGCCCCTTCCCCTCCCCGGATCACCTCTCGGGCCTGGGAAGGGCAGAGGATGCGCGCGCCGGGAGAGCGTGCGTCAGCCCCGGGGGAGCGGGAGCGACGCGTTCCCGGCGAGGGCCCCATCTCCGGCCCCGCGCTGGCGCACCCCCATCGGCGCCAGTGCACCCCACCCACGCCGTGCCTCGCCGGCCCCGCGGCTCCGACCCCCGGAGCTGGACCGCCCTTCTGGGCAGGGACTTGTGACCAGGGCCGACTTGTTGACAAATTCACCTGCCGGGGCGCCTGGTGTTTGCTTTTGCTCTTCGCCAAATGGGTCATCTTTGGCGGAGGTGGCGGGGAGCAGATGGGTACCTCGTTATAACCACTAGTGCCAGGAGGCCTGAGGTTGGTCCACAAAGGGCGAGGTGCTCAACAGCCTCGAACCCGACTAGAGTAAGAGTCCCCCAGCTGCCAGATCCCCGAAATCCTGGCGCGCTCGTTTCCTTTGGGTGCTGCTGACTCCGCCTTTCCTGCACTAGGGCCACTGCAGCTCCTGCTTCCTCTAGGAATGAACATATCCTGTTGTTACGTCTGCCCTTGCCGGGAGCGGCTCCCCATTAACCTCTCCCACTGTCGTTTTACATGGAGTGCCTCTAGACCCCTCGGTTTCTCATTGGGGGACTTAAAGGTCCTGCGCCCTTTCGCTGGCGAAAAGCATTAATCGCCAGGTTCAAGAGAGTTATAGTTTAGAAAAGGGAATCAGGTTCTCTTCCCTTTAGATGGCATAAAAAATTAGCATCAGAAAGGGTGCTGGGTGGCATCCTTATTAACTGAGGTCTGATAACTTGATAAAAATTTTCAGGGCTTGGAAAATATCTCATTAGCTGGCTTGAGCAGGGTAATGAGTGTAGGGAGAAAGGCACATTAAGGCAGTGGTCATTAGGTCTATAAATTATGACTCATTGCAAACATGTTCCTGTCCAAACATTTCAGTTAAGTATCTCCAGAAGAATCTCACATTGGTTTCTGTGAAGCACTGCTTTAGGTCTTCTGAGTGGGCTGCGTGGGGTTGGGGAGTGAAATAGGAAATGCCTATTAGTTTGAAATCAATGTTATAGATTCAGTTCAGTTTCTTACCTGCTGTTTGATTCGCGCTCTCTCTTTCTCTCAAAATACTTTTAAGTGGATTTTCATAACAGTTTCATTTTAGGTTTCAGTTTTCATTTTTGAAAAATCATGTATGACGAATACCAGAGTGACAAAGTTAGTTTATAATCTTTAATAGTTCAGATACCACTGTTTGGTTTTAGGCTGTCTTATATATAATTACAGAAGATAGGGATTTCCAATTGTATTTTTTTTTTTGCATTATATTGGTAAATAGTTGTACTGTTGTTAAAGATAAATCTTTAGGAAACAACACTTAAACAATTGTGGAGTGCCTGGAGGTTAAAGAAATAGCTGACCCTGGAGACTCTATGAATGAATCATTAAATGCTAAAGACACTAGAAGTTAAATGCCTGGAGGGTTTATTTTTAGCTGCTTCCCCCCACTTGGTACACTTGAGAATCTTTCTGACTGCTTTCTCTGATCCTCTTTATTGCCATGCATTTCTCTCCATTTTGACATTAATGAAAAATATAAATACTGCTATTCAAAAGAAAACCTTTCAAATTACTGCATTTCAAAACCTTTCAGAACCTTTCAAATTACTGCATTTTCCATGTTTTTTGACTATCAGTACATTTCTTTTAAGGTTTAGGCAGTTTTATCAGAGGGACGGAAGTGTGGTAATGTGAAATGACATAAGTTACAGTTGTGTTGGTGTGAATTTTTAAGATTACAGGAACTGGGCCTCCCTTGCGATGCAAGGGGTTAGCATGAGTTGGATCCCCAGCCCAGGAGCTAACCCAAATGGCACAGCAGAACTCTCCTGTCTCTCCCGCAGCTCCCCTCAGCAGTGTATTTGAGTAGATCTGCCTGTTCTGCTCCCCACTCTGTTGCTGGTGAATCCAGTCCTCCTACCACTTGCCCCTCTGGCCTCTGCCCCCATTCTTGTATGTATAAATAAATAAAAATAAATCTAAAACAGATTATTACAGAAACCTCATACGAAGACAAGGAAGTAAATAGGATCAAGGAGAATTTTTCCACTTTATTGGCTAAGCCATGAAACTAGAAGTTTGAGGGTAGATGATAGTAGCTAGGATCAAAGCACTGGCCGGTGTCTCTCTTTTTTTATTCCATCTGTATTGTCAGATAATGGGAACCGTGGACAAAGGTGTCTATTGTTTGTTTTTGTCCATGAAGCAGCATAATCACTAATTAGCTGAATTTACCCCCATTCCTGCCCTGTCTGTCTAGCAGAACCTACACTCAAAGACTAATAATGCAGGAGAACATTTTTTCCCCAAGCTGTCATGTTGTGTAACACAGTCATATCTGGCACCATGAAGGAATTGCAGAGAGCAAACAGTCTTTGGATCCTGATAAAGCAGAACTGGAAACACTCCCCCAAACACCTAACTAGTCACATGACCGTGAGCAGGTTACTTAAATTCTACATCATATTCTTATCTGGAACAAGAATATCTACCCATGAGGTTGTGGTGGAGATTAAAGGGAATTTGCATAGTAAGTAGGCTCAAGTAGGGGGATTATTCTTTCAGGTACTGAACATAGGTGCTGTCAATACCTGAAAAGGATGTTGCTACTTTACATATGGTAGGGAATGTTTTAGTGTCAAGTAGCTCAAATGATTTTTTACCAGTACTGAGAGCTTGGACTTTCTGGAATATTCCAAGAAGCTGGGGAATGCAAATTGTCCAGGAGCAAAGCAAAGGTAATTTGTTTCAGTGTGGCTAGGTCATCCTACCCCTGCCAGTCAATTGTGATTTTTCATGTACAAGTAACACTGTCTTTCCCTGGGAGCTTGTTAGACATGCAAAATCTCAGTCTCACCATCCCACCACCACCCACCCATCTAGTACCACTGAATATCAATCTGCACTGTAACTACATCCCCAAATGATTCATGTGCACATTAAAGTTTGAGAAGCACTGTTATAACCTGGTATTTCTCAGACTTTTATATGCAATAGGATCATCCGGGGACTTGTTAAATGTGATTCCTACCTTGCTTCTCCACTATTAAATACCTCTTGTGGTTCTGATACTTCCTACCATTGCTTTTTGAGTAACACTGTACAAACCCTTTATCCAAAATAGTTGCTAAGATGGGCCTCTGCTTTCTTCCTTAACAAAGTACTTTGGCAAACTAGATTGTTAATATTCAACCCCCTTTGAGGTAATTAGGTGTTAAATCCCCATCTACATGATAAGAAAATTAAGACTATAGGCATGATGTGCCCTGGGTATTGGGTACTGCCTTGAACCTCTCTAAATCCTAGTTGATCATGCTTTCACTACCCCAGCAGCCAACTACCCTGTGTGCATGCAGATAAAAAGTCTTCACAAATACTAATGAATTAATCCAGACCAGGTACGACTGACTATATCTAGTAGGACATTTCATGCATGATTTTAAAACAAAGCCTGCTTTCTGTGTGACTATAGGCTAGTTATTTGAGGTGACTGATTGTGAGCTTTATCCATAAAATGAGGGTGATGTCTCCTTGGCAGTGTTGAGGATAAGCAATAATGTGCACGAAGCATATCTCACAGTGCTGAAAAGTAGTTCCTCAACCTATCTTAATATAACTAATTGTTCCAGTGTAAACCTTGGGAGAGAGAAGTTCATAAGGACCTGAGAAAATAATGTTGCCTATGATGAGAACTCTCTCCAGCTCTCTAAAAGTGTATTGTTAACCATGAGAGAATACATTTGAGTACAAAGATCCTCTCAGTTTTTTAGTTTGTGAGAGTATTTATTTGTAGAAAGAGTAACCATAAAGCACTGCAACTACTTTCCCAGCACACACATTAAAACCCACCCAATTATTCACCATCATCATCTCGCACAACCATTTCTCTGTTCCCAGAATATGGCACGGACACCTCTGTCTGACGTCTAATGGTCCTCAGGGGAAATCAGCCCTCTTCGCATGTTTCTGGGGGTAGTGCCACAGACCAAGTTACTAATGGTAATAAATAGTACCCCATCTCCTTATTGGCAGGAACTCTGATAGCCTCTAAGAGTCTATCAACAATTGTAGCTTTTGTTGTCCATAGACACCATGGTGTTAATGGGTTTCAGACTAACACAGTGCCTGTTACTAAGAGAAATAGTTTTAGAGTCTATTAAGAGCTGCCCTTCATCCTGGAGTAGAGTGTATTGATTAAAAAAATAGGAGATCCAGAGTCAAAAGCACACCTGAACTTACTGGTCATTGACTTTAGGCGAATTACTTCACCTAAATTTTCTTTTTTATCACTATTGCAAAAGCAGGGTGCTGCCCCCTTCTTAGCATTGCTGTGGAGATAAGTACTTCTCACATGTAAAGTGCTTAGTAAACCAATAGCATGTAATGCTCCTTGTTCAGCACATATTTAACTAGATGCCTACTGTGTTTTGGTACCATGGGGTAAGGAGGAAAAGATAAAATATTAGGGTTCCGGCTCTTAATGGACTTGCAGTCTGGGGCAGTAGATGCAGGCCTCATTCACTCTCTGCAAGAGAGCAATGGGAGTGGCAGGGTATCTCTGATGTGGAGCAGTTAATTCTTCAGTGGGGAGGGTAAGAATAGGGAGGGTGGAAGAGTGAATGTTGAGTTGGGAGGCCTTCATTTGGAAGGTGACATTTATGGAGAGTCATTAGGTAAGGTGTAAGTTGGCCAAGTGAACAAGGAAAGGAAGAGCATTTCAAGTGGTAGGAAACTTCTCAAAGCCATAGTGTATTCAGGAAACTTGTTACATAATGAAATGACAAAGCATGGTTCTCTGTGTGGTGTAGCAAAAATTTTTGGAAAGGGCGCCAGAATGTCAAGGGGCTTGGGTTTTTTTGGCTGAGTCTTAGATTTCTCTAGAGGCCAGAGAGAGCAACCAAGGCACTTCAAGAGAATGGTATGTTTTGATTTTCATTTTATCATACTATTTCAGACCATAGTGTAAATGATTGGAATGGGCAGATTAAAGGGGTAGTGTTACCTCTGAAGGGCTAGATTAAGTCTTCACTGTGACTACAGAATGGAGATGATGAATTTAATAGCTTCTTAGGTGGTAGAATGGAGAGAGCTTGGAGACTGGCTGCAAAAGATGAGAGTAGTCAAGTTTCCAAATTGGGTCACGCATTAGATTTTGTGCTGGCAGTTAACTTAAGGCCCAAATGAAGAACAATTTGGGGATGAAGATGGAGCGAGATAAGTGTCATTTCAGCTAAGATGTGCTAAATTTTAAGTGCCCACGGAACTGCCCAGATGAAGATTATGGTAGGGAGATGGAAATCAAACCCCTCCACCAGAGTACAAAAATCCACACCTCCAGCTCCCTACTGTCTTCTCTGGAGAGGTGTTTAATTCTGGAAGTCACTGGAACACAGCTGTTGGTCAAAACCATGGAAATAGATCAAATTACCTAGAGAGAGCAAGTATAATAGGAGACGTCCAACGTTGCAACTTTGTAGATCATTGATGTTTGAGATGTGTACACAAAAGATAAGGAACTAACATAGAAAATTGAAAAAGCAGGAAAATGTAGAAGGTGTTTCCTGAGAAAGCAGGGGTGAGACATTTCAAGAAGGAAAGGTAGCAGGTCTACTAAGCTGAGAACTTGAGTTGAGTTCACCGTGAAAAATTTTCTCTGGTATGTTGGAGAAAGGAACCAAACTATTGTTTTCACAAAACTATGTGAAGAAAAGACAATATATGGTAACTGGATGAAGAAAGAAGTTGAAGAATATAGGTTCAAGGTGGAAAAGCAGGGAAGATGATTAACTTGAAAGAGCAAGAATACTGGGGGGCGGGGGGCAATGAGGGGAGGGACAAGCATGGTGAGAGCTGTCCCTCTGGAGAGAAGGGGCCATGCCATGTCAAGGCCATGATGACTCCTCCCGTCCCCCGGGTGAGAAGTGAGATGCTCTTCATCACCCTGGGGATTTTCTTCCACTTGCTACTCCTTGAAGGCCATGAGTTGAGTGTCCGTGTACCTTATTCTTTTTCCTCAGTGCTGCCATAGGCACCTTTGGCGTTGTTGTGAAGTAGGTAAACTGCAAAGGTGCCAAGCCACTCCCCATTTTCAGCTTCCTGCTTCCCTCTTGTCTGTCCTCCTGACCGGGAGCTAGTGACTTTGTGCTACTCGCTGCCTATTCTCCCTGGCAGCTATATCTGCACCATCAGGTATATGTCCATGTTCCTGTCTTCCCTGACCCCCATCAAAAACTGCTTCTGGATGTTGCTGCTATTTAATCCCATAAAAGCGTCCCTAAGAAAGTAGAGAGAACCTGAAAAGAGATCTCCTATTTGATTCTCAAATAACACTTGCTAGATGACCCAGTATAAACAAAGGTGACTCTCATTGGTGTACATGAAAATACAGAGCTTGCTTTTTCTGTCTGCTCTCCGTTTGCTGACTTTTATTTTAAGGCCCTCTTCTTCTTCCTTACTTGCCAGGGCTGCCTTTATCCCTTGCTCTTTAACCAGCCTGAACTGAAACATCACTTAGCAGCCACAGCTTTACCAAAGAAGGTTCTCGAATACATGCCATCTGCTGAAAGAAGGGCTGGTGGTGGTTTCTTTACAGGGCCGACACAGAGCATGGACATCTTGTAAGCCATATTTTTGTGGCAGTGATTGAAGACTAATAAAAAGCCTTATGCCATGCCTTGGGAAATTTTTTTCAGTCCTAGCCTCAGTTCCTTACCTATGAAAAGAGCAGATTGGACCAAAAAACCCAAAAATCCTCCCCTACCTCTCAGTGATCCTATGTAGGCATAAGCTATTAATTTATTTCTCTTTAAGAGCCTTTAAATTATTGATTTAACCTTAAAGATAGAGAACCTTGGAAACATTAGGGGCTCCCTGATTATTTTGATTGCTTACATCATGCTTCTGTGTAATTTCAGAGAACTGCGGTCAGTACATTCACTTTTTCTTCCACCACACTTATATTATTAGTCATATTTCTATATAAATTATATTTATTTCACTTGCAGATGTGTGTGTGTATAGTGAGAGATTTTCCTTATCATTTTACTTTTGATAGTGTTACACACTTCATTTAGTATGCCCATGAATCTGCTTTGAAACAAATGGTACATTTTGCACATAGGTTTTGACTTTTTTAAAGCAACTTACGAAAATGTGGAGTTCAACCATTTTGTAGGGCATTTATAAAGACTATATATACATACACACATAAGATCTTTGAATATATAGATATGTATATATGAGATTTATTTTTGTAATGACATTTAGGACAGAATAATTATCAAGAGATTCTGCGGAGAAAGAGCTCTTTATTTGTATTTGTACAGAATATTGGTGACATGATTTATAGAATTAATTTTTTAGTTCTTTGCTAACTTCCTAAATGCCTTAGACTAAAGCTGGTCAATAACAATACAATAGCAACTATATATGTAATTTAAATGTTTCCTAGGCACATATAAAAAATTAAAAGAAGCAGGTGAAATTAGTTAATATGTTTTTATTTAACCCAATATATTAGAAATATTATTTCAACACAAAATGTAAAAATACCATATAACACAAAGCATTATTAGGTATAAAATAGAATGTATAAATATATATTTATATACAATACATAATAGCAACATAGTCATACAAAATTTAAATGTATGTAAACAAATCAATATAAAATAATTTTATTTATAAATAGAAAATACAGTTTTATTAACAAGATGTTTCACTTTTGGCGGTTATTAAGTATTCAAAATTCAGTGTGTATTTCACTGACTAGCCATATTTCAAATACTCAACAATCTTTCAAGTTGGTATTCTTTAAAATAATGTTTGTAAGAACCTCTAGGTTATTTAATTATAAATTCAATTATAAATTTCAGTTTTGAAGTATAATTTAAGGAGTGCATTAGTCCAGCCTCAATATCTGTGTTGGCAGTTGAAGTTTGAAGTTTGAGTACATCTTGGAAGTTTATTGAGATCTTTGTCTGACTAAGGTGTTCCTTTAGTCTTCACCGTTTTAAGTTTTTGGAGAAAAAGTCACCATAAAAGAGATTAAAATCCTTATGCTAAATTTGAATTGACATTTGAAAGCTACATAAACCAAACTACATAAAATCACTTGTGAATATAATTTATACAGCAAGAATTTTTTTTTTTTATGTTTCATTTATTTATTTATTTATTTATTTATTTATTTATTTATTTATTTATTTGTTTGTTTGTTTATACATGCACTGGGTACAGTCAGAAGCGCGGGAGGGTGAGAGAATTCACCAGAGGCAGAGCGGGGAGCAGAGCAGGCAGAAGGACCGAAGTACACTGCTGAGGGGAGCAGCGGGCGGCAGGAGAGGTCTGCGCGCCATGTGGGACCCTCCTCTGGTGGCCGGGGAGCAGCCGGGGATCGAACCTGGGTCGCAGAGGCCGCGGGCAGCTTCGCAACCCAGCGCTCAACCGCTGCGCCACCGGGGAGGCCCACAGCAAGAATTTTTAAGTGACTCTCTTCTTTAGCCATAGTACCCTGTTTTTTTCTGTTTCCAAGCTTCTAATCTATTTGATGGCATTTGCTCCAGGAGATTTTTTTTGAGCACTGTTAGATTCCAAATGCTAGCCTCTTTGTTATTGTTGTCCTGGTTTTGGTTATAGCACAAAATTCACCAACACTCATTCTTTGCAAGTAGGGCTTTTAAGCAAGAGACACAAGGCAAGACCTTGACTTGAATTTTGTGGTTTAGTTTGCTTCGTGGAAACTTTTTTTTCCCAAGATTTATTTTATTTATACAAGAACTGGGGTACAGGCCAGATACGCGGGAGGCTGAGAGGATTCACCAGAAACAGAGCGGGGAACAGAATAGGCAGACTGACGAAATACACTGCTAAGAGGAGCAGCGGGCGAGACAGGAGAGGTCTGCCGCGCCATGTGGGACCCTCGCTGGCAGGCCAGGATCGAACCGGTGGTGCAGAAGCTGCAGGCAGCTTCACAGCACTGCGTTCAACGGCCTGTGTCACCAGGGAGGCCCTGTGGAAACATTTTCAATGAATATTAATGTTCAGGGTGAAAATGTTTTAGAGAATGTCTATGCTTTTTTTTTTTTTTTTTTTTTTTTTAGTTTCTTGAATATGAGATGCTGTATTTGATATTTGATATTTTCCTTTGAAAATCTCTTGGACTAAAGGGAGAGAATGAGAAGAGCACCAGGTAGCTAATTGACTGATTAGTGTTTCCATTCCAGCATTCCTCCTTGAAACTTGGTCTTTTACCTGATTTTGAGCAATTCTCCATTTTTCAAACCTCAATATCCTCATCTTTAAAAAGAAAGAAATTGCGTGCATTATCTTCAAGCTTTCTCTTAGATAAAAATGTCTCTCAGAGTATTTTAAATTAGCTTATAGTTTTTGTGTCTGAGCGCACCCTAGATGTCACCATCTAGAACAGAACACCCTATTCTGTTCTTTTACAGATGAGCAAAATGAAGCCAGAGAAGTGAAGTGACTTGTAGGCAGAAAATGTGGCTGGGTCATGAGTTTATCGGCTTTTATATTACACAGCATATTGGGAGACAACCCATCTTGACATTAAAAATATTTGCTTTAGGAAGGTGACATTAATAGATTCAGGGAGTCATTATACTTAATTAATGCATATGGGTAATACCTGAGCTGTTTTGAAATGTAAATGAAATGTTCATATTAAAAATATTCTATGACCCCAATTCATTAACAGAAAATTCAAGTTTTGATGGTGACTTGCATGTGTAGGGCTCAAATAAAACCTCATCCATCTTTCAGCTGCCTTGAATAAGGTTAGAGTTGTTTTTCTCTTCTAAGATTTGCTGACTCACAAAATTAAAACATGACTCACAAATGAAAGTATGTTGTGATTTGCATTTACTTGTGAATTTATGAAATGTCAGAAATCATTTACAAGAGACAAAATTCAACTAGGAACAGAATTCATTTAAAGTTACATGGAATGCTCAAGTAATCATAACTTATCAAAATCTGAAAGAAAAAACTGTGATAGCTGAGAAATAGGAAAAACATCCACAAAAATCTAGTCAAAATAGCATTAATTAATGTTTAGCTTTTGAAAGAATGGAAGGCTAATTAATTTTCCCACCCTCTGTAGGAA